>NC_064641.1:760050956-760358683 GCF_023864345.2 Schistocerca serialis cubense | reverse complement strand
TGAAAAATACGAAATTGAATTTCTTTTATAGAATTTCGGTGAAATAATTTTAGTCTGGGATTTTTTATTTTGACAAATAATTAGTCACGTAGATCTACTGCTTTGATGCCGTCATTTCTGAAAGCACATTGTATTATTTTATTGCGCGGAGAGCATTAATTTCGTGTAGTCAAAGTTAAAACTATACAGTTTATGTGTCTGAAACTATAGATCTGAAAGTGTCCCTCACCATATGTCTCGGTATGTTTGCGTTAGTAACTGATATGTTTATCTGGTGTGTGTATTTTGTTTCCACTACAATGAAAGTTAGACATAAACACCAGTATATCTGACCATAGCCACAGATTATGTCTTTGAAAGCTACACTGTATCGATTCTTGTACTGTCAGAATTGCTACAGCAAGCAGATAGTTCAGATGACTTCACGATGAACTGAGTAACAACCTTACAGTTTCGGTAACGATTATTGACTGTGGAAGAATATCAGAATATTGACTGTACCAGTCGTTAGTGGAAAGTTTTCGTCGTGTGTTAAGCGCATGAATACTGGTAAAAGAAGTTTCTATGTGCCGTTTGGTAGAGGACTGTCGTCTTTGGAACCAACAGCAGTGTATATCCGGATATTTTCGGCCATATAACGTGTCGCGCGGGACAGATTTTCAAAGCTGTTACTGCTACGTGCAGCCAGTAACCGAGATAACCATATACGGCTCACTTATTCCCGTCGTTTTTCCGCATTCTCTTGGCCGAGCTCCAAGAAGATTCTCGGCTGTGACTTTTCTGTTGTGCTCTATCTTGTGCGGGGCGATAAAAGCAATGGTTCTCTTTTATTCCTGCGTTTTTTACGCCATGCAGAAAGCTTCTCGCGGAAGCAGTTCCCACATACTCCGATCTAAGATTACCTGTACCTCCCGAGTGGCCCTGAAGTTGACTTCTGCGATGGTAGACAAGCAAGAAAAAGAATCACGATGTACGTACCAGTTACTTATGCAAGATTAAATCCGTAGAAGCCCGCCTCTATTATACAGCATTCTTCGTCAATAAAAGACGGAAACGTGACAGCTACAGCTATTGATAACTATAGATAAATTATTTATAGCTAATTTCTGCGTCAATTCTCAGCCAAAGCCAAAGACTTTTCTAAACCTAATTTCCCTTGATGCCATCGCAGTAATCCTTGAGTTGATTGAAAGTTAAGCTGTTCAATGCAAATATTTGCTTGATAAATGTAACACTCAAACACTATGCATTAACACACAATTTAATCGACAAAACGACTCGTGGAAGCTCCCATTACATAAATAAACTAAAACAATGCGTTAATCCATTTGCAAGATTGTAATATACATATATCAACTTTATGGAGATAATTTGCCTTACTTTACGGGTAACATATTTTCATGGTCACTGTTTTCAGATAAACACAATCCTAGATCCACTACTTTCATATTGCTTCATGTCTCGAAACATACACTCCTGGAAATTGAAATAAGAACACCGTGAATTCATTGTCCCAGGAAGGGGAAACTTTATTGACACATTCCTGGGGTCCGATACATCACATGATCACACTGACAGAACCACAGGCACATAGACACAGGCAACAGAGCATGCACAATGTCGGCACTAGTACAGTGTATATCCACCTTTCGCAGCAATGCAGGCTGCTATTCTCCCATGGAGACGATCGTAGAGATGCTGGATGTAGTCCTGTGGAACGGCTTGCCATGCCATTTCCACCTGGCGCCTCAGTTGGACCAGCGTTCGTGCTGGACGTGCAGACCGCGTGAGACGACGCTTCATCCAGTCCCAAACATGCTCAATGGGGGACAGATCCGGAGATCTTGCTGGCCAGGGTAGTTGACTTACACCTTCTAGAGCACGTTTGGTGGCACGGGATACATGCGGACGTGCATTGTCCTGTTGGAACAGCAAGTTCCCTTGCCGGTCTAGGAATGGTAGAACGATGGGTTCGATGACGGTTTGGATGTACCGTGCACTATTCAGTGTCCCCTCGACGATCACCAGTGGTGTACGGCCAGTGTAGGAGATCGCTCCCCACACCATGATGCCGGGTGTTGGCCCTGTGTGCCTCGGTCGTATGCAGTCCTGATTGTGGCGCTCACCTGCACGGCGCCAAACACGCATACGACCATCATTGGCACCAAGGCAGAAGCGACTCTCATCGCTGAAGACGACACGTCTCCATTCGTCCCTCCATTCACGCCTGTCGCGACACCACTGGAGGCGGGCTGCACGATGTTGGGGCGTGAGCGGAAGACGGCCTAACGGTGTGCGGGACCGTAGCCCAGCTTCATGGAGACGGTTGCGAATGGTCGTCGCCGATACCCCAGGAGCAACAGTGTCCCTAATTTGCTGGGAAGTGGCGGTGCGGTCCCCTACGGCACTGCGTAGGATCCTACGGTCTTGGCGTGCATCCGTGCGTCGCTGCGGTCCGGTCCCAGGTCGACGGGCACGTGCACCTTCCGCCGACCACTGGCGACAACATCGAAGTACTGTGGAGACCTCACGCCCCATGTGTTGAGCAATTCGGCGGTACGTCCATCCGGCCTCCCGCATGCCCACTATACGCCCTCGCTCAAAGTCCGTCAACTGCACATACGGTTCACGTCCACGCTGTCGCGGCATGCTACCAGTGTTAAAGACTGCGATGGAGCTCCGTATGCCACGGCAAACTGGCTGACACTGACGGCGGCGGTGCACAAATGCTGCGCAGCTAGCGCCATTCGACGACCAACACCGCGGTTCCTGGTGTGTCCGCTGTGCCGTGCGTGTGATCATTGCTTGTACAGCCCTCTCGCAGTGTGCGGAGCAAGTATGGTGGGTCTGACACACCGGTGTCAATGTGTTCTTTTTTCCATTTCCAGGAGTGTAGTAACAATAACTATTACTTAGCTTGCATTTACCGTGACTGTCTCGTCCAGTGCAGAGTCCCAAGCGAATGAACAGAAGCGCAAGTGACTCCTGTGTATAAAAAGGATAAAACATGGACCCGCAACATAACAGACCGATATTATTGACATCGATTTGCTGCAGAATATTTGAACATGTTCTCAGTTCTAATACAATACATTTCCTTGAGAATGAAAAGCTTCTATCCACAAATCAGACGGATTTTGACATCATCGCTCATGCAAAACTCATCTTGCCCTTTTATCACGTGATACACTGAGAAGGACTGATGATGGGAAAGAAGCAGAGTCCAGATTCCTAGATTCCCAGAGAGTGTTTCCTACGGCACCCCAACGAAGATCTGAGCATAGGCTTGGGGTTCCAGATACTTGAGTGGCTCGAAGACTTCTTATGTAGTAAAATCGGAGCAAATATTGAGAGGTTCCATGCCCGCTTTTGCATGTCACCTCTCATTTTCATCAATTTTATTAATGTTTTATGTCATTTTACGGTGGTAACAGGCCGAATAAGGTTATTCTAATGAGAGTATTTGTACTGAGAGCTCAAAATACTTTTCACTTGATTGCTACGCATGTTGGGAACTGTATGTGGTCTTGTTAGTTCCCTGGGTGGCCTGTGTGAGGCGAGCTCACGAGGATGCGGCACACTGCGTTTCTGGTGGGGGGGCTGCATTTATGCGGATACTGAGAGGATCATACATCAATGGGATTGAGCAACTTGCGGGATGACTCACCTCGGCCGAGTTTTGCCTATTGTAGGCAGGGCGAAACGACATGCGTGCAGTCTGAGTGTCGCTGCAGCTCACGCGTTTACCGTTCCGGCGCATCTGGAATGAAGAATGCTGGCGCCGACTGACTGCATTGTCCTTATGATTCTGAGAATACTTGTGGACTGTGCTCTGCTGGGCGCGACTGTCTGGCGCTCGATGGCCGGTGGTCTAGGCAGGTTCTTTTCGTAGTCGGTCAAACGACAAGTTCAGTGCCCTCAGCTGAATAGCAGAGGCATGATTGGTCAACTTAAACTGAGGCCATTTGACGTCACAAAGCCCTGCTCGAAATTGGAGCGAACAGTCGCTATTGGCGCAAATGATATTCTGAGACAGTGTGGGGGAATTTTTTAATAAGGACTGAATGATGATTCGCTGTTTTTGAGTGTAGTGGGGAGATGACTAATGTTGGCTTCACTCTTGCGTTTCACGGGCGCCGGACATTCGGGGTATGATCTTCGTCAGAGTCGGACAGTCTTGCGACTTGGTCGCAATTTTTCGGCAGAGCTTAGAATTCTTGGACAGCCTTCGAGGCCAGGGATTGAAGCAGAGTTGCTACATAGCAGAAGTCGGCGCCTACATCATCAGAACGGTGGCTACCGACGACGTGCTGCAGGTTTCAGGACTGGTTAAGTATTTGGCGACTATGGCATTGTAGGACATATCATTTTTATACTGAAGTCCTCAGCAGCATGCATGCTCGCTCGCTTTGCTACGAGCCCACCTTGCTTGTTTCTCCATGTGATCCCAGTTGAGCTCTCACTGCTAATCGCCATACTGCATTATAGTCAGGGGAGTAATATTTGATTCATTAGGACCTCCAGTCATTATCGTCAATCTACGTATTGCATCACAGAGAGTGGGATCCCCTTGTTCTCGACCCAACTCTTATTCTCATAGTAGTTCAGTACAACCTACCCTGTAGCCTACTGTTTGTGTTGATAATCAAGTACCTTTGTGTTTTGATTTATAATAAATCACATAGTAATATTTATTCCGCATATCATTTCATAGATAGATGAAGACTCCCATTTCGTGTCGTTTATTATGATAAAAATTTCCTTTTTCTTTACAGAGTAGATAATGATTTTTGTTAAATTATTATGAGTGTGCAATCCTTATTTTACCAACTAGCAGGGTCCACCATCAGTCCTTTCTTTACCGTTGTGCACATAATCAGTAAGGTGGTACGTAAGGAGGGAATCGAGTGCATGTCCAGTTCCCATGCAGAATTCGCCAGAATTAAAGAGGTACAAACTCTTCTCCACCCTGGCACCTCGCTATATGACCTCCCTTGTTTAGGTCAGCAAACAAGGACCATACCTTCACAAATGCACATGCTTTTACCAACAATGGCTACACAAAAATGATCCATAAAAAGTCGAACAATTTCGAGAAACACTAGGAAGAGAGACCTCAAAAATACCAACTTCAGTACGCAGCTTGACAGAGAAGAGAAATACAAGGTAATAGTAGGGAATTTTCCTGGACACAAACGCACCAATAAGAATGGAGAAATGTTCGTCAATTTCTACAGACAACTCGACTTAAATCTGTCAACCTATTTCAGAAAATTACCAAGGAGAAAGGAGAGATTGTCTTCTCCTAATACACGTTTAGGCGCATATCAACTGTATCATGTTGCTTTATCCAAACAGAACCATAGAGAAATCATGAACGTATGTGTCAGAAGAGCACTAGTCATAGATTCAGATCGATTTTTAACATAAATTGAAAATTAAATTTGATCCTTATAAATTAAACTCCTCAGTTAAAAAGTCTGTAGAATTGAAAAACTATTTCTGCCAGACAACAGGAACGAATTTATTAAAAAGTTTCACAGAAAGAAGATGGGAAATTGCGATAAAACCAAAGAAGTAATTATAGAAACTGTGAAAGAACTGGAACAACCACGAAGAAGAAGGAGACATGGATGGTGAAATGAGAGATGTGACGGAGCGAAATAGTGTTGACGAAAAGCTTGGATAAAATGAAACTCCTCCAAAAAGGAAAGACTTTAAAAATGGTTTAACAAAGATCCTTGACCTATAAGATATTTATTACGATTGTAATCAGTTTCTGTCAGTATCTGGCTACCTTCAGAGCCTCGTACCATGATGGCAGGCGGTGGCAGTGAATGGAGCGGGTGTTGTGACTCTACAAACGTCAACTACTGAGTCACAACACCCGTTCCACTCACCACCACCACCTATCATCGTATGAGTGTCTGACGGTAGTTAAATACTGGCAGAAAGCGGTTACCATCAAATTATTTTTTTTTTAGGATCGAGACTGTTAGTAATCCATTTTAAAGTAGTTTACCCAAGAGAAATATTTTCAAATCCTAAAAAGGAAAGAGACTGGATCACGTTCACTGATCCAGACGCGAACACAGACGCAAAACAGACGCAGAAAACAGACGCAAAAAAATATTCAAAAACCGAGAAACGGAATATGATTAGAGGAAATAGATACAAATTTCAGACAGAACAAGACTAGGGACTCCCCCAAATCTTTCAGAGAAGAAATAAGAAGGTAAAAGCCGATGAGCCTACACTTCAAACATTCAGCAGGCAAACTGATTACCGACAACACAGACAACTGTGTGTTACTGGCCAAATACTTTATAAATCTTCTAACTGCGAAGAACCAACACAACGACTTATTTTCAGACAGCCTCAAAAGGAAAACCCACCTACAGAATCACCATCAGTGCATCACATTGAACAATAAATTGGCCAACTGAAAAACAATAGAGCGTCACATGAAGACAGAATATTATAAATGTGAAATTTTGGAAAGAAGCGGGCAGCTGAAAGTATTTATAAGGTTATTAAACGTTTCTGGGAGACAGGAAGAATACCTGCCGACTGGAAGCAAGCTGTAATCCATCTGCTGCATAAGAAGTCTGACGGGACAGTCACCAACAATTATTACTGAGACATTTCTCTACTTCCAATCACGTACGAAATTATATCCAAAGCTTTATTGAATAAGACAGAAGATCAAGCAGAACTCACAACTGGCGAGTACCAAGCGGGGTTCAGAAAAAAATAGACCGTGCCCAAAGTAAATTTTTAACTTGGAATCTATTCTAAGCATCACAACAATGAGGAACTTTAGCATATTCGTTACATTCATTGATTTAAAAAAAAGCCTACGATTATGTGGACAAACTGACAGTATTTGTAAGACTGGAAGAAACAGGTATCGACAAACCCAGCAGACAACTGGTCGAATAGACACTCACAGGCACAACTTCAAACGATAAATTTTTGGAAGAAGTTTCTGAACCCTGCAGAATTAACACTGGTATTCGGCACGGTGATGGGCTGATGGGCTCTCATCGATTGCCTTCAATCTGGTCTTAGAGGAGGTCATGAGAGATTAGGATTAAGACCTACGAGAGAAAAACATCGAAGGAATCCATCTAAGACAGAGGTGACGGAGGTTTGAGGTGAAATGTCTCGCTTTTGCTGTCGATATTGTAATAATTTCTAATGACAAAACAGAAGCAAAAATAATGATAGAAATACTTCAAGAAATTGCAGCTGAAATCGGATTACAAACACCACAGGAAAAAACGGAATATGTTGAACATTAACACGACAGAGAAAAATATAAACAAACACAAAACGGAAACATCTAATGGGTTGATGAGTTTAAGTATTTTGAAAAATGTATGAATAACACCATAAATAAAGAAAGATCGAAGAAAATGGAATTAGCATACAAACTCGCAGGAGAAAACGGAATATGTTGAACATTAACACGACAGAGGAAAATATAAACAAACACAAAACGGAAACATCTAATGGGTTGATGAGTTTAAGTATTTTGAAAAATGTATGAATAACACCATAAATAAATAAAGATCGAAGAAAATGGAATTAGCATACAAACTCGCAGGAGAAAACGGAATATGTTGAACATTAACACGACAGAGAAAAATATAAACAAACACAAAACGGAAACATCTAATGGGTTGATGAGTTTAAGTATTTCGAAAAATGTATGAATAACACCATAAATAAAGAAAGATCGAAGAAACTGGAATTAGCATACAAACTCACCCAAAACCGACATAATAAAAGATCAATATTATTCTACGCAAAAGTGAAACATTATTCAACGGAGAAGTGAAGATCTATACAGAAACATACGACTAGAAACAACCAGAGATACAATAAGAATATGGAGCTTAACGTTTTAGTGTCGTATTTAAAGAATGAATGAAAATAGGCTAACGAAAAAGTTTTAATTTCAAATTAAAAAACAAAACAATACGGGATGGATGAAAGAGAAAAGAACGTCACAGAGGACACCATACAGAACAGGGAAAGTTTCAGGATACTGATCAGTACTGCAAAATTTCCCGTCCAACAACAAAATTCACTACACAGGAGGGTGATGTCAAATGAATAGAGGCAGGCCAGCCAACACATGAAGAAGTTCTGGGAAGACAGGAAGGAAAAGATTATACGTTTGTCTTAGGTTGTAAACGGGCAGCATTTGGCCAAATTATGTAATAATAAGAGAACCCAGTACGTTGTCCTCGACAGTGAGTGTTCATCAGGGACGAGGATAACACCAGGAGTGTCCCAGGGAAGTGTTTTAAGACCGCTGCTGTTCTTATAAACATAAATGATCTGATGGACAAGGTGATCAGCAACCCTCACGAGTTTACCTACGACCCTGTGTACGGAAAAGTGTTATTGAGTGACTGCAGGAGGATACAAGTCGATTTAGACAAAATTTGTAATTGATGTGTGAATGACAGGGTGTCCTAAATGTAGACAAACGTTAGATCATGCAGATGGGTAGGAATGTTCGAATACTTCATTGGTAGTGTACTGTTAGACACAGTCAGATCGATGAAATATCAGGGAAAAATGTTGCAAAGCGATTTGAAGTGGAGTGACTCTGTAAGGGCTGTAGCAGGGAAGCCGAGAGTCGACTTTAGTTCCTTGGAATAATTTTAGGAAGGTGTGGTTCATCTGTATAGGAGACTGCAAGTAGGAAATTGATGCAACCCTTTCTGAAATGCTGCTCAAGTGTTTACGATCCGCAACCAGGTCGTATTAAAGGAAGACGTAGAAGATATTCCGTGGCGGGCTGCTTGATTTGTTAGCGGCAGGTTCGAATACTACTCAAATATTTCGGAGATGCATCGGGAACCCAAGTGGGAATCCCTAGAGAGAAGACGACGTTCTTTCAGGGAAATACTGATGTGGAAGTCCAGGGGACTGGCATTTGATGCTGACTACAGAAGGAGTCTACCGCCACCGACGTACATTTCGCGTAAGGGCCACGAAGATTCGAGAAATTAGGTCTCGTACGGAGCCCAATAGACAGTCGTTCTTCCCTCGCCCTATTTGCGAGTGGAACAGGAAAGGGAATGACTGTTAGTGGTGCAACGTACAATCCACCATACACCATATGCGGAGTATGTCTGTAGATGTAGCTGTAAAACTTTTGCCCACCTAATTTATTATCTCAGGGTCGTTTCTCCTAGGTACGAATTATTCATGGCTTTTAGACAATCTCGGAAAATTGGTATCTGAGTTCTAGTATGTGCAGCGATGCATTTTATTAACAGGAAGCGAATGCAAATTGGTGTGAAACACATCTTCAACAAAGCAGAAGCGGCCAGTCAAGACTGTTGGGAGTGTAGTGTTGGCTGCTAGCCACGTGTACATTAACGAGCGTTACAATACGCCAAGTCTATCAGCTACCTCTTCAACCTACAAGGCTTGAATGAAGCACAAACAGTAGTGTTCAGCTAGAAGTATAATGGGAACATTTCACTCAGTGTTCTCTTTCGCCTCAAATAAACGCAGCGCAGGTTGCGTATCCGGAAATTTATGTCAAGTGTCGAACTAATGAAATGTCAGTATTATGAAATGGTCGCGTAAAAGTACTACAAGCAAAAACCCGTCTCACTAATATCTCTTCCCGAGACTTAAACACTTAAAAATGGATACGTTTCCTGGAATAGTTAACTGGACAGCTCAGACATTCATATGGCTAGCGCGTGGCTTTTGATTTCGTTTCATGCCTCCACTAGCGACAACATGTATCCAGTTCTGCCCTTCGCGTACATAGTGTGCTGTTAATGTGTGCTGCCTGCCATTATGTGATGAAATTATGTTATAAACGTCCCCATACACAGAGAAATTACACATTTACCCATCGTTCCTTTGTTACTTGTTTATGTTATTGTCAAATTAAGAAATGTCTAGTTATTAAATATTTCTCAGAATTCGATAGCTTCTGATCAATAAGTCAAGTAGTATGTCGTGACAAAGCAGCAGTAGTTTCACTAAATCGTACCCTCAGTGACTTCTATCAATTTGTTGTGCGTTTTAGTCGGCTCACTCATTAACACTGAAGTCCACCAAATATGCAACGAAATAGATTTCTTACTTTGGTGGAGGCACCAGACTGAGAATAGTCTTTTGAATAAGCGAATGAATACTTTGGTGAGAACATGCTTCACATTTTCAACATTACTGAAGCAATTACTTCTCTGTTAAAAAGGTTCATCTTAAAATTTAGGGGATGGAGTTGCAGTGTTAGACAGCGTAATGTTGCCTCTGCCATCAGCAAATGGCGGAAATGAGATAAAAAAAAATATTCCTGAGAACGGATTAATGATGAATCGTTTGGTCAAAAAGCAAAACTGGTCCTACACAAGCATATATCTTTCATTTGATTAAATATTCCAGTATATAAATCACGTTACTTATATTAGTTATAATTTATGTTCAACTTGATGTGCAAATTGTTTACGATGTTTAACACAAAAATTTACAGAACTTCACGCATATGGATACAAGAAGATAACAATATGATGCCGATACGTAACCAAATTATCACTGCAAATGAAAATGTAACCTAAAGGGAAAAAGATCAAGTTTTCGTAAATTACGTATGAGTGTCTCAAACTACAAACAACCACACTTTAATAAGAACATATTTGCTTTTTAAAACAGAAACTGAAAATCACTGTCATGCCATCAAAGACAAAGACCGTAGTTTTTGTGGAAGCGTGGTTCCTTGGAGCTCATTGCTCACTTACCTCCTTAAACACCATAGTTCAACTGCCTGGTCCAGATAAGAAAAGTTGCCAAAAGCCCACTTCATGAGATGTGTCTCTAGGCTGCATTCTGTTATTGATAATTTGCTGTAAGTTTATTCTACACAACAAGCCTAAGTTCACTGAACTAAATGAGATAAACTCTTTAGGGAAAAAACAACGAAAGCAAGAAGTCTGTGTTGTATTTGCAAACAGAAAAATAACACCAAAGTGCCATCAAATGCATACTAAACAACAAATACGCACTTACAACACAGAGTTCACGATACAAGAGTTAATTTTCATCTTTACGTTCACTATTCAGTGCACTCACACAAAACAGCACACTAACAATACGTATTCATATCGACACAATGATCTTACGGTTAGAAATCACGACAAATGCTGTTAACACCAAATGGTAGCACGCTATTTAATTATTAGTTCCACCCGCCGAAATATTGTAACAATTCCTTACTTATCAGCGAGCTGGTGTCTCTAAGCAAAGACTGCATGGTATAATGGCTCTGAGCACTATGGGACTTAACTTCTAAGGTCATCAGTCCCCTAGAACTTAGAACTACTTAAACCTAACTAACCTAAGGACATCACACACATCCATGCCCGAGGCAGGATTCGAACCTGCGACCGTAGCGGTCGCACGGTTCCAGACTGTAGCGCCTATAACCGCTCGGCCACCCCGGCCGGCTGCATGGTATATCATGACATAAATGATACTGCATAATTTACACGAAGCTAACCAAATCATCCGTACAGGATATTAATGATCATGCCCTCTGTCACTCTGTTCCTGTCTTACAAACTGCATAATTGAATACGCCATACTAAATCGCGACTCATTGATAATTTAGCTAGTGCAATCTAGCGGCTCCGGAACAAGAGACTGCATTATCCTCTGATTGGCCGAGACGCACTACGGCCAACAACCATTCCAGCTGCTATCACACTGTTAGATACTTGGCCTACTTAATCATAAGCTTCTAATGTATTTACGTGTTCCAGACTAGCTTTACCTAGCAATATCTTTCCGTGTTTGGAGGACTGGTGTAACGCAAACACTTTTTACAGTAAGTCTTTCATACAGTGTAAGTGATCCACTGAGTGACTGCACAAGCGTAGATATACGCTCATACATACTTGATCACTTACAATTTCAAGAACAGCTCTTCACGTTCACTTCCATTTACTCCCCTACGATATCGGACATACCTAAAACTGTATATTATTTACCAGAAAGTGCTTGAAATGAGAAAGGCTGTTTCGTGAATATTTGCAGTAGCCTACAACTTTCTTGTTAAGTGTTGTGTCGTAACGACCTCATGAATCCATGGACCCTGCATGTCAGTAGGGGACTATTAATTACAAGAAGGTGGTTAGTTAGATCTCTTGTATTATACACTAAAGAGCCAAAGAAACTGGTACACATGCCTAATATCGTGTAAGACCCTGCGAGCACCCATAAGTGCCGCAACACTGCGTGGCACGAACTCTGAAGTAGTGCTGGAGGGAAATGATAACATAAATACTGTAGATCTGTCCATAAATCCGTAAGAGTACGAAAGGATGGCGATCTCTTCTGAACAGCACGTTGTAACACATTCCACATATGCTCATTAAGGTTAATGTCTGGGGATTTCAGTGGTCAGCGGAAATGTTTAAACTAAGAAGAGAGTTCCTGGAGCCGCTCTGTAGCAATTCTTGACGTGTGAGGGGTCGCATTGTCCTACTGGAATTTCCAAAGTCCGTCGCAATGCACAATGGACATGAATGGATGCAGGTGATCAGACAGGGTTCTTACGTACTTGTCACCGATCGGAGTCGTACCTAGACGTATCAGGGGTTCCATATCACTCCACCCGCAGACGCCCCTCACCATTACAGAGCCTCCTTAAGATTGAATAGTCCCCTGCTGACATGCAGAGTCCATGGATTCATGATGTTGTATCCTAACCCGTACACGTCCATCCCCTCGCTAACAATTTTAAACGATACTCGTCCGAGCAAGCAACATGTTTCCAGTTACCAAATGTCCAATGTCGGAGTCGATGGGCCCAGGCGAGGCGCAAAGCTTTGAGTCGTGCAGTCATCAAGGGTGCACTAGTGGGCCTTCGTCTCCGAAAGCCCGTATCGATGATGTTTCGTTGATTGTGTCGCGCGCAGACAGCTGTTGATGGCTCAGCATCGAAATCTGTAGCAATTTGTGGAAGCGTTGTACTTGTGTCATTGTAGAAAGAGTAACCGTTCTTGCACGATTATTTTCTGGCCACAGCCATGGCGGAGATTTGATGTTTACCGAGTTCCTGATATTCACAGTACACTCTTGGAATGGTCGTACGGGAAAATCCCCACTTTGTCGCTACTTCGGAGATGCTGTGTCCCATCGCTCGTGCTCCGCCTGTAACACCACTTTCAAACTGACTTAAATCTTAATAACCTGTCATTGTAGAACCAGTAACCGATCTGGCAACTGCGCCAGACACTAGTTGTCTCATATAGGCGTTGCTGACCGCAGCGCCGTATTCTGCCTGTTTACATATCATTGTATTTGAATTCGCATGCTTATACTAGTTTCTTTCGCGTCTTAGTGCATGCATACAGTGCCATGCCAGTATTTCAAGTAGCAACTGCTTATGCAATACACAAAAATTCGAATTTTATGTACATTTATTCAGGGTGTTCAAAAAGTCTGTGCTGTTAGCTTACATGGATGAAAAAGGAGACAAAAACAAAATTTTCCTTAAAGCAACCGTGTGTTGGAAACCCATTCTTCTCGAAAACTGAGCATGTGTAGGTTATACACGAGTGGAGAGGGTAAAAGTCGTTGTGTCTGACGTTGTTACAGCAAATGTTAGTTTGAGATACGTAATATATTGTCATGTTAAGCTCTCGGACACTCAGTCCGTAAACAGCGGGCTGCACTGGTGCCTGCATGACAGTTACAGTGCCAACATGGAGCGCTACACGTTGGGAAAACTATGAGACGTGCACTTTGTTTAAAGGGCTCTGAGCACTATGGGACTTAACTGCTGTGGTCATCAGTCCCCTAGAACGTAGAACTACTTAAACCTAACTAACCTAAGGACATCACACACATCCATGCCCGAGGCAGGATTCGAACCTGCGAACGTAGCGGTCACGCGGCTCCAGACTGCAGCGCCTAGAACCGCACGGCCGCACTTTGTTTAAGGTGTGGCTGAAGAGAGAAGGCCTAAGAAGAATGGTGTTGCAGAGTGATAGGGCCCCAGCGCACGTTGCAGAACCAGTCAGAACTGTAACAACGAGCACTTTTGGTACTCGCTGGACTGGCAGGGGAGGTCTGTTCATTACCCTGCTAGATTCCCGGACCTCATCCCATCAGACTTCTTTCTCTGGGGCTACATGAAAGCCGAAGTGTGTTCTACCCTTGTTGTTTGCAAGAATTCTTGCAGCAGCCACAAAAATACGAAACAGCGAACACGGGACTCCTTGCTACGTCGATACTGGCTCTGCGCTCAGATTGATAGTGCTCATTTTGAACATTTATTGTAATTTAATGATGATCAGAACAATGAAGTAATGATATATTTAACTCCATTTGGTTCTCAATCACACACAATAACCTCCTGCATACTCATTAATCCAACAATATGCGTCCCACATATGTTTGCTTTGTGACATATATTTGTTTTTGTCTCTGTCATCATCCCTGTTGGTATGGGCGCTGAACTTTTGAACACCCTGTATATTTCAGCAATTATTACAGCTATAAACTTGAAATTGGAGTCGTGAACAACTGCTGCTATTTGAGAATGTTGTGTCGAGTTTTATTACAGTTTAATTGCAGCTGCGTTCAGAAAGACAGAATTTAATTTGCAGTTTTGTGTATGACTTAGCGACTCGATATGATCATGTACTGCAGTACGCCAGCTGGCACATGCATAATGTGTGAAACAGATTTCTTATGCATATCTCCCCTAGCCTCTACACAGGCACTCAATACTGCCCCTTAAAGAGTCATTACCTATTGGTACGCCACAGCTTAGAAGGCGCGATTGAAGTTGTGGAAAGTAAGGTTGAGTATTAATTACTATTTTGGCAAAACCAAACAATGCAGCATGCATTTCGAGCCCTGGGAGCTCCATTTCTGGTCCTAAATATCAGTATTACTTCGCCGCCGGAAACAGGTTAAGGATACATACACAGGCCATATTACGAGGTTGTATGTTGTACTATCACGGAGCTTCGGTTTTTACAGAACTGAGAGAGGAAAGAAAGTTACTGTCTTCTGCAGATGCTGCATTCTCTTTAGGTACAACATGCGTAAACATACTCAAATGGATAGAAACACTTTTAGTTTCACAACAAATTTGCATGAAATTTACGTAAAACAAGTATACATAGCTGTTGTTATTTCCAAGTTTATATAGTGACATTACATTTTACCCTAACACAAAGATTTTTGCGAAAAGAATTTTTTTTTTGAAGATATCAGGTGTGGCTGTATGTTGTAAAATGGTTATAACTGTTAACTTCTAGCTCCTGTAGCCAGAAATAACCTTCTGAAAGTCACCGAAAAAGCTATGACATTAGAATATTTACAGAACCATATGTATGCCTACATCTGAAGACCATAATGAGTGAAATACAGGAACATTTTATCCGGCATAGATGTCATATGCCTGATTATGATGACTATCTTTATTTTTGACGCTGATGTTGATAAATAAGTAGAAAAAACTTATTATTCACAGCAAATAACAAATTTCTAGAAATACAAAAGCTCTCTTCGTCTTCCATTACACGTCTGTTCGGTTAAACTCTTTACAGATGACTGTGTAAATCACAAATGAGTATCCAAACAGGGGGAAGCAGTATAGCTACAAATTTTTTCTGTCCTATCACTTATAAATGAAACATTAAAACCGTGTCTCCCGTAGAAAACCTTCACACGTTGGTTTATACACTGGAACACATAATGTGGATTTTTCAGGTTAGTGTGACACCTGCAGTATGATTCGTATAATGAATAGAAAGAAAGAAGCAAATAACACCTGTTTTCCTTTCAGCTATACATTTCGCTGAGAATGTGTGTTTTTCTAATATTCCAGTCAGAAGTTGATGTTCTACGTTGTAAACGACAGTCTGTTACCGTGGGTGTGAATATCAAGATAAACCCGGCCGCGAAGCAATTCTTACGGCTCCTAATGGACTGCAGAAGCAGCGTGTATCGTTCTGGGCAGTGGTACTTGTAATTAACTGGATTTAACTAAAGAAATGCAAAGGAAATTAAACTGAAGTGGCAATTTTTAAATTTCTAAGCATTTTGCCGGTGGCCTTAAAACGCTCCTCCGTTATTACTCCATTTATATGCAGATCGGCTGCTTTGTACGAAAAACAAAAGGCCACCGCGGCGTGCTCCCGCCTTCCCCTCCACACAGTTCCCTTCTTAAATCCTTACAGCAGTCTCTGAATCCCCCACTTGCTCAAATCTATTTACCCGCCGTTCTCCATAATTTATCAAAGCGATGCTAAGCAGTACTTCTGGAAGACGGTAACGACTCAAAATAGTTTTAACCAGAAACACTTTTTGCTGCAGTTCCTTCTTTGCATGGTACAAGCCTCAGTCAGTTCTCAGTTACAGAGTTACTAATTTTCCCTCCCTCCCCCCCCCCCCCCCCTCCGCACTCTCTCTCTCTCTCTCTTTCACACACACACACACACACACACACACGTTTCTAGTATGTCGTGCTTAATAAGTATATATTATTCAGCTCCTAGGTAATCTATAATGATCTGCCGAGCTTCAGTATGAAAACGGAGTTGTGGTTTGCTGACACAATTCGGTGAGTTTTTGTTTAGTTGTATATATTCATCCACCTTCAGAATCGAGATATAATAACCCATAATATTCACTGTGGTCCACAGATTTTGGGGTACTCTACTAAAACAAAAGCAGGTCGATAAATGATGGCAGAGGAGGAAAACTTCTGAGATAATGTTACCAACAAAAAAAACACCGCCTTTGATGCCGCTTAATTTTCGAAAATAGAGGGGATCAAATGACATATCAAAAAGAAGCTAGAGATTTTATGAAAAGGAAAACAGTACCCTTCATTTGAGCTTTGCTTTATTCATTCTCAAGTTACTATTCATTTTTCTTCATTGCAGGTGACGTGAAAATTGATGAGGCTAACACAAACCTAACTCGTTGATATTGTCCTGATTCAAGAGAGAGGAGCACCCTTATTCTCATACAGGATTTTAACCTCAGACAAACAACCCAAAGCGGTGGTGGAACTTCTCACGAAATCAGTGAAAATGGATTTTGTTGGAGGCTAATCGAATGCTGGACCATCTAAAATGGATATGCATGAAGCAACATCAACCGCCGTTCTGGCGTCGTTCCGCAAGAGTGCAGATGACACTTCTCGCTCTTCGCAGGAGACTCACATCAGCAATACTTAAATAACGACAATTTTGGGCGCATGTAATAACGCATATTTCGCTCCATTGATTTTCTAGTGTAATCCTCTCTCGCATATATCACATGACCTCCTAGTAGCTGGAGTACCAGGCTCCGTTCTGGAAGATGATATGATATTTTGTGGTAGTTGGAATCAAAGGATAAACTGCAAAGTATAAGAGGTGAAAAATTATTGAAAAAATATTCTATTTACAGCTTTTGTTTATAAACAACACTTTTCGTCTTGGTATCCGGAGTATATACGTACAACCGTGAGAGAAGCAGCAGTCTTTGAGATTGATGCCACAATACTTGAAATTCTGTCCTCGTGCTTCGTTAATTGTAAAACTTTGGGCTAAGTTGATTAGGAATTGCAGTCTTTTAGATTGAAACGGCAGTTCAGTAGAGATCAGTTGCATTCTTTGGATAAATAGTGTGTTTCCTTTGTACTGTCCAGCCATCAGTTCGGCTTCGATGATAATATTTGACAGCTGTTTAACAATCATTCTTGTTCTTCCGTTACATGGTTTTTCTGAATTGAGATTTGCAATACAATTTGAGATTTTATTTTAAGTCGAAGGCAGTGTAATGCAAAGAGTTTAGAGATTCTGTATGAATGAACACATTTTCTTCAACGTTTACCATCGTGCCGATCGATCTGTATATTCTCTCTTCACCAGGAATTTTCTTTCGAATATTAAAGTTGATATCGACAACAATATTACTTTTAGCTGCCAAAATTGCAGTTTCAAATACCCAATGTAAATTGGTATAGTTGCGAACAATAAATTAAATCATCTTTTTTATTAACAAAGACACTAAGTACTCTTTACACAATTTCCACACTTTTTTTCTATTTATGTTCATTCACTGTACCACTTTGACTACTCGCAGTTCATTGTCTGCTTTTATTCACTCAGTGCACAACTTTTTCATCTCCTCCATTCCTCCATTCGTCACTGATAAGAAATTGACGTTTTTTACGAGTATATATCCCTACCAACGGGTAGCCTTACCAGTGGCGAATTCCAGAACACACTAAAAAGGCTTCGAATGGTCTACAGTGTTCCACAACATTCCATAATCTTCTAGAGTGTTCTGGAATGTTCCACAATTACCTGGGACGTTCCGGAATGTTCCCAGATGTTCTGGAATCTTTCCGAACGTTCCAGACTATTCCCGAACATTACAGGACATCCCGAATCATTGTGAAACATTCCGAAACATTCTGGAATGTTGTGGAATTCTGTCGAATACTTTCGAATGTTCTGGTATGTTTTCTGGTATGTTCTAGAAATTTCTACACGGCGAAATTTCCCAGTCCTTATATTTTCAAAAGCACGCCCTTCAGGTAAAAACGGGAACCTTCTTCACGGATGGGGGATAGAGGGCTACCAAATCATGTATCTCCCTTGATCGTACCGGGACTCGTTTCTGAGTTTTAGCGGCACGAACATTGTACACTTACTTTCATAATATACTTCATATTGATTATGAGTTGCATCCAAGACTACGGCCAAGCTGGTGCCATAGCCTCACGTGTACTTCCCCACTTCAATCTCAAACTACATCACACTAAATTTCTCTTTATGTTCCTGGCTCTTACAGTTCCGTACCTCGCCGGCCGGTGTGGCCGTGCGGTTCTAGGCGCTTCAGTCTGGAACCGCGGACCGCTACGGTCGCATGTTCGAATACTGCCTCGGGCATGGATGTGTGTGATGTTCTTAGGTTAGTCAGGTTTAGGTAGTTCTAAGTTCTAGGGGACTGATGACCACAGATGTTAAGTCCCATAGTGCTCAGAGCCATTTGAACCATTTAGTTCCGTACCTCAATCGGAAAAAACGGACGCCTCATAGGAATACTTTGTTACTCGCCTGTCTTTCTGTCTGTGTGTGCGATTATTAAGAAACCTTTTCTCAAGAACGGCTGTAGGAACCAAGTTGAAATTAATGTCAAGTACTTATGTTTACTGTTCCTTGGTGGAGTACGTAATTTAAGCTACTAAGTCAATGCAGTCGAAAGATATGAGCATATATGCCACATACTTTGATACTCGCAAACTCACTAATCAAAACCTAGAGGTGAACCATCTATACATATGTCAACCCTAGTAGTTTGACATGCAAAAAAATTAAAAAACTGCAGATGGCATTTTTCAATAACTGCTCCTGAATTTCAAAACAATTAGCGCTGAAGATGGTGTCTACTGGAGAAGAAGCGGCAAACACACTCTATGGCGAGATAGAAGCCAAATATTGGCCAGTATTCACTGAGCCCTATCAGTAACCTTTGGATGAAACTGTACGGATTACATTAAAGAAGAGAATGAAAAATTATAAATTCCTGAAGACCTTGATGCATGCGATTTACTTCATTTGAAGGAAAGGACAGATTGTATAAATGTTGTTGACTGCAAACAAATTTTGACCTTCTTTCGTAAACTGAACTCATTTTAGCAATCAGCCCTGTTGTGTAACAGCAGCGTTGAAACAGTGAAAGAGATGAAGTATTGATCTACATTAGCAAAGACATATCTGGTAACACTGCTAAAATCAACTATCGGCGTGATTATTGTGCTTCGACGATAGTTATTTATCGTATTATGCAAGGTATCATGTCGTATAGATCGAGGAAAATAAGAAGGAAAAAATGCGCTACCCAAATTTACCTACAGCCGGTAAAGACTAACTACTGGAAATCACAAGTATGTCAGTAAGATGACACAAAAGAAGGTAAAAAAACTGGTAGCGGTACTGTGGCTACCAAAACAAAAGGTTCAAAAGAAATGGTCACTGGCTCACGAAACATAGGCACAAATAAAGTTGTCTAGTAGCAAAGGGTCTGCCAGAAAACCTGGAAGTCTCCGAATCGAATCTCAGTCACACCATGGATTTTGCAGTCTTCATTTAAATCCAGTCTTCACCACTCAACGTGATGAGTCACCAGGAGCAGCGTGTGGTCCGTATTCCACGTTAAACCAAACGTCTCCTTTCCCTGGTTGACTAACTGAGGTAGCTTAGGGAGACACAGGTCGGTGAAGTGGCGTCCAATAAAAAGACTTTCAGTAGCCCATTGAGCCCAACTTTACCTCCCACTGTATAAAATCTACGTATTACCAAAAACTATGTTTCCACAAACTTAAACTCGTATGCTAAACTTCGACTAAACAGATTCTCATCTGAACTAAACTGTAACTGATCTGAATGCAACTTGTTTTTATGTTAAATGCGCAAATGGAGTAAGACAATTATCTGCCATAATCAAAATTTCCACTTACGTCGCGTCTTGACAACATTGTTGCAGATTTCTCGAAAGCACAACAGCGAACTGCAAGCAGGCAGCGTCTAAGTTAGATTTCCACTTCCTGATACGTATTCGAACTGTTGCATGTGGTAATGCGTAATGAGAGACAGTGGGATCCGCAGAGTAACTATTTCTATGAACTGATATGCCAAGACAACGATTTTGGAATGAAGTCGATATTCAAAAAGACAGAGTATTACTTCACGCGATTTCACATGTAACAGAGGTCTGAACAATACTGTGCTTAATAAAGTGAACAATGATTTAAATAAAATACAATGTTAACAGAGAATTTCTATAAAAACCAAACAGCTAAATCAATTAATATTTTAATGCATGACGCAAGGAAATGGGATGATCTTTCTCTCAGCTCTGAGCCAGTTAACTAGCTGACAATAACCATTTCTAGCTGCGCACTGGTGATATCTTACCTCAAACTCCTTCTCTTCGAACATAATTTATTCAACATTTATATTCTCTTCACTTTCTAGTATATCCATCTTATTCATCCTTGCCCTCCTTTACATTATTCTTCATTTAACAAATACCATCACAAGTCCACACAGCACCACTGAATACGTCCATCACGTACCACACTTCAGCTAATAACATATCAAACTGTGCAGAGGCAAAGACGGTGCCACGACAAGACCAAAGATTTTTAACAGTTACGTAACTTTCTCTCTCTCACCTGCAAATTGATGATTTACAAAAACCGAAATGACATGATTATCTTACATATCCTCCACCTTCCCCCAGTAGCAATTTGTACAAGGGTCATTTCAGATAGGAGTGGGACGAGGACAAAATTCTGAACATTATGGGTAGGAACATACAAAACATGTTACAAATACAAAGAAAAAAATAGTTTCACAAGAATGTGAGTTAAAGAACAATAATTGAAGAAATTAATACAATATTCAAGAACATGTGAATGATTAATCAAGATAATTCACCACTGGTAGGTTATCACTTTTTTATGATTTCTATGAGAATGTTCTGCACAGGAACAATATGAAAGTTTGTACGTGACATTTTGTATTGAAGTAGTACTGGTGATCTACACTGTATTTGTAGCACACAGGTAGTAGGCGAGAGTATCTATATCACACAAGGCATACATTCCTGAAGCACAATCACATATGACAGCAGTAGTTTACGTGATGAAAGTAGGTAGAAGAGTGCACTTGTCACAAACGACCTAACCTTCTTTAGCTCGTTGCAATAATGTCAGTGTTGTGGGAAGTTACGTGGGAGGAAACTCAGTGAGACTGAACACAGTTCTCAGCTGCCAACTCCCCACACAGACAAACAGTAAAACGTCATAGTATCTGCTTCAAGCAGACTGTAACCCATTGATAACTCCAAAGCCATCATGTAGAATGGAAGAGTTCCTTATGAAAGTCAGTTGCAGCTGTTATCTGTGGGGTATGCCAACATCTGACAGAACATTTCGGTGTATAATCAGTAGACATATTTCTTCTGCCCTGGTAAGTCCCAGTCATTTGTGGTGAATGGTCTGTGAGTTACAATATGTTACATTTAAAATATCCAGTTTCCTATATTAAGACAGGCCTAATAAGATTTTACATTGTTGTATATACAGAATGAACATGTAGGGTAATCATTACAACAGATTTCTATGACTTTAAAAAAAAGAAGAAGAAAGAGCATTATGATTTTACAATAATGGATTACAGAAACATCAGACAAGTAAATCATGTGAATCAGTGTACAGTAAGAATCATGATAGCAAACAGTACAGAATGATCCTACAGAAGACTCTAAATCTATTCAAATAAATATGTTTGTGAGAACAGCAGCGAAATACATAGAAGTGTAGAGAATAAGATAGAAAGAGATACATAAGGTTAGCGATCATCCACAAGAAATAAACACATAAGGATAGTGGTCATACACACAGACAAAGGGAACACAAATATATAAAACATGGATTAGGGAGTAACCAAAGTTTACATCAAAGAAAACTTTATACAAACAGTCAAACATCAGTCTATGGTTATACCTAATATGGTAATTAGTATGCTATCTAGTTATATTTTATCCCTTAGTTCCTGCGCCTTTTACTTCCTTTGCTTATAATATTATCAAACTTTCAACAAATACCACCGTTTACTGTACTCTTTGCTTCTTCCTGTCATATGTTTCATAAAACCTCAAAAGTTCATGTTACTTAGCTCCATTGCCCTACCTAACCATTTGTCATTTTGCCCTACCTAAGCACCTTAGTAATTATTTGATCACCCTTTCACATCCATCTTTGTATCCATTTCTTTGCTCTTCCTTACCTTTTTTGTGTCCTTCTTACACATCTTTCATGATTTCTTACAAATCTTAAATGACTTATGAGAGCTGCATTCAGTATTATGCTTAACATAGTTGTTATATTCATGGCTCCACAACCTATAGCAACAACTTATACAGAGAATATGCATTATAAAGAAACTCAATAAATGAAGTAATTGTAAAAGGCAAATGTATCATGAAAATTCCTTAAGCTAAAACAATGCATGTTATCATGTTACTTCATATGTAAATAGAATATGACAGTCCGCAATGTCACGCAATCAGTAGAAAAATAGATATAAAAGATTCTTATCCTATGCCATGGAAAAAGAGAATATAGCTGAAAAAATATAACCATTAGTATCCCACATACTTCCTGCATCTGATTTCTCTTGATTCTTTTTTTTTTACTGTATTGTCTATCCATGTCATCTTCACTTCCAGAATTTAAAATTTCCCAAGCACCTAAACTGTTATAGATCGTTTCATATACGTGCTAAGTTTATCTGTTAGACAAGGAGAACGCAGATTAGTTCCACCGTATTCAGTAGAAGCTAAATTTTGAGAGCATGTAGCTACATACAAATCAGAAAAAACAGTGTCATTCAAAAGTATTAACAATAAAACATACACTATCACAAAGAAAATCACAAAACGTTCAATGAGGTACCATATACTGAAAGAGTGTGTCAAAGTACAGAGTAGCAATCAATGCTGAGCCAAATATTTGCAAAATATTTTCCATGCACAAATGGAGACAAAAGTGTACACTTCTCGAATTATTGTAAAGTATAATTATTACATACTGTATTGTTCTGATGAAAAATATGACACTGTATGTTTAGTAAAACGGTTGAAAAATTTGCATTAGATAATTATAAACTCTACATCAAGGAAATAACTATGTTGTCTTAAGTCAGGTTACCTTCATTCGGTATTGTCATGAGGCCACAACTTTTTAAAAACTTACCTTTTACGCTTAAAAATATGAAATGCACCCACATGGCTAAAAATTGACTATAACTAGAAACGGGCCCCCTATGACCTAACTACTGCTCACTCACTCTTTCTCTTCATTAGTTACCCTATTCATTGTCTCATTCTATTACGATGTACATCATACATCTCATAAAAGCCATCTCATGTACCTCACCAACATAAATCTGATTATTCTGTTCCAATGTTAATCTATTTGCTGTCCTCATCTCAATATACACTTCAAATAACAATTCCCCGCTCTGTTTTCGTCCACTTACTTCCACATAGACAACACCTCATAGCTATAATCGTAAATATTACAGTTCAGTAAACACAGCATCACTACTTCACAACGGGTCCTGAAAAATTTCTTACATGAAAATACCTATCACTCTTCCTTCCAAACAACAGAATGATTAACCTAACAGTCTGTATATCTATCAAAAGTGATAGAAAACGGTAAAAATCTCTGTATTCATCACTGTGTACTGCCCGAAATATTTCTCAAGTAAACAACACATTGCCAGTAGTCCGTGTATCGCCTCAAAACTGGTTTAACAAATACTGTCAGTGTTCATTTTATTAGATATTATTTATTCATATTTAGTTTCTGGATGAAATTTCGAAGTTCGTAGCAGGTTGTTTAGCGTACGCTTCGTGGCAGCAAACCGCTCGAGTTGTTGCGCGATAAATGAAGTATGTTGCTCGGCAATAGTCGCCCAATGCTTGTCAAAAGTTAACTGCCGAGCGACGAGAGTCTCTCTGGCAAGCGGTTCAATGGCATTGTTTACCAGTAACTGTTGATGTGCGCTGTAAAGCAAGAAATATTTTCGAATTGGTGACATGTAGTTCTATCATTTTTGTACATTAGTATTTAGATTATTCTGTTAATTGGTTTATGTGTGAAACATATCTAAGTCCCTTGCTCTTGTGAGTCCGAATACTTTCCGTTTTCTGCAACAATGTCATGTACAATTCTGCAAGTCGTGTTAGGTCCCTTTGAAACGTCCCCTTTTGAACAATTATACAAGACTGTGCTTAAACTGACACACAATATTTTTAGCGCAACGCAATCTGACTTTCAAAAATCCCTACAAAAGAATGGCCCTGACTAACATTAACCTATACGTTTCACAAATCACTTACCTCACAAAAATCTTGGTTACTCGAGCTACTGCAATAAAGCGAGCGCCACTACTGCCAGCTAAATAAAAGATTCAAACTACAGAAGGCACTAACTACTGATAGGCATAGTTAGCAAATGAAAGAATTTAATACAGAACAAACACTGTATTTACCTTAATAGTCATAATATATATAGCAGTTCATGACAGTCTTACAAATTTCAAAACTACGCCATCTCTCTCCCCACATCCATCACTGCTGGCGGCTCACCTCCAACTGCGCAACGCTACGCGCTGTTAACATCCAGCTGCCCAATACTACAGTGGCAGACAACAATGCAAACTAGCCGCAGACTGTACACAGCACAGCCAGTGATTTTCATACAGAGCACTATGTGGCGTTACCAATAAGAAAACCTAAACAGCCTACTTACATATAAACAGCCTACTTACACCTTATATACAACAAAGAATTTGTGACATAGATGTTTGCTTTTACAAGATAAATGGTGAGATTTAACCAGACGTTTCTGCCCAACCTGTAGCTTTTTGATGTTTACTTTTCCCTGTAGAGATGTCTACCTTCTTTCTGCAGCCTTCTTGATATTGTTTGGCGCTATATCTATTCCTTCCTTACATCGTAATCTTTTCGAAGCTGCAAATGGTCCGATGGTCCAGAAACACGTAACAGGAAAAAATAATCTGATATCTATTGTGCTACAAACCACAATACTGTTCATCACCTTCCCTTTCCTACATGCAAGACTGTACATCCGTACGAAGAAAAATCAACTTCGATAAAAACAGGGTCCGTAACATATGCCCTACCCATTACCTATTCATTCTTCATAATACATCGTAATTTCTAAACTTAGCATCTGTCAACTATACTATCATCATTATCCTCACAGTCATCATCTTAAATAATCGCTGAGATCTTGACATATTTATCACTACAGAATCACCATCATAATAACCTCACACCTCATAACATTCTTCTATCTCGTAAACAATCAATAGCAAATACTCCCTGCTTTGTTTCATTAATCAATCCTTACACGTGAAACAGTCCACAGTCACACTTCATATAATACTACTGAGCAAACAAGCACAACTGATCATGAAAGGAAAATCTCCACAAAAATACATATTACCTCGAACGCTGGTAATTTATTTTAGGCAACAGAATGTTACCTTCAACAACCCGTAATTATTTCTTGAACTGGTAAAAAATCTTTCATGTACATGTAATTCATCAGTACCACTATTCTTTTCAAAACAGACTTTCCATTTAGGAAAATAGCCTCTATCTCATTAATTTGTATCTCATCAGAATTGGTACTAAATATTTCATTTTATGACTCATGACTGGTAGTGCTGTCTGTAAAAGTGATGGTGTACAAAACAATGTGCTTGTTTCGCCAATCTGTGTTTCACTCCCGGAAATATCGTATTGGGGTGATCAGTGAGACGTCCGATATATTTCTATTACTGATCAAAGTTTAGTGCTGTAGCAGCGATATATTTTCTGTTATGTGACTCATTATTTACTGCCGAAATTGCAAGTCATTGCTGTGTAGTATATTCGCCTATTGTTACATATATGCCACAGTCGAACTTCGACGACAATCCTGCTTGTTTTTCTCTACTTTTTTGCTACGGGAATCAAGGGAATAATAGTGACTTTTCGTTTTAACATTTTTTTAACTAGGTCAACGTTTGTTACTGTTATGAAATGCTTGTAATCGAAGTTTCGAGTTTGTCGCCAATATGACACGTTCTTAATTATAGTTCTCAAGTAACTAAAATTACTTTCAACACACGTACATTACGATAGTAGAAGAAAATTCCTTGTACTTAACGACTAAAGAAGATAGTAAGAGAAGACGAGTGTACCAAGAAACTGAAAAATAGTTAACGCTCAGCTCGGGGACATATCGTACGCTAGCTGATGTATCCAAAAAAGTGTAATGGATCTCCGGCCTACATTTGAACGTAATAACATGCATGGTATTCAGATTGCTTATATATTTTGTTCCACTGCTCAGTATAAATGCGCGCTGACAGTTCACTCTGTTATGTGTAAGTGCACTTTTGCACAAGAAAAAATCACCTATGTTGAATGTGTGAAAATGTTTGTAATCGTAACTGCAAATTTTCTGTATCCACAGAACTTCGCTGGTATGCTGCCAAGGCTGTTCACGGTTTCGACTGCGAGAAAAACTGTATTTTCGCGAAAAGTCACCCAAATGCCAAAAATATATACAGTTACCGACAATGCCAAAATATGAATAAGAATGATCAATATCATCACACTTTCATTTTCTTTCACTATGTGTAAGCTGTTGACCACCTGTATGCTGTTTCATAGTTCGATGTTTCTTTATAAGTGAAGAATAAACTAATGAAATGTTATGTGAGTTTCGGCGTATCTTACTCGACATGGTAGATGTTTGTTCGTATTATGCACAGGTTGGTATAGCCAGATGTTCTATTTCTTGTTCTGCACAGGGTATTCCATTTTTTTCGGATAGTTTTTCTACTATGTCACTGCGCGGATTTATTTCATTGTTTAAGCTCGTTTACGCTAATGTTGTGTTGTTTGTTAATGTACAGAGTTGTTCTTTTTGTTCTTCAGAATTCGATGTCAGCGTTTTCACTTGCTGGCAAATATCTCTTACTATTGAGTTAAGATGTTCGTTCTGTTCTTTTATCCGTGTCACTATCGCACTCGGAAATACAGTGTTGATTTCAGCTAGCAATTCGTCCATGTCATTACGCTGATTTGTTTTCAAGTTTTCGTGGTCTGTTTCAAGATGATGCAGTCTAGTTGCAAAACTGCTGATTATTGGTTGAAGATCGTTTTTCATTTCTTCCCTAAGTGATTTACTAATTTCTTCCTGTGCCCTGTCGATTTTCGAATTAATTTCGTGTTGTGTTTTGTCGATTTTCTTACTCTTTTCATCTTGTGTTTATTTAAGCATCACTAAACTGATTCTAAAAATAATTGTCCGATCCGCCTAATGTGGTGCTACATAATTGTTCACTGAAGGTGATATGTGTTGTGTTCCTACAAAAGACACTGACATAAAATCTGATTCTTATGTGTCTGTTGCCAATTCGCACAACTGTGGCGACTTTTGTTCGCTTTCGCTAGACTGTGGCGGCTTATCGCCGACCGACTCAATTCCGAATTTGTGTTTTCATTACCTATCGTTTGCCCTGTTCGTTGTCAGCCTCCGTAGGGTAGCGGTAGCCTTACCGCCTACCACGCAGGGTCGTGGGTTCGATTCCCGGCAGGTGTTGTGTGTCTTTCATCTTCATTGACTCGCCAGTTGCCGATGTGGCGTCAACTAAAGAGGACTTGCAATACGGTGGCCGGACTCCCCCGAATAGTACCTCCCGGCCGGCAATGCCATACGATCATTTTTTTGCTCTGTTCGTTAAATTTGTTAATAATTGTAAATCAGCGAGATTTCCTGCGGTCTCAAATAAACTTTAGGTATTTTCTAAAACCTCAAGCTTTTTTATCTCATCGTATACCGAATCCTTCTTTTGCAGCACCCTCTATGTCCTGAGCTACGTCGAAATTTCATATTGTTTTCTGATGTACCAAACATGATAAGCACTAACAAACTTGCTACGATGACCAAACAAACAAAAATAAAACTTTACTATTGTGCACTCAAATACTCAAGAAGGAATCAAATCTACACTGTACTATTACGCCGACTGTCTATCTAATAAAGTAATTCACAACTGTCACACGACATAAAATTTCACAAATTAAACACAAAATTTTAAGTTCATTGCCTGAAAAAGAAGTACAGCATTAGCAAAGTCAGAGAAGTGCTATTTTTTCTTTCGAGAAATCACACACTATCTGACCACATATCGCCTAAAGAACCAACGAACTATCCTGGCAGAAAGGTGGGTACATGTAACCTCCCCACTATATTTGTTTTTGTGTGGAACTTAGTCCTGCTTTACCTACCACTCTAAAAAAATCAACGAATTACCGAAAACTACGTCTCTACAAGCTGTTATCTAACTTACCGTATGCTTAACTTTGATTAAACAGAACCTAATCTGAACTGAACTGTAACTGATCTGAATGCGACTTGTTGTATTAAATGCGCAGCTGAAATAAAACCATTATCTGGCCCTAATAAAAATTTTCACTTACCTCGTGTCGACACTACGCTGTTGCAGATTTCTCGAATGCACAACAACAAAAAGCAAGCAGCCAACGGCTAAGCTGGATTTCCATTTCTAAATACATATTCGTGCTGTTGCATGTGCTAATGCCTAATGACGAACAGCGGGATGGGGAGAGTAACTATTCCTATGAAACAGTATGCCTAGACAACGACTGTAGAATGAATCATTTATTCAGAAGAAAGAGTAATAATTTGCTTGATCTACACACATAACGTGGGTCTGAACAATACCATGCTTTTAGTATATAATTATTTAAAGAGGGTACAATGTTAACAGAGAATTTCCATAAAAATCAAACAACTTAATCAATTAATATGGTAATGCGTGACGCAGGAAAGTGGTGTGGTCTTTCTCTCAGCTCTGAGCAAATTAAGTAGCTGACAATAATCTTTCCTAGACGTGCAGTTCAGCAGACATACCTCAAACTCTTACTCCTCTGAACATAACATTATTCAAAATTTATATTCTCGTAACATTCTAGTATATTCATGTTATTCATCCTTGCTGTCCTTCACGTTATTTTCCATCTAACAGGTACAATCACAAGTCAACACAGGACTACTGAATACGTCAATCACCCACCACACTACAACTAAAAATGTATCAGACTGCGCCGAAGCAACGACTGTGTCACGACAAGGGCCAAGATTGTTTAACAGTACGTAACTTTCTCTCTCTCTCTCACGTGCACATATATGACGTACAAAAACCAAAATGACATGAGCACCTTACAACTCTACCACACATGAAAGCTACGTAAGAACCGTTTGTTGGAGTATGACAGTTGATTTCATTTACCTTGTAAGTGTAAATTTAACGTTTCCAGACGCACATTTCTTTGTAAAAAGTACCGTGTAGAACGTGTAGGAGTTTGTAAAGTAAGTTGAGGAACACGCAGTGTAAAAGCACCCATCTCTCTGGGTTTGGTCTCCCTAGGTCCTGAGAGTCTCCAGGGGGCAGGCTCTTATCGTTCCGTGTCAGCCGCAGGAGCTCGCCTGTGTGAGGCGATTAGTTCAAGTCGGCGTATTGTTATCATGGCCCCCTTTCACACGGGAGACGGTGCGTCTGTGCGAACCGTGCTATAGGGTCTTGAGAACGCGTTGCCGATGTCCAACTCAGCGCAGCTTAGTTGTCCCGTGATAGCTCTACTATCACCTTTTAGCGTATTGTTACTTTAACCATTCCGGTAGGTACCCTTTCTTATGGAGCAAGCTGTAATAGTCGCCTCAGCTCTCGTCATTTTGATCTTCTTCTTCTCTTCAGGCATTAGGCGAAATTGCCTGTTACGGCACCCATCGTTGCCGAGGTTTTCTTCTATTGCTTCTTCCTGGACGCTTATAATCTCTAGCCGTTAAGAGCAGTCTGTTAGTCTCCATTCTATGTAAGCGTTCGTTCCATTTTCTCCTATATTCTATAATTTTATCATCATACTAAAAACTTAAGTAATAAGTCACGGCTGCAAAATACTAACGCGGATTTTTTACAGACGAATGGAAAAACTAGTAGAAGCCGACCTAGGGGAAGATCAGTTTGGATTCCGTAGAAATATTGGAACACGTGAGGCAAAACTGACCCTACGACTTATCTTAGAAGCTAGGTTAAGGAAAGGTAAACCTACATTCCTAGCATTTGTAGACTTAGAGAAAGCTTTTGACAATGTTGACTGGAATACTCTCAAATTTTGAACGTGGCAGGGGTAAAATACAGGGAGCGAAAAGCTATTTACAATTTGTACAGATACCAGATGGCAGTAATAAGAGTCGAGGGGTATGAAAGGGAAGCAGTGGTTGGGAAGGGAGTGAGACAGGGTTGTAGCCTCTCCCCGATGTTGTTCAATCTGTATATTGAGCAAGCAGTGAAGGAAACAAAAGAAAAACTTGGAGTAGGTATAAAATCCATGGAGAAGATATAAAAACTTTAAGGTTCGCCGATGACATTGTAAAGTAAGTTGAGGAACACGCAGTGTGAAAGCACCCATCTCTCTGGGTTTGGTCTCCCTAGGTCCTTAGAGTCTCCAGGGGGCACATGAAAGCTACGTAAGAACCGTTTGTAGGAGTATGACAGTTGATTTCATTTATCTTGTTAGTGTAAATTTTACGTTTCCAGACGCACATTTCTTTGTAAGTGTCTTGAAAGGAGGATATAAGATGAACATCAACAAAAGCAAAACAAGGATAATGGAATGTAGTCGAATTAAGTCGGGTGATGCTGAGGGAATTAGATTAGGAAATGAGGCACTTAAAATAGTAAAGGAGTTCTGTTATTTGGGGAGCAAAATAACTGATGATGGTCGAAGTAGAGAGGATATAAAATGTATACTGGCAATGGCAAGGAAAGCATTTCTGAAGAAGAGAGATTTGTTAATATCGAGTATAGGTTTAAGTGTCAGGAAATCGTTTCTGAAAGTATTTGTATGGAGTGTAGCCATGTATGGAAGTGAAACATGGACGATAAATAGTTTGGATTAGAAGAGAATAGAAGCTTTCGAAATGTGGTGCTACAGAAGAATGCTGAAGATTAGATGGGTAGATGACATAATTAATGAGGAAGTATTGAATAGGATTGGGGAGAAGAGAAGTTTGTGGCACAACTTGACTAGAAGAAGGGATCGGTTGGTAGGACATGTTCTCAGGCATCAAGGGATCACCAGTTTAGCATTGGAGGGCAGCGTGGAGGGTAAAATTCATAGAGGGAGACCAAGAGATGAATACACTAAGCCGATTTAGAAGGATGTAGGCTGCAGTAGGTACTGGGAGATGAAGAAGCTTGCTCAGTATAGAGTAGCATGGAGAGCTGCATCAAACCAGTCTCAGAACTGAAGACCACAACAACTAAAAAATTTAGTTCTTCTCTAATATCTTGATCCTTAGCCTCTCTTCTATTGAACAATCTGTAATTGGGATCAAGAAATCATTCCTTGCGACCGAATGTGGCTGTCTTGCTTTTTGCTAATCACCCACGTCTCACTTCAGTAGAGCAGTGTGGAAACTGCAGCTGTTTTGTAGAATTTAATTTCAATATTTTTTCTTGTTTTGTTTTTAAGGTTTCTGCTAGTTGTTGCACATACACGGCTGAATTTACTAAGCTTAATCTCTATATGTTTGCTTGAGCCACAAATCACCTCACATCCTAGGTAAAAAGTCTTCTGATCTACCACTATTTTTGCTAAAATGTGCTCTTTCCACCCAAAAGCCATTGCCCTTGTTCTTTCTATTCAGATCTCCATTTAACATTTCGTACTTACTTGCTTCAGGAACTAAATTTATTTCTGAATGTTCTCTTCTTTATCTGATGCGATCACTGCTTCATCAGCATATAGTAAGTTATTCAAAAGAATCCTCCTGTCTAAGTATGTATCTTTTAGAAATTCCGTTTTCCGTATGTGCATTATTTCATGTATGAAAATGTTATACAGAGATGGGGAGATACAGCAGCTTTGTCCAACTCTTTTGTTAACTGGTATCTCATTAGTAATTTTTCCGTTGAGTTCTAGAGCGTCAGTCATTTTTAGCGCACTTATTAGATATTTCGGATACCCGCGTTTCGTGGTTATCTTCCAAAGTTTCTGCCTACTGACGTCGTCAAACCTGATAAAGGCAGTGTGTATTTTTTTATTATATTCTGTTGTAAAATAAAAATTGCATTTATCGTTGAGCATTCTTTGCTGGAAGCCATTTGTTCCTCACGCACCACTACTTCCGTAATGTTTTTAAGTGTTATGTTTAAAATCTTAGCATATATCTTGTATGCTGATTCCAGTAAACTTATTCCTCTGTTGTTACTGCGTAGACTTTTGTCTCCTTTTTTTAAAAGTTATTGTCCCTCAAGCAATCTTCCAGTCTTTGGAGATAATCTTGATCGTCCAATATTCCGTTAAGAAATGTAACAGTCGTAGGTGTAACATCATTTCTCCATATTTTAGCAATTGTCTTCCTGTCACTTCTATATTCTTAAATGATGTTAAGCCAGACGCTACTTTGTTCGACTGAATATCATCTAGTTTCTTCTCATCTGCTGTTTTAATTTCAGTTTCGACATTATGATGAAACGAAAAATACATGACGTGAATAATTGTGTCTCACAAGAACCTGTTATTCAGTAAATAAACTTCACGATGAGTTTCGACTAGTAGCTAAAATGTTTTCCTATTTATGTCGTATATTTGTACAATGTTGAAACTATTCTTTCAAACGATAAAATCCATCTCGCACAGTTCAATAAGCCGACCGTAGCACCTACCTTGCTATGCATATCATGCTCTGTTAGTGCCAGCGAGCCATACAATAGCACCTCAGTAATTTTTCCTTCTGATATATCTATTGGTTCCTCTCTATCAATACCAAGAAGTCCAAACAATAACTGAAGAAGAAACCGAACAGGCTCACCTCATATCCCGTGACCGTTCTCTTGTCATTATTAAACCACTCAAACACCTTGAACTGACTACGAAAAGCCAATAAGGAAGTTTCACCCGCCCTCTCTTCACCCCCCCTCCCCCCTCAACCAACCATCCGCCGAAAGTCCACATAGACTAAAACTACGAACCAGCTTAAAATGCGCTAGATTCCACAGTTACCACAGACAACCCCAGTAATATCATTCATTCCATACTCACATATGTAAATATTACATGGATCTCTACCCTTCCCAAACATTTACAATTCTTCCAAATCATTCAGCTTCATGCTCTCTTCTTCGCTATCCTTACCTGATCACTCTCCTCTACCCATATAGTGGACCAGGTGATAATGTTTCCACATATAGTCAAATACCTGAAAGCCTTCGTCACTTTCCTAGGAAACCGAAATTCGACACCTCGTTGTATCCCCCGTTCTTCAGGACCTTGGCCGTTTGGTGCAGTTGTCATATGCTCTACCATAAGCTTTACCTTTTTCCAGGGTAATTTCAGCCGCCTTCCCCGCCCACACTATGATGTAATTTATGAAATCTGCTCATATAATCAATAATAATCTAACATACTACTTATTTCCTCCTGAATGTTCCAACATATCCTTCCCTTGCGTAACTGTAATCGTACTTCACCTACCGGCATCTATATCCCGTCTCTTCACAGTCCTCAATACTCAACCCACAGCCTTCTTTTACAGCTCTTCCTTTCTAGTCCCATCTGCGTCGAAATCCCTTATCTTGAACGTGTTTCCAAAAGTCCACAGTACTCGTATTATAATCCACGTTGGACCGATAATCTCAGACGTCACGGTAATCTCATCACAGATCAAATCTTTGTTTCTGTTCTCATCGTCATATTTTCATGCCTGTTTAATTGGTTTCTTCAAAGCTTGAGAAGCATCAAAATGTCTATCGTTAGCTAGCCCCGTACTGGAGGGATTTTAAATAAGTCTAATAAAACAATGGCAAAGACCAAAATCAGAAATTCCCCGCTGGAACCGAGGGTTGTAACACAGATCTTATTTATTATAATTACACTGAACGAGGAAAAATTGGATGTAGTGCCAGAGTGCTATCGATGAAAAACATATGAAGCTTTTTGTATCCAACCCGAAAACTCAAGCTAGAAACATTAAGTTGGTTCGCCGGCCGAAGTGGCCGTGCGGTTAAAGGCGCTGCAATCTGGAACCGCAACACCGCTACGGTCGCAGGTTCGAATCCTGCCTCGGGCATGGATGTTTGTGATGTCCTTAGGTTAGTTAGGTTTAACTAGTTCTAAGTTCTAGGGGACTAATGACCTCAGCAGTTCAGTCCCATAGTGCTCAGAGCCATTTGAACCATTAAGTTGGTTCCAGAATTGACCGGTCTCAACAACGAAAGTGTTTTCTATCACCAGTCCATATATAAAGACAAAAGGACAAAAACAACGCAACATACACGACCAAATGATGGATTTGTCACTCAGATGACATCAAATGTCTAGTCCACTTTCGAAGTCACTGAGCCCTCTTGACCGATCTATTCTGTTATTATGTTTCCTCTACTGACATCACAGTACTCCCATGGAGGGTCCACCTCTGTTGACAACTATTTGTCAACCGCGCATTACATACGGGTGATCAGGTACTTTTGATCAACATTGTAGGTTTCCCGTGGTCTCCTGACACGCTCACGACCCCACATGAATTGAGCAGTGTGATGCGTCCACGGCAACATACAAGTGCCACTGGAAGTATCTACGTGTAGCTTTTGCTCTGTACTAACATAGAAACCAGGCCTACTAACCACTCTACAGAAAGCCCAAAACAGACTAAAATTATTAACCGGCGACCGAATACGGACATTATTTCCACTACCGTCTTCAACAGCTACATCTTTTTGATGCAGCCAGCCCTCGGCTATGCCAATGTATCCTGAAGACCCACTCCACCAAACTTCTGTCATTCTCTCTAAATTCTTGTGTACCAAACACACTTCACATTGCTTTCTGCACCAGTTTACTCTCCCCTAGACGAATATACCAGTATAACAGTTTCCTGGCCCTCCTCTCTCTCTCTCTCTCTCTCTCTCTCTCTCTCTCTCTCTCTGTCTGTCTCACACACACACACACACACACACACACACACACACACACACACACAAACACACACTGAACACTTCTGTACATTCTATACATCCCACGTATTCGACTGCAGCAGCCCCGTTCACCCTATGATTCCAGTACGCTTCAGCAACATATCCTGCCACACCTAACCACTCTTCATACTCACTCTATGCAGTTTCAACAAGCGATAATATCCACCCTGACATTTGGCCTTCCTACCACATTCAACCCAGTCTCTATCTTCCTCACGTCAGTGCTCCCTCTTCCTTTGCCATCTTCAAATGGCTCTGAGCACTATGGGACTTAACTGCTGTGGTCATCAGTCCCCTACAACTTAGAACTACTTAAACCTAACTAACTTAAGGACATCACACACATTCATGCCCGAATCAGGATTCGAACCTGCGACCGTAGCGGTCACGCAGCTCTAGAGTGTAGCGTCTAGGACCGCACGGCCACTCTGGCCGGCTTGCCATCCTCCCTTACTCTTTCCTCTTCATAAACATGGGTCGGTTTCCAATCTAGTTACATATGTTTTTCTACCACACAGCCTCCCACATCATACCAATTTTTTTTAACAACACCTCCTCCACTGTACCGGATAACAACAAAATTCTCCTGTTTCATTAACACATAATAACTTACACCAAAAGACTCACTCAACATCTAATTTATCACCTCCTTGTGAATGCTACTCATGTTCAAGTGCAGAGGACTGAAGTCTTTTCAAAGTTTCTTTAAATATTTATCAATGTTAAATCATTTTAATTATTATAAACAGCGTACAATTATTTTATCTTTTGATCTTTAAAGTGTAATTTTTGCTTTCATATAAACACTTTTGGCTGAAGAGCGGAATGATGCATGGTTGACACTTCGTGCCCATAGTTAACATCGTTGTGTGCTGTACTTGTCTTAGATTTTTGTTTTGAACTCTGCTATTGATTGTGCTGAGCTGGAAAGTGCTGTTCGTTTTCGAATCTGCACCTGTTCGCTCTGTGTACTCCTCTCCTTCTATTTCAACTTGGGAAGAGTGATAACAGCCTCTACGCTCATGAGATTGCTCCAAAAATGTATAAGCGGTGACCAGAAAATGTACTCATCCAAAAAGCATTGATTCAGTATCTTGTAGTTACAATCACAGCCCTTGTGTAGTCCTTATACATGCTGCATATTTAACTATAGCTCCACTGTCGTTGACAATGTATTGTATGGAGAGTTTTCACTTTTAACAGCCTACCCTTTCCGGAGGAAACAATCACTAAACGCAACAATTGATGTAACCAGAGTAGTGTGTCAGGAACCGTTGCTTACTCATAAATAGCGCATTCGGGGTCTTTATTTACCTGAACGAGTATTATCGTTCGAAAATAGGACGCCTGATTACTGTACGTCTTGAGCAAGACGACTCACTGAATATTTTGGAATATTATCCAGCAAGTAACGAATATCTCTCTGGATTCTGTAGGAGCTATGGTAACACGGGGCCTCCAGGTTCATAACTTTGCCCGCATTCGAAATGAAGTAAGATATGAAGATTCATTGCAGTATGAAAGTTCACAATATGCAGAATTTGGCTCAGATACGAACTGCAGGCCAAGCGCAACGAAAACTACTTCCAGTGGCTATTCACACCACTCGGTCAGTGGCAGTGGGCAGCGCAAATTGCGATATTTTTAAATTTAAAGCCTAAAAGTATTAAAGGTGCAGGGGGTAATTTTTATCTTATTTTTGTGACTTAGCAACAAAAAAAGTGTGTAACGTTTCAGACACATACATTTGAATGATAGGAAAACATGGGGTAAGACTGGGTAGTCGGGTGAAATCGTGTCATTATTTATGCCTTCTGATGTAGAAAGGCAGAATAACAATCCATTAGTCATGTATTATGTTCGAACATCATCAATTACCTCGGAGGAAACGGTCTATTGACACACACTCAACAGGGGTTTACGAAACATCTTTCTAGTGAAACGCAACTAGCTCTTTACTCGCAAGAAGTGTTAAGTGCTATCTACAAGATATGTCAAGTTGATTCCGCACTTCTGAATTTCCCGAAGACTTTTGACACTGGCTTGTGGCTTGTAATGAAATTGCATGCCTGTGGAATATCGTCTCAGTTATGTATCAGGATTCGTGACTACCTGTCAGAGAGGTCACAGTTTGTAGTTATTGAAGGAGAGTCATCGAGAAAAACGGAAGTGAGTTCTGGCGTTCCCCAAGGTAGTGTTATAGGTCCTTTCCTGTTTCTTATCTATATAAACGATTCGGGAGACAATTGAGAGAGAGATTGTTCGCAGCTGACGCTGTCGTTTGTCGACTAGTAAACTCATCAAAAGATCAAAACAAATTACAAAACGATTTATGAAAGACATATGCACGGTATTGAAATTGGCAATTGACCCTGAATAACGAAAAGTGTGATATCATTCACATGAGTGCTAAAAGGAATCAAACTTCGGTTACGCGATGATTCAGTCAAATCTAAAGGCTGTAAATTGAACCAAAATCCTAGAAATTGCAATTACGGACAGACAAAATTGGAAGGTACACATAGAAAATGTTGTGGGGAAGGCTTTCCAAAGACTGCGTTTCATTGGCAGGTCACCTAGGAAATGTAACACATCTACTAAGGAGACTGCCTACACTACCCTTGTCCGTCCTCTTTTACAATAATGTTGCGGTGTGGAATCCTTACCATATAGGAATGACGGAGTGCATCGAAAAAATTCAAAGAAGGGCAGCACGTTTTGTATTGTCGCTAAATAGGGGAGAGAGTGTTCAAATGGCTCTGAGCACTATTGGACTCAACTGTTGAGGTCATTAGTCCCCTAGAACTTAGAACTAGTTAAACCTAACTAACCTAAGGACATCACAAACATCCATGCCCGAGGCAGGATTCGAATCTGCGACAGTAGCGGTCTTGCGGTTCCAGACTGCAGCGCCTTTAACCGCACGGCCACTTCGGCCGGCGGGAGAGAGTGTCACTGAAATGATACACGATTTGGCATGGATATCATTAAAAAAGCGTTTTTCGCTATAGAGAAATCTTCTCACGAAATTCCAGTCGGCAGCTTTCTCTTCCGAGTGCGAAAATATTTCTACATAGGGAGAAACAATCACCATGATAAAATGAGGGAGATCAGAGCTCGTACGGAAAGATATAGGTGTTCATTCTTTCCGTGCGCTATACGAGATTGGAATAATAGAGAATTGTAAGGTTGGTTCGATGAACTCTCTGCCAGGTACTTACATGTGATTTTCAGAGTGTCCATGGAGGTGTATGTGTAGATGTAGTGAAGAGGAAAGAACGTACATGTTGGCGTGTTGTTGCTGTTCAGTTCGCCGCGTCTCTGAAGGGAAGTTTGTTTTACGGTATCAACTGAGTCATATTCATTTCTTTCTGAACTGCGTTTTTTATAGTAATTACACTTATAACACACTATTAAGTCAGGAATATTACATTATTAGTAAGTATTTGTACAGCGGTAAACAATAGGAATTTGGTTCATCAATAGCGTGCTTTTGTTTCGTTCCTACAACTCTGAGGTCGATGCAGCATCGGATACGTTTGAGTGGGGGCAAGACCCAGTCAGTCCTTTGATAAAAATAGTTCAGACGTCAATTGCTTGTGTTGTGACGACATATTTTGAAACTAAACGGAAAAAGTTGGGTTCGATTCAAAAATGTCTCTTCCCGGCCCACAAAATCTGCAGTGAAGCAAATGATGCAGAGTGTTATTTTAAGTGTGAATTTTGTGAACAATAATGTTCATTAATCTATAATTCAGTAGGCTGGTCCAGGCGGAGGTTCGAGTCCTCCCTCGGGCATGGGTGTGTGTGTTTGCCCTTAGGATAATTTAGGTTAAGTAGTGTGTAAGCTTAGGGACTGATGACCTTAACAGTTAAGTCCCATAAGATTTCACACACATCTGAACATCATCTATAATTCAGTAAACAATTCAGCTGCTTTTCCATAGAAAATGTTGTTTTTCTATATTCCCATAAAGTTAAATGTGCACCCGGTCTTGCCCCTCTAGTGAAGTATGAGGGGTAAATTGACTTTTTCTGTATAATAACCTCTCATTAAAAAACTACTGAAGCTACGACATTTCAGGATTAATATGTTGTACCCTGACTAAATCTGACAAGTGCTAGGTAGGCTCTATAGTTTAGCTTCAAAGTGCCTTGGAATTTTAGTTACCCGATCTTATCCCAGTTTCCCCGAACTACCATGCAACATTGATCAATCTGCTTGAAGAAAGATTTTCGTAAGTAACTACTGGCCTTAGGACAGTCAGGGAACATTACGACAACCTTGGCGTCGCTCTTTTCTGACTGGTGGCTCTTCTGTGAGAACAGAGAAATCTGAGTGGCACAAGATCACTGCTTAACATCATTCCGCAGTCCTATCGCACATTGACATAAGCGTTATAGTACTATATCTGTGTTCATATGATCACCTTCTCGGAGTCCGCCACCGGTAGCTGAGTGGCCAGATAGCGCGGTAGCTCAGCGTGTTCGGTCAGAGGGCTGCTCGCTCTCTGCAATAAAAAAAAAAATCAGTAAAGGAATCAACGATTAACTTAAACGTATGTCTTGTGACATCTGTCCGGACCAAACGCAACGAACAATAAAAAAAATGAAAAAAGTGGTCAGCGTGACAGGATGTCAATCCTATGGGCCCAGGTTCGATCCCCGGCTGGGTCGGAGATTTTCTCCGCTCAGGGACTGGGTGTTGTGTTGCCCTCATTATCATCATTTCATCCCCGTTGACGCGCAAGTCACCGAAGCGGCGTCAAATCGAAAGACTTGCACGCGGCGAACGGTCTACCCGACGGGAGGCTCTAGCCACACGACATTTACCTTCTAGAAAATGTTAATGACTTGTTTTTTTTCCAGTCCCTAGAGATGCTTCTTGGCCTGAGTGCCCTACAAATAAATAATCTTTTTTTATATTTTGAGCTGCTGTTAGAAAAAGACAGCGGAATCACAGTTTGAGAGTTTATACCAGCTTGCTCTGCAGAGTGTGGCACATTAGGAGGCTGGCTGTGGCACGGCGCCAATTGTCCCTGCTGGGTTCCTTTCGCAGCGGTCAGCCACTGGCGGCCTTGCAGACTGCACTCCTGGGAGCGTGGGCGAATGTGGCCGGAAGGGCGAAGCGTTGCAAGGCGAAGGGCGGAGGGCAGAAGGCAGGGGTCTCATCTTGGCCGCCATCCAAGCCTTGATATTCATTGCAGCCACCTTTTTCGCGGCCTTCTCCAGATTGCGGGGACGGTGTGGCGAGCAGAGCTGTCGTTATGACGACAACTCCTCCCTCACAATCCGTATGCGGGAGTGGCGGAGCTCTCGCAAACTCAGCAATGTGGCTATTCTGTAATTATACTGAAATATTTTAGGTTTCAACACTGACTACAACTACTGCACTTAAACTACACTAACGTCACAGAAGTCATGGGGTACCTCGTAATATTGTGTCTTTTCCTTTTTCCTGGTGGAATGCAACAACTCGACGTGGCATGGACTCAAAAAGCCGTTGCAACTCCCCTGTAGAAATACTGAGCCATGCCGCCTCTATAGCTGTCCATAACTACCTACGTATGGCCGGTGCAAGAATTTGTGCACGAACTGACTTCACGATTACGCCTCATAAATTTTGATTACATTCATGTATGCGATCTGTTTGATAAAACCGTTCGCTCGAACTATCCAGAATGTTCTTCAAACCAAATGCGGACAGTTGTGGCCTAGTGTCATAGGGAAGTTCATCCATCAAAATTGATTAGTTGTTTGGGAACATAAAGGCCATGATTGGCTGCTAGTGGTCACCAGTCAATGATCCGTTCAGCTGGACCAGAGGACGCAGTCTATTACGTACAAACACAACCCACACCATTATGGAGTTATCACCAACTTGCAAAGACCCCTTTTGACAACTTGGGTCCACGGCTTCGTGGGATCTGCGCCGAACTCGATCATCAGCTCTTACCAACTGAAATTTGGACTCATCTGACCAGGCCACTGTTTTCTAGACGTCTAGGGTCCAGCCGATATGGTCACGAGCCCAGGAGATGCGCTGCAAGCGATGTCGTGCCGTTAGCAAAGGCAGTCACGTCGATCATCTGCTACCATAACCCATTAACGCCTAATTTTGCCGCACTGTCTAGAAGATACGTTCACCGTACGTCCCACATTGATTTCTGTGGTTATTTCATGCAGTGTTGATTGTCTGTTAGCACTGACAACTCTACTCGAACGCCGCTGCTCTCGGTCGTTAAGTGAAGCCTGTCGACCACTGCGTTGTCCACGGTGGAAGGTGATGATGATGATAAGGTCCCATACTCCAAGGAGTGTAGGGAGACCCTCGCCTCCGACTAGGCAAGGTCGTAGCAGAGGTGGTTTGCCATTGCCTTCCTCAGACCGTAATGCGGACAACAATACCCAGTCATTTTGAGGCAGGCAAAAATCCTTGACCCCACCGGGAATCGAACCTGGGACCCCGTTCGCGGGAAGAGAGAACGCTGCCGAAAGACCACGAGCTGCGGACGTGGTGGTAGGTAATGCCTGAAATTTGGTATCCTCAGCACACTCTTGACCCTGTAGATCTCGGGATATCGAGTCCCCTAACGATTTCCGGAATTGAATGTCCCACACATCTAGCTCCAACTCCCATACCGCGTTCAAAGTCTGTGAATTCTCGTCGGCGGCCATAATCACGTAGGATACCTTCTCACATGAATCATGTGAGTACAAATGACAACACCACCAATGAACTAAAAAAAAAATGGTTCAAATGGCTCTGAGCACTATGGGACTTAACTTCTAAGGTCATCAGTCCCCTACAACTTAGAACTACTTAAACCTAACTAATCTAAGGACATCACAAACATCCATTCCCGAGGCAGGATTCGAACCTGCGACCGTAGCGGTCGCGCCGTTCCAGACTGTAGCGCCTAGAACAGACCAGTGAACTGCCTCGATAGTACCACCGTCTGTATATGTGCGTATACCGCTATCGCATGACTTTTGTCACCTCAGTGTGTTATTGTGAATTACGACTTGCATTAGGCCTTGCCTTATACAAAAGCCTTGTGAATGGCAACGTCCTTGCCGTCTGTAACCAACAATGCGTGGAAAAAAACATGAAATTTATGAGCTAGTGTGGTAGAGAATGTGAAATCTGATTAAACTGTTTTTGCAACTGCAAATCTGGTAGAAACCAACAATAAGAATGACAAAAGCAAAGTGCTACATGGGTAAGTTCTGTGCACATAAAGATCACGCAACCGGTGTGAATGGGTCACGTTTCCAAGATGAAATTCTAAATATGCGTGTGACCTGATGAGGGGCATAAGATCTGAATTATAAACAAGTGTTAGTAGTCATAGCAGTGAATTTATGAATGCCAAAAGTACTGGAAAACCATCACCATTTACAAAGTAATTCTATAGAAAGTACTGCCCCTTATGGACGAATACAGTGCATCAAATCCAGCAGAGACAAACTCACAACTTTTATTCGACACACAACATAATTTTAAAATAATGTTACGAGGTGTACTGAAAAGTAATGCCTCCGAATTTTTACGTGAAAACTATTCAGGTTTTTTTTAAAAAAAAAGAATAAAACAACCTTTATTAATATTCTACATCTTTATTGTTCATGTCTACATATTTATTTCTCAACATAGACTCCCTGGCGAGAGGCCAGTCTGCTGCACTGCTTCATCACTATTAAAGTGAAGTTGTCGAAGGTTTTCTTTCAGTTTTGGAAACAGATAAAATTGGATGAGGCCAAGTTAGGATTGTATAGAGGATGACCGATGACACTGAAAGCAAAGCGTCGATTATTGCAGATGTCACAGTGCTCGAACTTGGTGTGGCATTGTTATACTGAACGAGAGGGTGCTCCACGTGCGAATTACCTTTTCGAATTCGAAACTCACTTACGGTTTCTCAAGCACCGACATAGCTATGCTACACGCTGCTACGTTAAACGCTAAAAACCGGAGCCGTCTGGGGGCAGAGGGTTGCAACTTGCATCAGCGAAGCCGGAAAGTCGACCACCTAATATGCATGACACATCATACTCCAACCGATACTGAGAACAAAATAAAAAATTGGGAGACATTAGTTTTCAACACGCCCTCGTACAAGGTTGAATATCGTCATTTTACGAGTGAATGAGAGAAAAGAGAGACAGACAGACAGACAGACGGAGAGTGAGGGGGGGGGGGGGGGAGGGAGAGGGAGAGAGAGAGAGAGAGAGAGAGAGAGAGAAGAGAGAGAGAGAGGGAGGGAGAGAGAGAGAGAGAGATTATAAGTCACTTGTATCCATAGATGCATGAACTAAAATCAGATGATGGCTTCCACAGGCTCTTGTGAAATCGAGTGGACCACAAAGGAATTCTGTTGACTCAGTAATATAAATGAGAACACGACACGACAAGTTTTCCATAGCTTTCAAGCACATGTAAAATCGAGCAACGTAAATGAAACGCGAATGCACGCAGCAGAGTGCAACATTACCGAATTCTGTGATACAACATGTGGAATGTGCCCATATCTAAGCACCCAAGACAAGTGCTCATATTATACTGACGAACAGGCAAGGACAAGAGTAAAGCTTTGTTCGACCATACGACATTCTGTAAAATGAATTTTGGCAGCTCGCGCTCTCGTTACCCGTTGCTGGTCAAAGCGTCACGAGTGACTAAGATCTGACATGCTTTGCACAGACACGCCTCTGATGAATTCGCCAGCGAACGAGATTGTCTGAGGATCAAGCGATTAGCGTTTGGCGCACGGATGCGCTTAATATGCAACCATACAGAGCACGAGCACTTGTGTTTCATCTTCTTGGTACAAGGTTTTAAAAATGAATTTGAATTTGTTTGGCCGGAAGTTTCATTTGAGCACTACAGTGCTTTGCTTGCCACGATCGTATTTGTATGACGTTGCCTAGCTCCGACCGTACCCAACGAGTTACAGGAGAGACAACAGATAACATGGACGCCGATCCTTGTGAAACATTAAAAGAGATTACAAGAGACAAAAGATGTTATAAGTGACTGTCATAAACAGAATAATCCTAACAAAGAAAATAATTAATGTCAAGATTGTAATGAGGTGAATACATTATAGACAAGTATATGTACTGAAACGCCAAAGAAGCTGGTATATGGATGCGTATTCAGATGCAGAGATATGTGATCAGGCAGAACATTCCGCTGCGGTCGGCAATGTCTATATAAGACAACAGATGTTTGGGGCATTTGTTAGATCGGCATCTACAATGGCAGGTTATCAGGAAAGAAAACCGTTTACCAATTGCGGATAAGATCGATATCGTGTTCATGTATGGTTATTGTCATCATAATGCCCAACGGGCGTGTGCTATGTGTGCTGTTCGGTACCCTGGACGACATCATCCAAGTGTCCGGACCGTTCGCCGGATAGTTACGTTATTTAAGAAAACAGGAAGTGTTCAGCCACATGTGAAACGTCAACCACGACCTGCAACAAATGATGATGCCCAAGTAGGTGTTTAAGCTGTTGCCGCTGCTAATCCGCACATCAGTAGCAGACAAATTGCGCGAGAATCGGAAATCTCAATAACGTCGGTGTTGAGAATGCTATATTAACATCGATTGCACCCATACCATATTTCTATGCACCAGGAATTGCATGGCGACGACTTTGAACCTCGTGTACAGTTCTGCCACTGGGCACAAGAGAAATTACGAGACGATGACAGATTTTTTGCACGCTTTCTGTTTAGCGACGAAGTGTCATTCGCCAACAGCGGTAACGTAAACCGGCAAAATATGCACTATTGGGCAACGGAAAATCCACGATGGCTGCGACAAGTGGAACATCAGCGACCTTGGCGGGTTAATGTATGGTGCACCATTATGGGAGGTGTGATAATTGGATCCCATTTTATCGATGGCAATCTAAATGGCGCAATGTATGCTGACTTCCTACGTAATGTTCTACCGATGTTACTACAAGATGCTTCACTGCATGTCAGAATGGCGATGTACTTCTAAGATGATGGATGTCCGGCACATAGCTCGCGTGCGGTTGAAGCGGAATTGAATAGCATATTTCATGACAGGTGGATTGGTCGTCGAAGCACCATACCATGACCCGCACGTTTACCGGATCTGAAGTCCCCGGATTTCTTTCTGTGGGGAAAGTTTAAGGATATTTGCCAGTGTGATCCACCGACAGCGCCTGACAACATGCGTCAACGGATTGTCAATGCATGTGCTAACATTACGGAAGGAGAACTACTCGCTGTTGAGAGGAATGTCGTTACATCCAAATGCATTGAGGTATTTATTGAATTGATGTGGTATTTACAGGTAATCACGCTGTAACACCATGCGTTCTCAGAAATACGTTCACAAAGGTACATGTATCACATTGGAACAACCGAAATAAAATGTTCAAACGTACCTACGTTCTGTATTTTAATTTAATAAACCTACCTGTTACCAACTGTTTGTCTAAAATTGTGAGCCATATGTTTTTGACTAATCAGCGCCATCTATCACAAAGCGAAAAAAGTGGTCCAACTAAAACATTCATATTTCATTACTTACTGCACGAATATTTAATAAAAATGGGGGTTCCTATTTTAAAAAATTCAGTTGATATCCGTTTGACCTATGGCAGCGCCATCTAGCGGACCAACCATAGCGCCATCAGGTTTCCCCCTTCAAGCTAGACGAGTTTCGTTCTTTGTAGTTTTCTCGTTTGACTATTATTTCCTGAGATATTTGGCCCAGTCACGATCAATATACATGGGGAGTCCGTAATTGAAGTTAAACTCTTTCAGATTGCTGTATAAAGATAACAACTGCTCAGAACGACGTCAAATTCATACAATATGTTATTGACGCAGACGGCAACGTCGTACAACTAAAAAAATTAAAGAAAATTATACCAATAGATGTCACTGTAAGTTTATTAACGTAAAAGGGTTCGACTACAAATGACGTCGCAATACGATGGCTATGGTCTGGGTAGCAAGTTACACCATCCGTAATGTTCTATATGCATGACTGCACAGGTTCGGCTGCCACCAGTTGTGGCGGCATTGTTAGTTAGGTAAGCATATCTACCAAAACAAAGTCGTAGCACATTTGATGGAAAAAATCAGATTTTAATTGTCGTGAGGCTAGGAACCGCATAAAAAGCAATATTACATCGGTTTGTAATTGTCGTGAGGCTGGCGCAAGACATGTTCAGTATGCTGTCAACCTTTTTCTGCCGCACATTAAAATCGAGAAACAGCATGTCCCACAACAAATCGGAGAGTCTCATTGAGAGAGCGTTGCGCTATGCGTGCCTTCAATTCAGCTACGTTCATAATTGGGGCATTAAACACTGTAAGTGGGCTGCTTGTGTGTTGGCAGCGCTGTGTAGCGCTTTACATTGGATCTCTGACTGCGCTTTCTTTGTAGGAGACTCTGGGGCTGGTCGGACTCGTCGTTGGAAGTCAATCGCCAGTAGTGTTGGGCATCTGGAAGTTACTCGCCAGCAGTGACGGATGTTAGATGTGAGAAGTTAACATTGTGGAGGGTAGAGGTCTGAAGTGTTACCGTAGGCTAACGATACGGAAGCATTCGATTTGGAGACTGAAAATTATTCATGATTATATATCTTTCTACTGGATGTCAATGACGATTTATATACGTGTTTGAACTGGATGTCACATTATTAAGGTAAAAAATACATTATTTGATTTGCAACAAAATACTTCCTTTGCTTACCACATGCCTACCTGTAGTTAGTAACTTAAGTAGCCAGAATCTTTTATTTAGCTGGCAGTATTGACGCTCGCTGTATTGCCGTAGATCGCGTAATGAAGATTTTTGTGAGGTAAATGCTAAATGAAATGTATATGTTATTGTGAGGATTGCTTCTTAGTCAGGGCCATTCTTTTGTAGTAATTATACGAAGTCAGGTTGTAATTTCTCTTGAGCAGTCAGATTACGTTGCGCTAGAATATTGTGGGTCAGTGTTGACATGGTAAGAAAAAGGAAAGAGGAAGTCGGCTCAGTACGTTCAGTTTTTCTCAGCTGTTTCAGAACCAAATAACGTAGAAGTTTCATCTTCTCAGTCATTATGCAATTTAAGTACAGATTCACACATGGTGGTTCAAATGGCTCTGAGCACTATGGAACTGAGGTCATCACTCCCCTAGAACTTAGAACTACTTAATCCTAACTAATCTAAGGGCATCACACACATCCATGCCCGAGGCAGGATTCGAACCTGCGACCGTAGCGGTCTCGCGGTTCCAGACTGAAGCGCCTAGAACCGCTCGGCCACACTGGCTGGCAGATTCACACATGTAAATAAAGAAGTTTCAACACAACATCTTTAAGGTAACCCAACAACCAGAAGTCACACCGATTAAGATCAGATGATCTGAACGGGCAGGCTCTAGGGAAAAGACGGCAGGCAATTCTAGCATTTCCGAAACGCCTCCGCAGCTGCCGCTTGACTGGCTGTGCAGTGTGTGGAGGGGCGCTATCTTCCATAAAAATGATCGTATCCAAACATCCAGGCTGTCGAAGGTTTGAAATGGTGTTGGTGTGTAAAACACTAGTATAGCTTTTATCAGTGACGGTACAGGCAACAGGACCCGTAGGATTCATCTCCTAGAAAAAATAAGCTTCTATTGTAAACGGTGTCGTCAACACGCACCGGGCAGTCACCTTTGGAGAATGAAGTGCTACTGGTTGGTGTGCGTGCGGGTTTCCCGTTGTCCCATATTCTACAGTTCTGCGTACTGACATGTCGTTGGAGATGGAAATGGGCTTCGTCTGTCCACAGAGTATTGCTCGGCCAGCTGTGCGTCCGAATCTTCCGTTGCCCATATACTGCAATTTATTGACATGTCCTCGGAGGTCCACAGAATATTCCACTGCCATACATTGTCCACTTCCGAGCGAGCAAGAAATTCCAGAGCGAACGTTTGCCTTGCTGGCAGGTCTGCCGGAAGCAACACCTGAACATGGACGATTTTATACGGATAACAACGCAACATATTTCGTTGGATTTGCTGCACTGTGCTCGCAGGCATGTCCAACATCCGGGCCATCACCCGCGCCCTGCATGGTTGGCGCACCGCCGCTCGACGCCTGGTGCAATGCTGTGGCCACCTCTTCTACAGACGTCAGTTCAATTTCTTTCCTCCCGCTGCGGCATTGCACTTCAAAGGAACATGTCTTTTCGAATTTTGAAAAATTTTCTCTACAGCCTTAGCACACATCAGGTCAACGCTTCTATTCATACCCTCGGATGTCTGGAAAGTCTGCACGGCTCCTGGCGCACAGTCACCGTTCTTTTAAAAGAACTTAACCAGCAGCGCGCGAATCTCCATGGAGGCTGTCATCTTGGGCGCTTCGTACACAAACTAAGGAGTAGCTGTGTGCCGTACGTCTGTGGGTGTGCATATTATGACGCTTAGAGCGCCATCGATTAGTAATATTTTCTTTAATATACAGGATGTCCCATTTATCTTGACCACCCTAAATAACTGTTTGTCCAGATGCAAATTACGAAATGTTTCAAGCAAATGTTCTTTAGCCGTCAGAGGGACAGCAATCAGCATGATTGCCTTCGTTGTAGCTTTGTTTTTTTACAAAGATATGAACAGCGGTATGACTTTTTTAAATGGCACCCTGCATTTTTTATTCGGTAATTCATTTCCTCTCCTAAATACCTGTTCAAAAATGTATCACGGTGTACCATTCACTGAAACACACCATTATTAATTACATAACACAACACTGACGATGACGTTCCCAGCGCTTAGTGCAGGTACTCGGGCTTCAAGTGGTTCAAATGGCTGTAAGAATTATGAGACTGAACATCTGAGATCATCAGTCCCCTAGACTTAGAACTACTTAAACCTAACTAACCTAAGTACATCACACACATCCATGCCCGAGGCAGGATTCGAACCTACGACCGTAGCAGCAGCGTGGTTCCGGACTGAAGCTCCTAGAACCGCTCGACCATTGCGGCCGGCGTACTCGGAACACTTCCATGTGCTGACGTTGACAGAGGAAAAATGTAAACATAATTTGAATGTACACCCGTCATTCCGATAACCATTGTCAGTTGAAGAGCTGTGTCAGTAGGATGTACACCAACGAACAGAAGGTAAAATTACTACTCATCTACGGTTAATGTAAGTTAGCAGAACAGTAATTGCAATACTGTTTTCTTATGTACGGGTACATTTAGTACAGTTGTTTAGTTCTTTTAAATGCTGTTGTGTACAGTGACATACGTTAAAGGCTGTCCTTTCTACAAACTGCATCGACATAACTTTTTTTATTGTTGTTGTTGTTGTTCTTGAAGGTAGGCGAAACGCTACGCAGTCAGCGGAACAGTACAGAGACCGATATCCCGACAGGAACTCACCTTCCCGACTGATGTTACTCGTTTTGTTCCGACATTTCAGGAAACGGGAAGTTTCACCCCACGACAACGCAATCGTCGTAGCACTCGCACACACGAAGCTGCCGAAGTTACTGTTCTCGCTTCCGTTGCTATGAATCCACATGTGAGCACACAAGAGTTTGAACAAGAGATTGGCATTCCTGAACCAATGCCCATCGTATTCTTACACGTCACTGATTCCATCCTTACCATGTAGACCTACATCAAGAATTGCATATGATTGATATACAGAATCGTGTACAGTTCTGTTAGTGGGCACAGCAACAAATCCTCGCCAACCCTTACTTCCTCTACAATATTCTATTTACCGGTGAATGTTCCTTCTCAAACAAAGGACAGGTAAATACAAGGATACCGACAACTCACGATATCTTTGACAGGTGGAACATCAGCGTCAATGGAGGGTTAACGTCTGGTGTGGGATTCTTTGTACTACAATTATTTGCCCTTATTTCATCAATGGTAGTCTAAACGGTACAGTGTATGCCAACTTCCTCAGACGAATTCTTCCTCCTGTTCTGGATGAAGTGCCACTAAGAAGCAGAATGCTTATGTGGTATCAACACGATGGATGTCCAGCAAATAATACCTCGCGTGCGCGTCGTGTTCTGGACCGAAGGTATCCTGCCAGATGGATTGGTCGAGGAGGAACAGTTACTTGGCCTGCTAGGTCTCCTGATTTAAATCCTCTGGACTTTTTTCTTTGGGGATGCATTAAAAACGTTGTCTAACGCAATATTCCAACAACTCCCAGAGGACATGCAGGAACGTATCATGCTTGCTTGTAATTCTCTTCAGCAGGCAGCCCTGGAAGCAGTAAATAGTTCTTTCATTCAACGAGTGCTCCAGTGTATCGGTGCCCAAGGTCAACACTTTGAGCACCTTTGAATGTTATACTCCTGGGAAGTGGTACAGGAGAGAGAAAGTCAATTTTGTGTTATATTTTTACTTGGTTTCCATTTGTTTTCTGACAACTCCAGCAAGTGGACGAGTTTGTGATTCCGGGTGCAAACTCAATGTTGTATTACGTAATTAAAAACGTTGTGTTTTAGTGAATGGTACACTGTGATACTTTTTTGAATAGGTGTTTAGGAGAGGAAATGAATTACCGACTCAAAAATACAGGGTGCCATTTAAAAAAGTCATACCACTGTTCATAACTTTATAAAAAACAGAGCTACAGCGAAGGCAATCACATTGATTGATGTCCCCGTGACGGATAAAGAATATTTGCTCGAAACATTTTGTAATTTGCATCTGGACAAACAGTTGTTTACGGAGGTCGGGATAAATGGAACACACTTTATAACACTAAAGCAACAAAGAAACTGTTATATGCATGCGTATTGAAATACAGAGACATGTAAATACGCAGAAGACGGAGCTGCGGCCGACAACGCCTATATAAGACAAGTGTCTGGAGCAGTTGTTAGATCGATTACTGCTGCTACAATGGCAGGTTATCAAGATTTAAGTGAGTTTGTACATGATGTTATAGTCGGCATACGAGCGATGGGACACTGCATCTCTGAAGTAGCGATGAAGTGGGGATTTTCCCGTATGACCATTTCACGGGAGGTGATGTGAGGAAATGAATGCATGGAAAAGTCGGAGGGCAGCGTGATACCACATCTGTTAAGAAGTCAGGGAATAACTTTGATGGTACAAAATGTGTAGAAAGACAGAGGCAGGAATACATCCAGCTAATAACTGAGAACACAGGTTGCAACTGCTACTCTCAGATGAAATGGTTAGCGTAGGACAGGGATAGGAATTTGTGGCTCACCGTATGAAACCAGTCATACTGCTGAGGCCTAAAAAAAGAGAAAAAAGCTCACTGTGGGCAACTATTGCCACGATCTCCATGCAGGCGCCCCTTGCATAGCGAAGTGTAGAAATTGGTTTCATACACCTGACCTAATCATATGGCCGGCCGAGATGGCCGAGCGGTTCTAGGCGCTACAGTCTGGAACCGCGCGACCGCAACGGTCGCAGGTTCGAATCCTGCATCGGCCATGGATGTGAGTGATGTCATTAAGTTAGTTAGGTTTAAGTAGTTCTATGTTCTAGGAGACTGATGACCTCAGAAGTTAAGTCCCGTAGTGCTCAGAGCCATTTGAACCATTTTTGAGCCTAATCATATGCACACCTAATCATACTGAAACAAACACAAATTTTCACACACACACACACACACACACACACACACACACACACAGAGAGAGAGAGAGAGAGAGAGAGAGAGAGAGAGAGACCAAAGATACCCTAAACACAAATTCGATAGTTGAAAATAACATTAAACAGTTGACTAAAAGTTATAACCATAACGTAAAGCGAATGAGGATTCATTCCCTACCTAATGCTGTGGCTGTGAAAATGAAACGTCTAGTGGCAAAAAAAAAAAAAAAAAACAAAAAAAAAAAAAACAAAAAAAAAACACAGAATGAACACATGGCAAGCAGCATCTTCTAAATTTGTAAGTACAAATTTGAATTATTATTACTTCAGGTTAAGTCAGAAAGTGCCAGAACCGTTTATAACATCAATTTACGATGTCCAGTATGTGCAACAAAATACTTTAAACGCAAATTTGTTCGTATTTCAGACCACCTAAGATGTCTTTCAAATAAAACAGCCGAAAATCGTAAAGCACCAAATTCATTTGGTTTTATTTGTTTCTAATTAGATGTATTTAAAGAAATAATTACAAAAATAGTGCTGATGGCCTCAAAGGACTATAGTACAATTAAAGAAGTTACTCAACAGGATTTCACGAGAAGAACGTAGCATTTTTCTCCCCAAAGATTCCGCTTTCAGTGCCCCGATTATCTCTGTTGCACTTCTTATGGGGTATACGAATCTGCTACATTCATAGTGGCGCGGCACTAAATTCATTCGACGTCTGCTGCCAAGACCGCGATATAGAGACCCAAAAAGCAGGAGATTCGTGAATGTGTGCCGGTGGCATCGAAGGCCGCCTGTGTATAGGTCACGTATTGTTGGATAAAGGCAGCAAATAGCCGCTTTGTGGGACAAGAGCGACAAGCCGGTGTTCACACGAGGGCGGGGGTGGGGAGCTCCTTGTGCGCGGCTTTTTAATCTGGCGGCGCGGATCGACTGCGGCCGACAAAGGCAGCGGAGGGCGCCACGACGTTAAGCGAGCCTTTGCCACCGCCTCCCCCCTGCCTTTGGCGTTGCCTTTGCCTCCGACACCGGGCCTGTAAATCACCTCCGCCGCGGATCCTTTTTATGGCTCCTTCCGTATTCCGCGGCCGTAATTTACTTTCGCCGCGCACACAATGCCCGCATGAGCGTAAAGCGAGCGCACCCGGCAATAAACCAGTATCGTCGCCCGGGGAGTAGCGCCGCGCGCCATACTGTGGCCGAGTAAAAATTTTATCGCTCTCTCGAGTCGCCCCCGCCGCTGGTAATTTCCACAAAACACACTGCAGATGGCTTTTGGTTTGATTACATGATTTCTTAAGAGCCGAGGACCGCCTTTAATGTGAAGGAGGCCATTCGCCCTGTCTGGGTTTATGCACATTTACATTAACACTTTTGTTGCACAGCCTATAACGCAGATGCTGTTACACCCCAACCAGTAATCGTTTCAGCCGTAACACTTCTTTTTGTGTCGTCGTCGTCTCTCCAATAGTTTCCTTTCTCTCGGTACGCTACTGTCAGTTGATGTAGGTCACTCTCTCCTTTTCTCTTGGGTTTTGTCTTGATTACGCACTAAATACAGTGGTAATGCATGTACATCTACATCTACATCTGCATCTATACTCGGCAAGCCACCTGATGGTTTGTGCCGGAGGGTACCTAGAGTATCTCTATCGGTTCTACCTTGTACTCTAGTCTCGTATTGTTCGTGGAAAGAAAGATTTTCGGTATGCCTCTGTGTGGGCTCTGATCTCTCTGATTTTATACTCATGGTCTCTTCGCGAGATATACGTAGGAGGGAGCAATATACTGCTTGACTCCTCCGTGAAGGTGTGTTCTCGAAACTTCAACAAAAGCCCATACCGAGCTACTGAGCGTCTCTCTTGCAGAGTCTTCCACTGGAGTCAATCTATCATCTCAGTAACGCTTTCGCCATTACTAAATGATCCTGTAACGAAGCGTGCTGCTCTCCGTTGGATCGTCTCTTTCTCTTCTATCAACCCTATCTGGTAGGGATCCCACACCAGTGATTACTAAATGATCCTGTAACGAAGCGCGCTGCTCTCCGTTGGATCGTCTCTTTCTCTTCTACCAACCCTATCCGGTAGGGATCCCACACCAGTGAGCAGTAATCAAGCAGTGGGCGAACAAGCGTACTGTAACCTACCTCCTTTGTTTTCGGACTGTATTTCCTTGGGATTCTTCCAATGAATCTCAGTCTGGCATCTGCTCTATCGACGATTAATTTTATATGGTCATTCCATTTTAGATCACTCCTAATACCTACTGGCAACGGCCCTGTCGCAGTGGATACACCGGTTCCCGTGAGATCACCGAAGTTAAGCGCTGTCGGGCGTAGACGGCATTAGGATGGGTGACCATCCTGCCGCCATGCGCTGTTGCCATTTTTCGGGGTGCTCTCAGCCTCGTGATGCCAACTGAGGAGCTATTCGACCGAATAGCAGCGGCTCCGGTCACAGAAAACCATCATAACGACCGGGAGAGCTGTGTGCTGACCACACGCCCCTCCTATCCGCATCCTCAGCTGAGGATGACACGGCTGTCGGATGGTCCCGGTGGGCCACTCGTGGCCTGAAGACGGAATGCCTTAATACCTACTCCCAGATAATTTATGAAATTAACTGTTTCCCGTTGCTGACCTGCTATATTGTAGGTAAATGATAAAGGATCTTTCTTTCTATGTATTCACAGCACATGACATTTGTCTACATTGAGATTCAATTGCCATTCCCTGCACCATGCGTCAATTCGTTGCAGAACTTCCTGTATTCCAGTACAATTTTCCACTGTTACAGCCTCTCGATATCCTACAGCATCATCCGCAAAAAGCCTCAGTGAACTTCTGATCTTATCCACAGGGTCATTTATATATATTGTGAATAGCAACGGTCCTACGACACTCCCCTGTGGCACACCTGAAATCACTCTTACTTCGGAAGACTTTTCTCCATTGAGAAAGACATGCTGTGTTCTGTTATCTAGGAACTCTTCCATCCAATCACACAGTTGGTCGGATAGTCCATATTCTCTTACTTTGTTCATTAAACGACTGTGGGGAACTGTATCAAACGCCTTGCGGAAGTCAAGAAACACGGTATCTACCTGGGAACCCGTGTCTATGGCCCTCTGAGTCTCGTGGACGAATAGCGCAAGCTGGGTTTCACACTATCGTCTTTTTCGAAACCTATGCTGATTACTACAGAGTAGACTTCTAGTCTCCAGAAAGTCATTATACTCGAACATAATACGTATTCTAAAATTCTACAACTGATCGACGTTAGAGATATAAGTCTATTGTTCTGCACATCTGTTAGGCGTCCCCTCTTGAAAACGGGGATGACCTGTGCCCCTTTTCCAATCTTTTGGAACGCTACGCTCTTCTAGAGACGTACGGTACACCGCTCCAAGAAGGGGACAAGTTCCTTCGCGTACTCTGTGTAAAATCGAACTGGTATCCCATCAGGTCCAGCGGCCTTTCCTCTTTTGAGCGATTTTAATTGTTTTTCTATCCCTCTGTCATCTCTTTCTATATCTACCATTTCGTCATCTGTGCGACAATGTAGAGAAGGAACTACAGTGCATCTCCCGACATATTATGGTATTATGAACTTTGTTCAAAACCCACGAGAAAGGTTGTCCCATTTGAAGATGTGTCGCGAATGACACCGAAATGTGGCTAGGTGCGACACTTGGCGCAGCTGTAGGCACGACATTTGAGCAGTCTGTTACTGACACAAGGGTAATTTGGAGGTAGAGAGGGTAAGAAAGGAACGGAAAAGAAGGGGATCAGTGCTGTCACCTGAATTGGGACATTACTCGTAATCAGTGAGTGAAAACGTGTACCGGACGGGCATTCGAATCCAAGAGCTCCTGCTCACTGGGCAGGTGCGGTAACCACTGCGCCATCCAGGACACAGCAATACCGTAACTGCACGGACTATCTCGACGCGCCTCATGGCCGATCCATCGAGCGCCACCTATGCGCAGTCCCCGTCAATTTCCTCCATGTTCGCTCTCTCAGACTCCCACAGGAGGTCGGATGTATTTGTGTATCCGCACTGAAGATGGCGGATCCACTGCCCAGCTAGGTCTATCAAATTATGTGAATGCGTGGTGCCTATTCTTTAGATGTTCGGAACACTACGCATTCATACAGGGTGGCACAGAATAAGGAGAATGTTTGAAATGAGTAGTGGCAGCCATGGGCAGGTGGCAGCACTGCGGGTTCGTGACAGTTAGCGAGTAAACAGTCCGCCATTCCAGTAATCATGGGTCAGTGGAACGGACAACAGCGTGCGTTAGCCATAAAATGTTTTATAGAAACAATGATAGTTTGGGAGCGGCGCTGAGGGAGTTTCGACATTTTTATAATTCAGGACGACGTCATGATGCCGTTCCGTCGAAACGCGCGATAAATGTTGGACTAATAACTTTGAAGAGACTGGATCTGCCCTCAAGAAGAAACCAACAGGACGACCAAGAAGTACGTTCTCCAGTGAACATTGATGTTGTACGCATGTCTGTCCTACGGAGCCCACGGCATTCAATTCATAAGCAAGCAGCAGTGGTTGGAATGTCCCTGGAGAGTTTTCGCAGAATTCTTCGTCTTGATTTAAAATTTCATCCGTACAAACTACAGATGGTGCAACGATTACCGGTTACGATTAGGATTCAATCAACAAATGATAACAAAAATAAATAATGACAATGAATTTCTAAACAAATTGTGGATGTCAGATGAAGCACATTTTCATCTCACAGGTTATGTGACTAAACAGAACTACCATTTCTGGGCAAACACAAAGCCTAATGAGGTTCATGAGCGCCCTCTACACGCTAGTAAAGTGGCAGTATGGTGTGGTTTTTCATCACATGGGATTAGCGGACCTTATTATTTTCGCAAATGAACAGGTGAACACAATAACTGCCAATGCCGATCGTTACGTGGAGATGTTACGAACTTCCGTTACACCTGCATTGAACAACTTCCCAAGTGTCCAAGAAGCCTGGTTTCAACAGGACGGAGAGACATCACACACTTCAGGGCAATCAATGGCATGTGTGCGAGAATTGCTTGGCAACCGTGTGACCTCACGATTCGGTAACATTCCGTGGCCCCCTGGATCGTCAGATTTATCCGTTTGTGATTTTTTTCTCGTTGGGCTACCTCAAGAGCAAACTTTACACGACTGGACCAACAACCATGGATGAGTTAAAATAGAGAATTCGAGATGCAATTTACAGTATCTCACCTGAGATGCTGCAGCGGGCAGTGAGGAATCTCGACAGTAGCTTTCACGAATGTATTCACACAGAAAGACGCTATCTAAAGTACGCAATCTTTTTTTAAAAGAAATGAATGCCATCGATGTTTTGTAAATGGCAATGTTGTAAGGTTTGAATTATTATGAATGCAATTTCTTTCCTTCATCACTTCTAGTTTTATTACATTGTGGAAGTATTCCCTTTTTTCTGTGTCACCCTGTATAATGACATGAGTGTTATGAAGATGGCATCGCGTCGCGAGCTCACAAACTCTGTACGTGGTGTAGTGGTATAGTGATGGTGGCAACTACAAACGCTTGTTGCCTCAATTTCGCTGTTTGCAGTACTTAGCTGCCACAGCATTTAGCCGTCGGATCGACCTCTGTCCATTGGCATGACCATTTGGTTGGCCACTACTGGTGCTACCGAAATCCAGGACGCTTCTGCATCGTTGCGAGAGGACAGCTACATGACGTCTGGAAAGTGGGGGGGGGGGGGGGGTGAGAGAGAAGGGTTTCAGCTTGTCAACACGCCAGATTCTGGCGCATATAAATACTGGCGATTCAGGCAGCAAGATTATTGAATGGGTGACCTATGTGGAGAGGACTGCTGCTGTCTGACCCAGAGAAGATTTTTCATTCTGCTCTCACCTACTGGAGCATCATCGTCCGTCATCCTATGGGATTACCTGCCATATAGTGTAGCGTCAGTATCGATGGACTGAGGATCGAAGTAGGCCCAGCCGGCCGCTGTGGCCGAGCGGTTCTAGGCGCTTCAGTACGTAACGGCGCTGCTGCTACGGTCGCAGGTTTGAATCCTGCCTCGGGCATGGATGTGTGTGATGTCTTTAGGTTGGTTAGGTTTAAGTAGTTCGAAGTCTATGGGACTGACGACCTCGGATGTTAAGTCCCATAGTGCTTAAAGCCATTTTTGAAGTAGGCCCCTACTAGCCACAGATCCAGTAGATGCCTACAGTCATCAGATGCTGGCAACAAGACGTCGAAGTAGGGGTTTGCTGTCTAGGTAATCTCACTTCCGCCAGCAACTACAGCTGGACAGGCCACCAGCACGATCTGCTATTGACATAGCCGTACTAGAATACAGCATCAGCATCTGATGTAACTTTGCCTCTTGCCAGGAATGCCTGCCACACAAGTTCATACCTCTACTCGGCTGCACTGAATATGGCGGCCACAGATAACAATACGGTAACACGTCGTCACAGACGACCGTGGTTTCGAATCCCAGCCGCATCCTGCTGGATGTGAGGACTAAATTAATCTAATCCATAAAGGGCGTCCGTAAATTCTGTAGAAAGATTACTACTGCTAAAATGACGTCAAATTTGAACAGCGTAATATAGACCCAGGGGTAGATATCTTGGAACAAAAGAAGTTAAAGGAAACTTGACCAATTGATGCCCTAGTAAGCGTCAGAACCTGCACACCAACAGACGCGCAGCACACAGCCGTTCCTCACTTCGAATCCGAGATGCCCAATATGACTGTTTTGATAAAGGATCGCGCGCAGGTGGTGAAGCACTTTTACAAGAAAGGTGACTGTGCGCCAGCAGCTCTGCAGAACTTCAGGATACTCAGGGATACGAAAAAAAGTGTTGGCGCAATGTCTACTATGGGTTTGGAGAAAAGATTACAAAATTAGAAAGGCAGGTTCTTTTGATGTGTAATGCGGTAGAGGGAGGGAAGCTGTTAGCCAGACGTCTGTCGAAGATGTGGTAGCAATGCAGGAGGGACTGGACGATGGTGTCGAAACGTGCAGTGCATGGGGAATTGCCCGAACGCTATACGTGCCTCTGAGCAGGGTGCATAACATCCTACGAATCATCCTGCGTTGATATTCATATATAATCGCCCATGTTCGTGATTGCTTTCTCCTGAGCTGCCAGCAAGTCGACGTTCGGTCTGGAATTTATTTCTCTCACGGAAGTGGACAATGAAGGGTCATAGAAGATTCTGTGGACAGAGGAACTTCATTCCTATCTCCAAGGACACGTCAATACGCAGACTGAAAAATATAGGCAACGGAAAATCCGCTGATACCACTTCCACTGAAGTAAAGCCACGTATTGTGCAACGCACTCTGAACATGACCCCTAGACACTCTGATCTGTTGTGGAACATACTGTTCCTCGATATCAGCTTGTGGCAACAACCGGTGGACAATATACTGAACATGTCTAGCACCAGCTACAAACCGATATAATTTTGCATTTTACGCGGGTTTTGGCCCCAGGACAATTAAAATCCGATGTGATTTTACTTTTTATGTAGTTTTTGACATGCGGACTGTTAAAAACCAATCTTTCTCAATCGCTATGGTACGACCTTACCGTGGTACATGGACTTACCTAACAGTGCCACAACTGTCCCACTAGTGCAGTGCTTCACAGTGAACAGAGCGAATGGTATAATATTTAATTCAAACCATAGCCGTCGTATTACAATTCATCCGTCGTTCGTACCCGACCCCATTAAAGTTAAAACGATTACAGCGCCATGTTTTAGTAAAAGTGTCGTTAAATTCTTTTTTGCTCCATGACGCTTCCCCTGCGTCAATAATACGCTGTTCAAATTTGAGATCATTCTGAGCAGAGGTACTTTTTCTACAGCTTTTTTAAACTGGAACTTTAATTATGGACAACTTGTAAATGAACTGCTCCCAAGGTTAATGGGTTCTTTTGAAAGGGCACGGCCGATTTCCTTCCTCATCCATCCCTCATCCGAGCTTGTGCTCCGTCTCTAATGACCTCGTAGTCGACGGGACGTTTAACACTAATCACCTCCTCTTCCTCCTTCAAGGTCAATGTGACTAGATTTTCTCTTGCATACATACCCACTAGAGACCCCACGCTGTCCCAGTAGGAATCACTAAGTGTTGGACATAGCACATCAGTAGTTGCCCAAGATTTTGTGTTTCATAGGTCAACTGCGGTTAGTATGGATTTTCAGAACTGCCGGACGGTTGTAGTTTCGTCTGCTCGTAATAGTGACCATCTATCAAGGAATGACACGTTACCCCACACTGTGTACAGGGAAAGATTTGTCTGGAAGGAAATGGACTGCACGTTTGTAAAATTCTGTTTTTTTATGGTTGTGTACCTCAGTACATAGAAAAGGAACCCATATATTACCACTTGTTATCTGTCAGTTAAGACCTCTTTTCCTCAGGAACTGGCTGAGGTGTCAACATGAAATTTATGTCAAATACAATGTAAAAAATTTACGCTCGTGAGCCAGTGCAGTGAAAAGACACGGTCATTTACGTCAAATATTTTGAAACTTCCAAACTCACTAATCAAACCCTGTAAATGAGCTTTCTATAGAAATAATTAAGTTTGTCGGAACCCTCAGTGAGGGGATCATACTTGCACTTGTCTGCTTTTTAATTACCACTTCTCGAAAGGAAAAAATATATGAGAATGACTTCACTTAAAACTTCCGGGGTGATAGGCCAGTTCGCCGCTTTACCTCCGAGGATGTCTCCCGCAGTCGGAGACGAAACGTCAGGAGAGAGTTTTATACTTCGACCACGGCCTATCAGCCCGGAAGTTTTAAGTAAAGACAATACCGGCCGTGAAAGCTTACATTGTTTGATCAGTATGAGAATGATTTTTATCTACATTTCAAATTGTTTTACTATGTGGTAAGAATGAAATGTACAAAACAGTGGAAAACTATCACGAACTACTGCAGCATTCTCTACGAGGACAACTGTATAGAACAGAAACCTTTCCAACTACTGTCCGTGCTTTTAACGGCATAGTTGAAGGTCCCGGATCTGTCATCAGGTGGAGCTAAATTCGCATGTAGTTCTAATGCTGCGTGTGAGAGTAGGCCCATAACTACCTCCTTAGCAGTCGATGAGTGAGTGGCTGTATTGACAGGTGAGAGAGACGTCGGGGGCGGCGAGGTGAGCAGCACACCTGGCGCAGGAGAACGACAGGGTTGGGCCAGTACAGGGGGGTCGCTTCGCTGCTGGCGTCGTGTCGTGTGGGGGAACAACGAACAGGGCTGCCCTGTGGCAATCGAGTTTGAAGGATGAGGCCGTTAACACAGGGCAGCTGGACACCGGAGTTCTGGAATGACTCTTTTGGTAGCTTCTGTTTCCTAATGCCTACTAGTGCGACTTGGTCTCGTAGTGCTCTGGCAGCGCCTACCCCACCGTGCTATGTTGGGCTGTACTTAAGGCTCGCCCAAGTCAAACTTGTCTTAATGCCGTTTAGGGTGGTTATATAGGCAACCATGTGGTCTAGTGAAGGTTGGACGGTAATTTCCTTGAGGCTGGTCCATCCCGTGATCTTGGCATTAACGACTCTCTTAATTTTAATCTACGAGTACATCGCATAATGTGTCTCCGGTTTTAATTTCTACGAAATTTAACTCATGAATGAGCAATAACGCGGACTGGCTACTTTTAGTAACATAGGTGGTAGTAAACCAGCTTTCAAACCGGAACGAACTAGTAATTCAATACAAGTTAGATCAAGATAAATTGCAGTCAAAATCATGTACTGTTCCACTACAAACTAACAGCGTTAATGTATCATTTCATGTAGACATGACAGGTGCGATGCAGATGTAGCTGATCACTTTATCTAAGACTTAACGAATGGAAAATGATTTATTTCAAAGATATTGTAGAAGTATTCTTCTCTCCAGCACACGCCTTGAAGGTCACTACAATTCATACTCTCCTTAATTATCTAAAAACTGCTTATAAAATCAGAAGTAATCTCATTGCCGAAGGTAGTTCAAGAAATGTTGGCTCTGCTGACGGCAGTTTACGAAATATTTCAAATATGTTGCACGTGAGTATGGTGCAGATGAGCATCAACAATCTGAGGATTGGAAATGACTTCTTGTGGAACAGAATTCATGAAATAGTTGAATTTAAAGTTAATTGGTATTAAAATGAACACATAAAAGCTGTTGAATAACACATACAATTGTCATTCAACCGACTACGTGGGTGTACAGTAGGTCTACTACACGTTTACAAAAAGCGGCCGCCCGCTACGGCCGTGCGGTTCTAGGTGCTTCAGTCTGGAACTGCGCTGCTGCTACGGTCGCAGGTTCGAATCCTGAATCGGCCATGGATGTGTGTGATGTCCTTAGGTTAGTTAGGTTTAAGTAGTTCTAATTCTAGGGACTGATGACCTCAGATGTTAAGTGCCATAGTGCTTAGAGACATTTTACAAAAGGCGAAATGTAAACACATATTCATAACTATCTCCGTAATATTATTGAATGAGTGGAAAAGAAATTTCATGAGCCACTAATATGCCAAATAAAAACAATAATGATATAGATTTTTTCACGTTTGTGAATGTAAAATATTCTTGTACGAAAAATAATTGCTTTGGTTACACAAAAACGCAGAAATTACGCGATCACATAACTTTTATTGCTTATAAAATGCAGTTAATATTCTGTAATGACGTAAGACACTTAATGAACTAACACTCAATGTGGCGTGGTTCTAATTATGTGCAAGACGAACAACCAAACCAACAAACAAGGAGAAGTTTTCGTCTGCCAGTTTCTCTCTTACATATTTACTTATGTTTCTTTCCCTACCAATTATTACATGTCTTACGTAGTGTACCACCACTATAGAGTCGTAGTTTTGGTACAGCGCAACTCTATCTTTGATATCAAGTGGCAGCAGTTACATGCAGAAGTTCAGAGGAGGGGAGTTACAGGATAGATATCTTCTATTCACATTTGGACACGGGTGTGCAGGTACTCTCTCATATTACTGTCACGTGTCCGTTTACACACTGTTGATTGTTAACGCAGTGACTCAGGCCGTATCCTGTGTTTTTGGATCTGTGATATGAAAACACGCCCTGCTACCAGGCTACATTGTAGGGTCTAGTAGCAAGTGGTAGAGGGCTTGTAATTTTAGTTTGCTTTGAAGAACAGTTAACATAAGTAAATGCCCCTGAAAATAAATAAAGGTAATCATAACTTTGAACTTCTAGTATTGTTCTGTTGCCCAGTGAAGGTACTCAGTTTCTATAACGTACATGATAATATCTGTATGTGAAATTTATACATTAGAAACGACAATCTAGAAGTTAAAGAATCAATTGGTGAGGGTTCTTTTAATATTTTTGTTGAATTTGACGAAAACTATTTGATAGACACAAGCTCTTTTTTGTCTTGCAAACTACACAACTTTTAAAACAAAACCTACAATATTTTTTAGAAGGAGGTTAAAAATGCCGTGCATTACCAATTTTGGCTTTTAGGAGTAAGACAGACGAAAATCAATCAATAAAAAGGAAAATGGGGAATTGATACTGGGAATTTTCAGGAGGAGTGGGAAACAAATCAAAGAGTAAAGGAACAGCCTATGGGGGAAGAAGTACTTATGAAAGTAGCGAAAATGAAATGGAAGTGGATGTCATGTAGCTTTGTGAATGGATGTCATATGGCTCAGGAAGTTCTTTACTGGATTCCTGAAGACGGGAAAAGACGGAGACGACAAGCTAAGGGAAACTGGTTGGAAGATATTACAGAACACAGCAAGTTTAAAGAAAAGTGCCCGACAGGAAGTAGCGTTGGTCAAAACTAGAAGTAAAGTCCCGACAATGATACGTCCGGAAATTAATACCTATTCAGATATGGAGAATTCTGACCTGTCATTCCCATCTGTCTGTTACTAGAGGTAGAAATCTTAGGCAGGGCTGCATGTTGTTACCTCACATCCTGACAAATACCTCATCCCTTCTTTACAGTGACTCACACGCTTGAAAATAACCTTAATAAATAAAAAGATAGAAAAGATCGTGTGAAAATGTACCTGTTTGCTTTCGTTCTGGATTGTCTCTTCGTGAATGTATAGTCTCTTTATGAATGTAATCTGCTGCATACCAAAAAATTCCATTCATAGAAAAGAAACACGTCCGTAAGGAAACCTCACATAACAGTTAAGAACTAAATCTGTCAGCCAGAATGAGAAGCAAGTCTGACACCGAAAATGCAAATGAAATATACCCTGTCTGAATAAGCAATGACTGATACAAAAAAGTTTACTCTTAACTTTAATTAGAATAATTAAACTCAAGGCTTTTAATTGACCCTGTGAAACTGAAAACTTGTATCCCCTACATTTGGCTTACTTGTATCACAATGGAAAACGTCGTGTTACTACTCTCATAGAAAACGATGAAATGGGGCGTCTTTATTTCTGAGCTGCTACTAACCACACAGAATCGCAGTGTTGCAATATGATCTCTTAGACACATGCAATGCCAACTATTATAGAGAGGAATTTTCATCAGGTAAAGGGAGCTTCTTCTCAAGAAATTGTATCAAAAAGATTCATCTTAAAAAAAATTTCTTGACATTATTCCATTTACAGAATTTCACCTTTGAAGATTTACCAAGCAATAAGAAAATATTTCGTTAGAGATTGCAGCTAACGTAAGGTTAGCACTGGAGAAATACGAAAATGTAGCCCAACATGAAAATTTGTAACACAAAAGCCCTCATACTAACGATAAAAATTTTTTCATCTTTTCGAATCCATTAACAGTAGCTGTGAAAAACTTTTTAAAAATAACAAGAAATTGATGATTTGATTTTTGTTGAACCAACAATGCCAACTAAATGCTGTCGATATAAAGTAAAATATGTTCATTCGTTACCTTAAATCCCAATGTTCTCAAAATAGTATCAGTCTTAGTAAATCCATCTCATTCAGTGTATATTTCTTTTGTGATAATAGTATCTTCCATCAGATCAATAAAATAGTTCCTATGAGCACCATGTTCTGCGTCCTTCCTGTTCAGGCTCACTGCGACGACACACCACAGCAAATCCCTGTCTCATCTCTTCCGATACCAGTTGAAGTTGGCGCTGTTATTCTGTGCATGTCTAAGTAAGATTAGAAGTTTCATTCTCGAGTTCAATGCATTAGTCAGTATACTTCCTCAGGTCATCATCCATTTGCTGTAAGTGTTTATATACACTAATGGCCATTAAAGTTGCTACACCACGAAGATGACGTGCTACAGACGCGAAATTTAACCAACAGGAAGAAGATGCTGTGATATGCAAATGATTAGCTTTTCAGAGCATTCACACAAGGCTGACGCCGGTGGTGACACCTACAACGTGCTGACACGAGAAACGTTTTCAACCAATTTCACATACACAAACAGCAGTTGACCGGCGTTGCCTAGTGAAATGTTGTTGTGATGCCTCGTGTAAGGAGAAATGCGTACCATCACGTTTCCGACTTTGATAAAAGTCGGATTGTAGCCTATCGCCATTGCGGTTTATCGTATCGCGACATTGCTGCTCGCGTTGGTTGAGATCCAATGACTGTTAGCAGAATATGGAATCGGTGGGTCAGGAGGGTAATACGGAACACCGTGCTGGATACCAACGGCCTCGTATCACTAGCAGTCGAGATGACAGGCATCTTATCCACATGGCTTTAACGGATCGTGCAGCCACATCTCGATCCCTGAGTCAACAGACGGGGACGTTTGCAACACAACAACCATCTGCACGAACAGTTCGACAACGTTTGCAGCAGCATTGACTATCAGCTTGGAGACCGTGGCTGCGGTTACCCTTGACGTAGCATCACAGACAGGAGGGCCTGCGATGGTGTTCTCAACGACGAAACTGGTTGCATGAATGGCAAAACGTCATTTTTTTCGGATGAATCCAGGTTCTGTTTACAGCATCATGATGGTCGCATCGGTGTTTGGCGACATCGCGGTGAACGCACATTCTAAGCGTGTATTCGTCACCGCCATACTGGCGTGATGGTATGGGGTGCCATTGGTTACACGTCTCGGTCACCTCTTGTTAGCATTGACGGCACTTTGAACAGTGGACGTTACATTTCAGATGTGTTACGACCGGTGGCTCTACCCTTCATTCGATCCCTGCGAAATCCTACTTTTCAGTAGCATAATGCACGACCGCATGTTGCAAGTCCTATACGGGCCTTTCTGGATACAGAAAATTTTAGACTACTGCCCTGGCCAGCACATTCTTCAGATCTCTCACCAACTGAAAAATAGCGGCCGAGCAACTGGCTCATCACAATACGCCAGTCACTACTCTTGACGAACTGTGGTATCGTGTTGAAGCTGCATGGGCAGCTGTACCTGTACAGGGCATCCAAGCGCTGTTTGACTCAATACCCAGGCGTATCAAGGTCGTTGTTACGGTCAGAGGTGGTTGTTCTGGGTACAGATTTCTCATGATCTATGCGCCCAAATTGCGTAAAAATGTAATCACATGTCAGTTCTAGCATAATATATTTGTCCAATGAATACCTGTTTATCATCTACATTTCTTCTTGGTGTAGCAATTTTAATAGCCAGTAGTGTAGTTACATTATTTCACTTTCTTGCTTCCTGGAAAGAACGATTTCCTGTAGTTTCATTCACTGATGAAAATGCTTCTCCACAGACGTCAGGTGAAAGTACACATTGGTTTGATACAAACTGTACCCAAAGCAGCCTTTATTGGCAAGTTTTAATTAGTTATTTTCTGTAGTAATAAGGTTTTCATATTGTTAGTTGGAACATATAAGTTTTAATGTGACCCTTTTCACATAGTTTGGAATCATTTCATTCTACATTATTCGTGACTACTGTGTCAGTAGCGCTGGCAGTTCCCATTGTATCTTCTGGTGATCAGTGAAATGTTAACAAACTTCCGTTTATCTCTGACTCGACTGGTCACTTGCTGAAAAATTAAGTTTATTTACAGTTAAGAACCAAATCTGTCCGCGAGAATAAGAAGCAAAACTGGCTGCTAGAATGTAAATGAAACCTGTCTCGTCTGAACTAAGACTGACTGATAAACAAAAAATGGAACTGAACTTTAAAGAGAATAATTAAATTCAGCACTGTTAACTGTGCCGGTGAAATTGAAAACTAGTATCTTCTGTATATGGCTTATCTGTGTCGCAACCGCAAACACTCTGCAACTGCTCTCGTACAAAAAGAAGAAATGGCGCGTCTCAATTTCCAGCTGCTACTAACGACAGAGAAGAGTGTCAGTGCAATGCGATCTCTTAAATACATGCAACGCAAACTTGGTCCTCATAAAATTTATCTCTCATAAAGGAAAATTTTCATCAGGTATTGGGGGCTGGATGTCGACGTAGGATAAAGTGTGTTACTCACTAACTCAGGGTTACCCAAACTTTTCCTCTGACGGAACACTTCGGGAATCCTACTACATTGATAGAACACCTTGTTTATATTGAAGGTCAATAACATTTTAAAATATGACAAAAACTTGTTTTATTCGAGGATCACATAAACTTTAAGTCGTAACATCACAGTAATCATAATAAAATTGAAAAAATATAATATATTGTTAGTATCTGCAAAATATCGAGAAAATATACGTCATATTATTAATAGATTTTCGCGGAACACCTATTCAGTTATAGCAGAACACCACTCTTCCGTGGAACACAATTTGGGAAACTATGCTCTAGACAAAAATTCTTCTCAAGAAACTCTTTTCAAGAAATTAATCTAAAAAAATTCTTGACACTATTCCATTTGCAAAATTTTACCATTGAAGGCTTAGCAAGCAATAAGAAAATTTTCCATTACAGAATACAGTTACGTAAATCAACGTTGGAGAATACAAAAATGTTACTGAACGTGAAAATTTATTCTAACGCAAAAGTCCTCATTCCAATGATTAAATTATTTTTCTCTATTCAAATGCATTAACATTAACAGTTACAAAACTTTATAAAAATAGCAAGAAGTTCCTGTTTTCGGTGTCTATATTGAAGCAAGAATGCTTGCATAAATAATGCCATAATAAAGTGAAGCATGTTCATTCGTTACCTTGAATCCCAATCTTCTCAAAATAGTATCTTCTTAGTAAAGCAGTCTCATTCAGTGAATAATGATAATATTCCTCTTGTAATAATAATATCTCTTCCCGTCAGCACTATGTTCTGCGCCCTTTCCTTACAAGCTCACAGCCACGACAGCTCGCCACAACTCCATTTCTCCTCTACTTGCGCATCGTCGTAGAGCAAAGATGACCTAAATAGTCCCTGGGTAGCGTAACGTCTCAGAGCAGCTGCGTGTGCATAATTAAACGAGACAAATACTACATGCGCATCCTCAGACACCCAAAAACACAAAATAGGAAAATTACTTGTAAAGTTATATGCGCATACCTCTGACACTCTTTCAAATACACCTGACTCCATTCGGACACCAACACAAGCATTGCCCACATGCTCCCGTAACGTCTCACCATTGCCGATGGATTCCCGGGCCTTCATACGTTCAGTATTTATTATGCAATAATATTATATCAATCTACTGCACAGAAGTGGGAGGCCAAGAACGGAACGATATTTTTGCGCAATTTTATGCCTGCAACGCGTCAGTTAGACGCAGAATTCGCATGTACTAAAATTATGAGGAACGGGCGAAATAAATATGAGGAACTCCCAAGAAACATTTCAATGGGCCAGGGATCCATTCATTGCAGCATAGATTCGTGAACTACAGCAATAGCTAATTACAAATTAAACAACGGTTTGTGTAATAATACGTGTACATATGCCTATTTCTATACATTTCTCTGCTACCCAACTGGTGTAAACGAAATAAAATAATATTGTAAATAGTCTTCACGGGTTTGCCGATGGATCACGTTGTGCAAATTCCACAATATTTTCTCGGAACAACTGTCTGACATCTTCAGGTGGTTCAACCTTGTTCGTAGCTAGGTAATATTACCGAGTACTGATTGTAGGCTTAGATGTTTTTGTCTCTGTGGTGTGACAGTTGTTGCTCACTGGTTACCTGACCTGGTTTTATTTCCCAATTCTAAATACTGTTACAAGTAAAATAAACGTTTCTGCTTACGGTCATGACACCATAATCTTCAATTTCCTCTCCTGTTGTGGGAGATGAGGTATGTTGGTTTCCTAAACAGTCACGAATTTCATTTCTCAAAGTACTGCGTGGTGCTTGAATATACATCCTCCAGCAAACTCCCTGAGATTCCATCATTTACTTTTTTCCGCTCTTTGCGTACATTCTTTCTGAGCGAATTGAATTTCTCTTGGTCTCGGCATAAAATGCCGTTTATTGTGCAATTTCGTGAGGGAGCTTAAGGAATTTCAAAGCTCTGCAATCTCCTTCAGTATATTGCGCAAACCGTCAATACCGCAATACATTGTGTAATACTCAGTGCTACGTAATAAATATTGAGCCTGTGAGGGACGCCTTAGGCCTTTGAATGTCCCCATAGCCTGAAATCCATCAGATTCATGCCCGGTGAACTGGGACGTCATTGTAACGGACCTCTTCGACCAATCAGTCGCGCATGAAACGTTGCAGTCTGGTGTTGTCGCACGATCTGTAGAGAATAAAGTGGCAAGCCGTGATGTACGGTATAAACCATAGTCGTCATCTCTCTGCAAAGGCAAGGTTTTCCATTAACGCTGGTGGTTTATGCGCAAAATCGGTGGTACACAGCACCTGCTAAGCCGTTTAGTAAAATGTACGGCCCCATCAGTCTGTCACTAAATTCCTGACCATACATTGGTACTGAAATAACCCTGATGCCTCAACTCGAAGATTGCTCGAGGTTTTACATCAGCCTACAGGTGCATTGGTGCATAGTGTGGTAATTCACTACGACATCTCTTATGAAGCCTACATCTGTAAATAAAATGCATGCTGTCAACTGGGAATCTTCAGTGGCCCATATCTCAAATGTTTCAAATGGCTCTAAGTACTATGGGACTTAACATCTGACGTCATCAGTTCCCTAGACTTAGAACTACATAAAGCTAACTAATCTAAGGACATCACACACGCATCCATGCCCGAGGCAGGATTCGAACCTGCGACCGTAGCAGCAGCGCGGTTCCGGACTGAAGCGCCAAGAACCGCTTGGCCACAACCCACGGCCTCCATATCTCAACCGGTATTGATTTCCGGACATATAATTATAGGAGCTCTTCTTCTAGTTTTGACAAATTGTAGGAGTATGTGACACCTTTTTAAACATCCTATATGCAGCAGAAGAATGTATACATGTATCGTAAGAGCGCAGTGTTTGGTAAAATATGAAGGAGCCTTTCATTCAGTAATGGATGACAAATGACGAATTTAATTAGGATAAGTGCTGTTCATAATGCAAATTCTCTGCTGTGTGTTGGCAAGTATGTAAAGACAGGAAACGTGTTTTCGTTCTCCTTGCCTGCCTCTGGGCAGAGGAAATTAGGCCGCCTGGCAGTAAGGGGAGGCGCTTGCTTAAAATTAGCTGTGGGCCGCCTCCTCCAGAACTGCCAACAGCCGCAGGCGGAACGGCGGAGCCACCGGCAGCTAATATTGTGGCAGTGGAAGCGCTGCTACCTGCTACGGAAACAAATTAGCGGCCCTGCTCCGCAGGTCGTCATTACGACACGGCCGCCTGGTGGATAGGCTGTCCCGCGTAGCACACCGCCAGCCCACTGGCCGCGTTAAAGCAACATCACTAAAGCTGCAATGTCTACGAACGAACAAAGTTGTTCTGCGCTTATACTCCCCAGTCCTGAGCTTAGATTTTATGAATGGAAAGTTCATACTGGTGATCAATGAGTTGTTTCGAGAAAAAAAAAATTTGTTCCCTGCTGTATTGTCACTTTAAACAGCCGCTTTCGGTCAGAATCGGGTCATCCTGTGACATCAGTAATCTGATGCGTGACGTATCATAACTGTTAACAAGCATCTGACCATAAATCAACCCGGACATACGAGGCTCGTTCAATAAGTAAAGCAGTTTGTTTTTATTCATGATACCAATATATGATAGTATTCCCCATTCTTTTGGCTATAAAATCGTATTTTTTACATCATATCCGTTCAATGCAACGGTCGTACGCCGCTTTACTGAGAGAGCCATACGCCTGCGCTGACTTTGTGGACCAGCGGTTCTAGGCGCAACAGCCCGGAACCCCACTGCTGCTACGATCGCAGGTTCGAATTCTGCCTGGGGCATGGATGTGTGTGTTGTCCTTAGGTTAGTTAGGTTTAAGTAGTTCTAAGTCTAGGGGACTGATGACCTCAGATGTTAAGTCCCATAGTGCTCAGAGCCATTTGAACCGTACTTTAGAGCCAACGTCTTGCTGCATCAGTAACCTGCCCATCATACACGTACTGCTTTCCGCGGAGTGCATCCTGCATTGGGGCAAACACATACAAGCGGGAAGGAGCGAGACCCAGTCTGTAGCGTGTCTGAAGAAGAACAGTGCAGTGAAGTCTTGTGAGTTCCTCTCGGGTGCGCAGATTTATGTGAGGGCTTGCGTTGTTATGGAGAAGGAGAAGGTCGGTTGGATTTTTCTGGCGACCAACGAGTCGAAGTCGTTTCTTCAATTTTTTGCGGGAAGCACAATACGCTTCAGATTGATCGTTGCACGATGAGAAAAATCGCTACAGAGTCCCAGAAGGCAGTTGCAATGGCTTTATTCGTTGAAGATGCGACTTTGAACTTATTTGGGGGACTCACACCTTTCGGTACCACAATTGGTGGACGAGTGTGCCAGCACTGCCAACAGAAACATCTAGTCGAGCAGCGAGACGTTTGATTGTGATCCATTGCTATCCTTGAATAGGGGTGTCTGCAAGTTCCAACACTGCAAGAATCATAGCTATGTGCTGCCGGCCAGCACGCAGAGAATCGGACAGGTTTGCGCGAGCTTGCTGCGACGACAGACGCCTCGCCCAGCCACTCATCTTGCGTTTGTTTAATGTCAGGTCTCCATAGACATTCTACAAGCGCCTGTGAATATCTGCGATGCTCTAGTTCTCCGCCGAATGAAAGTCAATGACAACTCTCTGCTTCTAACGCACCCCCATTACAGATATCATTTTGAAGGCTACATATAGTGCTGCCACGTATCGGAAGTTCATGAAACAACAGGGGCTAAATCAGGAATATTCCACGACGTCCCACAAAAAATTCTGCATTACTTAGTGAACGCCGCTCGTACAACAAATAATAGGTAATGGCAAGACTTAAGAAGTTCGCTACAGTACCTACTGTTTGTTGTACGTGCTCCAGTATTATTACTGAACTTAACCTGTCGTACTATTACTTGATGCTCGGCGGTAGGTATGATTTGTCATGCACGTGATTAATGACATTATACTTCAGGATGGTTCCATCTGAGTGAAACTGGTTTATTAATGAAGTGACAACACAGATGTGTGCAAACCATTTTTATCCTAAAATACAAGATTTAAAAACGGTATGATGCACCAGAATATTAGTGCATGTAGCGTATATGCTCCATGCGGAGTCAGAAAACATTTTTGTTCTAGTAATAACATGTTTTCAGCGACTGTTCGGTACATTTTACTTATAAACTGACATTGAAATACATAAATATATTTAGATACTACATAATGTTATTCCAGTAATATATTATACGAAAACAGAATCAGATAATTTTTCGTAATTCTGCTATTTTTTACGGAACTGCAAAAAAGGCAATCTACGTCTGAGGCGCCTTTACTTAGGTTTCATCTATCATCCCAGGTAGATGCATGGCACAGAACATACTGAGTGATGATGATGTCACAGTCTTTGATGTACTGGGGCGTTTCCTCAATAGAACAGCTTCATGTTTGTGATCACACTGCTTGTCCTCTTCTTCACTCCCTTCTTTTCTTGCAGCGTCTCTTTTGAATGTAACAGTATCGGTCGCTGCCGAATGCAGACCCAATGCTACATCGTAAAAAACTACCACCGTATTGTTGTGAGGTAATAAACAATCACTTATTCGATAGTGTAGAATGTATTAAGATATTACAGAACGTTCTGAGCACATCCTAGATCAAAATTACTGAAACAAATGCTGTAATTACCTTTAGTTCTCGAAACCATGCTGACACTATGATAAAGAACTGTTTTCAAAAGCTGGAACCTACTAACCTTACACAAACGAAAACAATTGCTACCCAGAAAGCAACACGCCACACTCGGTCAGAACAAATTAAATAACTTTTAGATCTAACATATATGCAACATAAGGCCTGAGAAGGATGTGATTGTGCAAGCGAAACAGGCGTTCGTGTTGAGTTGAAGTTTTCTTCACAGCTGGGATTTAACAATAGCTCTCTTTTTGGTTGTTTTTTTATTATTGTTGGAACCACGTAAGCGAGCATTACGTATGAAGCTGTTGTCATCCATGAGCACGAATGTAGCATATTTAGTATGGCCACGAGTCCTGCAGAGATTGTGGTTGAATTGTTGCTAATGTGAATGTAACTCCCTCCTTATCCAAATAGAATGTAAGACCTCGTTCCAAACTGATCCAGCAGTATGGATATGAGCAACATCGTCTTAATTTTATTGTTTAAGATAACATCTTGCTCAGAAGGAATGTCAGTTATTACCTTTATCGTCAGTAATAGTAATAAATATAACACATTAAATCTATTTAGGTGTTGTAGGCTTTTGATCTTCCTCAGTCTTCTCTCAATGCTCTAGCGCACGAAACTCTTCCACGTGCCGGATTGAAACAAATCGCGTTCCGTAGCCGGCCCAAGGGCTGCCTATTACCCGCCCGTGCAGTTGAGGACATACTGTACAAATACACTAGAACTCTAGTAATAAAGAAACGTTTAGTTAAGCACCCCTTAGTCTAATCGTGGTTATTTGATTCAGTTTAAAAAAGGAAATTGGGAACGTGGGTACCACTGGTGTATTTGAGACGGAGTGAATTTGTCCCACACTAATTCACAGTGCTTTGTATTGATGTTTCACAGATTTGTTAAGCTAGCTTCCTGTCACAGCTTTGTAAATGGTTGTACCATTATCAAGTAAAGTGTTGTATCTATGTGCGGGTTCAGTCCGCACCAAAATTCCATTACAGTCCTCAATACATTGCTAGTCGTCTACAATATTAAGCAAAATATTCTGTGTACTTTTTCCACGATAATTTTTTGGCCGATCAGGAATTCCAGATACTTGACCAACTAGTTACGCAAGGATGTCGTACGGACCTAAGACAACGTAACTCAAGCAGTGATGCTCTGGCTCTATAAAATAAAACTGCAGTTGATAAAGGAGTGGATGTTTTCCACCCATACCTTGTAGGCCAGTTTTCGTGAACAAACAAAACGGTAGTCAGATGTGTCATAAACTGTGTAAAGAGGTACCCTTCACATACAGGCATACACCTTCAGCTTCAACAATTTTCCAAAACATGTTCACTTGTGTGTGAAATCTTGTGGGACTTAACTGCTAAGGTCATCAGTCCCTAAGCATACACGCTACTTAACCTAAATTATCCTAAGGACAAACACATAAACCCATGCCCGAGGGAGGACTCGAACCCCCGCCGGGACCAGCAGCACAGTCCATGGCTGCAGCGCCCTAGACCGCTTGGCTAGTCCCGCGCGGCTACAATTCTCAATTTTCTCCAGGAATGTTACGGGTTAAACAGGCCGGGCGCCAAAACTGCAACTTGTGGTAAAACCATAGTAGGAACTGATCGTCCTATAGTTCGTTCTTTGTATACGGCAAGAAGCGGAGGGGAAATATATCAGTTTACCTAGAAAAGCATGAATTAAGTTCCATTCTTTTATTTTCATGGATAGAACAGGGAATTTTTCAAATATATCACACATGTACTCTGCAGCCCACCACTGTATTGTTCGTAGTGGATGGCACTTTGTACCAATAGTAGCAAACTTGAGTCATATTCTAGTCGGTGTTTGTGTGAGGGAAAAATAAATATCTACAAGCTCCCTAATCTTTCTTATCTGCTTCTCGTCACCCCCATGCATCATATACCACACTGGTAACTGAAACGTCTGGCAGTGTTCCTCGATTTTACTTTTATCGATGGATCATTAATTTACTGTCTTGCGCTTTCCTCCACGACTTGCTCTCCTGTAATAAACTCTTCATCTGAGAGTAGCACATCTAAAACCCTCAATATTTATTGGATATATTACAATATTTGTCTACCCCTATAGTTCTCGCTCTCTTCAGCTTCCTGACGTATCATGATATTTGAGGACATGTACTATCACCCTGTCCCTTCTTACAGTGTTTCACACACATTCCTTTCCTTGGTGTTTCCGTTCCGGCGTATCGACAAGCGCATGGACGAAGACGAAGATCGCAAGGACAAAGAAGGCGATTAGGTGACGTCAGCCCGTAGCCCGCTGACAAGGACCGCACCACGACAGGAGCGCCCTCTAGCCGAAGAGAATATAAGCACCGCTCCTGCCAGCCTCGGCCGGACAGTATAGGACAGTATTCGGACAGTACCATATCGGAACTTGCTGACCAGCACAATACTAGCAGAGAACACTACGATAGCAGTGACGTGTGATCCATATCAACTGCTTATATGGACCTTGTATACAGCAGATGACTTTGATTGTTTGCATGTCACCCAACGCTTGCGACGCCGTTGTAAATTTAAAGTTGAATATTGTCAATCTTCTTGTTTGTAATAAAAAATTATTAATGTTTATTGGTTGAACTGCTGTATAGCATTCCGAGAAAGTAGCATCCTTTAGGCACCCTACACGAGTGGGCAGGACCGAACAGTTTCTGTGGTGTATCTCCATACTTCTTATCTTATCAGACCACTTAATTTTCAACAACCTTCTGTAACATCATATTCAAGTATTTCGATACTCTTGTTTTCCGGTTTTATCACTGCCCGTGATTCACTACCAGACAATTGTGTCCTCCAAGAGTACCTTCTTAGAAATTTGTTTGTTGAATTGAGACCTAACCCAATACAAGAATAACTATGGAAGTTGTCACACTAAATAATGATGGTCCAAAGGAATCGAAACTCAGAGGACATGTTTTTGTAAACCTTTGCCACCAGTTTTGTAGAAGGCTCGTCGCTACTGCTGTGGAGGCTGAGTTGCCACTGTTGTTACGGTAGGCAAGTTTGTGAGTTCGTGAAACGGCTTCTGGTCAAGTGCACTGCTAAGACAATTCCTCCCTGCCACTGTTACACAGCTATTCCCAAGAATCAGGTAACAGGATAGGGGAATGAATGTTCTCAGCACGCCAACATATCAGTAACAAAGTCACACAAATGGATTAAAAAGGTTTTCTTAACTTTGTGACTTGTCGAATAATGACGTCTGCAACACTGCATGTAATGTAACACAAAAAAGCCCCTCAATGGATAAGTCCAAACTTCACAGTACATAGGAAAGGCAATTTACAACAACTGCCTGTTCACTTCTCAGAATTAGCTAAACGACGTCCCCTGTGGAAGTCAGTCCTGGACGATGATCTACGACCAAGTGGGCGAGATCTGCTCTTCTAGCTTCCGAGTAGGTTTCTGTAGGTTGTCGTCCAGCCGCTGGTGGATTGTATTCGGCTGGCAATTGGCCTAGGGGAAGTCGATGTCTTCATTCTTAGCGCCGCCCGTGGCTCTGGTGGAGCTCGCACAAGTGCCGAGTCTATGGCATTGGCACCAGCTCACATCTTTGCGCCTGTGGTGCTTTTCCCCTGGCTGTATTTTGTTCGGACAGCACAGCACATGTACTGACGTGTAAGTGCACTAATTAAGGCTGCTTGGAGATCGCATATATATAGGTCCAAAATATTTTTCACTAGCGCCATAAATATTGGCATTACCCGAAGCTCGGTCAATGAAGAGCTGCTAAATTAAGTGCTAACTGTGATGCTAATTGTAGTACGCATTCCTGACGTCCACGATTACCGTACACTAACAGATCTACACCGCTAGCCGTTAAAATTGCATCCCCAGCAATTACTATGTATTTTGAGTACAGAAGAAATAATACATCATCGTCCGCCTGCTTAGCTGGGTGGCCCCGGGCTCAATTGCCAGCTGAGTTCGAGATTTTCTGCGCTAGGGGACTGGGTGTTGTGTTGTCCTCATCATCATTTCACCATCATACCCGTGAGCAAGTCGCACGGGGTGTCGCATGTGGTGTCGAATGAAATAAGACTTGCACTTGGCGGTCGAATTTCCCCGAATAGGGGCCTCCCGGCCAGCGATGCCATACGCTCATTTCATTTCCATTTCAATATAGAATTAAATTTATTGCTGATTTCGGGGTGTACAGATGTAAAGTTGAGTACATTGGGCTTACATCTGGGCAGCGACAATGGTTCTTACCCTGTTGGGAATCAATTCTAGCTGATAGATACAGGTAATACATTCCACGCTGCTTCTGCTCTATAACAGAGTTCATCAGTCGTAATGGCTAGTGGCAAGTAGCGTTTGTAATGGCACTAGTAACTCGTTCACTTATACCACTTAATGAAATACTCGATACTTGCCATAAATTCGCGATGATCCAAAAAACTCAATTGAATATACCACATTTCTTATAGATTAAATGACATAGTTGAAATAGTTATGTATACTCGCACATGGTATATACATCTAAAGGGAGAATTTTTGAAAAAACTTGAATTGCTTTTACGTATGTTGGCTTCACTTAGAACAAAGAAATTTTATTATCTGACGTAATTACACTATAAGTTATTGACATTGAAGCTGTTGATTAAAATCTCACAAACTAACTTCAGAAAAGGTTACCGACAAGTAGTTCATTTGTTATGTAAAAGACTCCCCTCGACACATGCTTTATCTCTGTCGTATTTTGGTTTGTTGGAAATTGGAGGGAAGTAAGTGATGGAAGCCAGTACTGTGTTGTATGGAGAATTACATGTGATGCATTATTATCGTGAATACTTTCTTGAACTATATCATTTGAATTCGGAAATCAAACTGTTGAACAATCTGTACAGACATTTGCTACTTTTCATTCGAATTAGCACATCGGACAGTATGAATTCAACTACCTTTTGCACCACACAGGAATAATCTAGTTCTAGATACTGTGCCTAGACTAAGAAGACGTAACGGAGCCGGCCGCGGTGGTCTCGCGGTTAAGGCGCTCAGTCCGGAACCGCGCGACTGCTACGGTCGCAGGTTCGAATCCTGCCTCGGGCATGTGATGTCCTTAGGTTAGTTAGGTTTAAGTAGTTCTAAGTTCTAGGGGACTGATGACCACAGAAGTTAAGTCCCATAGTGCTCAGAGCCATTTGAACCATTTTTTTTTTAACGTAACGGACATCGTCGAACAAGTTAAGTGAATATAATTAATTACAACATACACACTCAAATTAATATTCAAGTTCTAATCGTCACGTCTATTTTTCAGCAATTAACGCAGCTGAAGACGTTGAGTCAAACCAATTCACTGACGAGAAAGTGAAAGAAGCATTGTAATTTGAAATATTAATACGTTTGTTTGCGTGGCCATCTTCCGCAGCAGCTGTTAATATCTGTTACTATAGTTTATCCGTCTTGAGCTGACGGATAACCTGTAGTCACAGATGAAATATTAATATATGAACGTGGAAAGGTGTAGTGGGGTCTGTCGCTAACAAGTGATTAGATGTTTTCAGTGGGCGAGAGATATGGAACATATGCTGGCCAGTAACACAGTCGAACACCCCTGTATCGAAGTAGACCAGGACATAGCACAGATAACATGCGCTGTTGATATATTTTGTTGAAAGATAAAATCACGAAGAATGATCTCACCAACAAGCAACAGTAAAACTCGACTTGTAATTGAGAAGTACACTGCATAATATTTCCTTACATACAAAACGTAGATTATTTTATTCCTACCAACTCTGTGCGGTTATGGTGACGTACAAAATATTTACATACTCGAGCATGTAGTACTACACTTCATGACAGTTTGGCGTTTATTGCAAGCTGCCGTCGTAGTGTTGCAGCGTTAATGGGCTGCAGTTGTACTGCAGGAGATTTTTAAGTGAATGGTTTTGTTGTATCGTTACATATTAGATACTGTACAGAAAAGATGCAGTTATACAAACAACATAGCACTAATTCGACCTGACTGTCTAGTGTAACGGTCATTTAACTACATTGTTAGATTGGAAAGTAAAAGTAAACTAGATCGAATCCGTGTGCCACATTCCGACATTTCGTCTCATACAGTAACAGATTGAGGTGACAGAAGCCATGGGATAGCAATATGCACATATAAAGATTGCGGAGGCTTCGCTTACAGAAGGTGTAAAAGGGCACTGCATTAGCGGAGCTGTCGTTTGTGCTGATGTGATTCATGTGAAAATGTGTCAGTCGTGATTTTTGGTCACATTACCGAACAAACTTCGAAGGCGAAATTTTAGTTGGAGCTAGACACATTTCGTAAATCTTTAGGGAATACAGTATCCCAAGAACCACAGTGTCAAGAGAAGGCCGAGAATATCAAATTTCAGACAACACCTCTCACCACGGGCCTTCACTTACGACGAAGAACAGCGGCATTTGTGTGGATTTATCAATACTAACAGACAAGCAACACTACGTGAAATAACAATAGAAATAAATGTGGGACGTACGACGAATCTATCCGTTAGGACAATGTGGCGAAATTTGGCGTTTATGGGCTATGGCAGCAGACGACCGACTTGAGTGCCTTTGTTAACAGCCACCCAGTTCACCTGACATGAATCCCACTGAAAGTTTATGGGACATAATCGACGGTTCAGCTCCCATACCGACAAGATTCTCGCAGTTATGGGTGCCTACAGAGGCAACATGGCTCAATATCTCTGCAGCGGACTTCCGATAGCTTGTCGGATCCACACCACGTCGAGTTGCTGCACTGCACTGGGTAAAAGGTGGTACGTGAAGTAAACTAGATTGTACGTCAGTCTATACCAACAACAGTGCTCTGAAACTTGACTGTGTAATGTAACGGAAAGTTAAATAGCTTATAATACGAGAAGGTAAATTAGGAGGTCGAATCCGTATGCCACCCTCCGACAGTTCGTCTTATACAGTAATAATCTAAGATGTAGTTTTCTGGCGATATCTCACTTCCACACAGTTGGGTGAGCCTCAGAAACTCGGCACGTAGACAGGTTAAGCACTATACCACAGCGTATGCAGTTTACAGTTTTTAAGACACCTGGCGCACACGCATTAAGATAACATTCTGGGATCAGGGAGATTCACAGCCACAAATACAATCGCCATATCCAAAACAACTACTGACTTATTCACTACAAAGTCGGCAATAACAGTGCGACGGCGATATGAAGAGAAGAAAATGAAATGAAAATCTACTTCTGGTCTGGATTCACGTTTATCACCACCATTATTGAACGTAAATTACTGCACTTAGAATTAGAAAACAAGTTAAAAACATATGCTGTTACTAAAACGTTAAAAATGATTTTCTTGGATTACTTGGTAAGTTCACACTATTCATCTTTTCCACTATTTCGCACATATTTTCCGCGTCTGACTTACGAAGTTCGTAATCTAACATCAAACCTTTTCGTGACAGAAATATGCATTTCATCTCATTCAAGAGAGCAAATAAATCATGTATTACGACAAATTGCACCTGAAGATGAACCCACAGGGTCCGAAATGCATCGTGTACTGAATAAAACACGAAAAATTGTGTCTGAAGGCGTTTTTTAATTCATACCTCAAGTCACCAAAAACTTCAGTCATTATGATACACCGGTATTTAGGCATTCAGTCGCAATCAAATGCCATTAGGTCTTATATAAAATTCACGAAACATATTCAGAGCACATTGATTTCCACGCACGTGACGCATAAATTATTGTTGGTTACGGTTTCGCCAGGCAAGCTTCTAGTTTACAGCAATGCACATTTGTTGAGGGAGTGTGTGGGGAAATTACGCCAGAAATTTTACTATTGAAAGAGCGGTCGAAAGATGTGTATCACTGCCCACGCCTTTCCTCTCAAATTAACTCATTTTTCTTATGATTTTAAATCGGGTAACTTTAATTCTCAACTACGTTTCTAATGTTACCATCCTAATTGAAATACGTCTTCATTTATTAACTGTGAAATTTTAATAGTTGTGCATTAAGTAGTGGCGAGATAGCTGACATTTTAGTGTAAGTTGATTTGAGAGGTCTGCATTAGTGTGGTACAAATATAACGTACCCCAGGAGGAATGGACAACATTTAATGATGTGACTGGAACTATCGGCCGAAACAAAAAGTCTATTGAACATGGGCTCTGAAATGCATACCGTAAGATCTATGAACACTCTTTCAGTGGAAGGGATACGTTTCGCAGTAGCAGAGATCAACAACTGTTCTTCAGACATGCACTTTAGAACCCATGCTTACTGGACATTTTTTCTTCTTTTCAGTCATACCACCATTTCTCAAAATATGGAAAGTTAAGAGCTTTCAATAGAGGAGATTTTTTTCACTGTATCAAAGATGAAGAAATACTCATAGCTCTTAAAATATCCATTTTAGGGCCTATGTTTACCAGACTTTCTTGCCACGAATGGTCGTTCCGGTCATATCCCTAAATATTCCGCCTGGTACTCCCTGTGCATGCCATTCTCATTTTCTCAACAGCTGCACTATAAAATCTGGAAGTGAACTGCAATAGCTCATTCTAGATAAAGTGAAGGACAGTGAAACGAAGTGGAAATATAATAAGGATTTCAGGTACAATGAATACAGGGTTATATCAAAAGCGCTTTTTTCTTTTTTCTCCTTTATTGTCATTTCAAGCTTCTCACCCCATATAGAAGGGGGATGGACTCTCAGCGGATACGAGTCGCCGTTCTTCAGGTATATGAGTGTAACAAGTTTAAACATATTATAAAATTGAATACAGCAGTTGACAAAATGAATGTTTGACACAGTAAAAACACATAGATTCAGTTGCATAACTGAAAAGTATAAAAGGCTCATTGTTTTAGTAAAAAACTGATTGACTAAAATAGACATACACGAGAGGAGTGATAAGTGAGCCTAGACTGCCAGGAAGAGGTGTGTCATCGGATGGTAGCAGTTGGGGAAGTACGTAAGAGGATGTTTGTGTGAGCAGACGTGTGGAGGAGGAATTTGGGAGAATGAAGAGGGATGCCGTTCCAGACGAAGCCTTTGGATGAAGATAGAGAGGAGTGGAGAAGAAGGGAGTCCTGACTGGAGGAAGTGGGGTAGGTTCTATTTATGATCTGGTAGGATGGGTATATGTCAGGGAAGATTTCGTGGTAGTGTAAGGGAAGGCCACTACAATTTCGTTGGTAGAGAATGTGGAGGGAATGGAGGAGTAGCTTTGGGGGAATATGGTGCTAGAGGCGTGGCAGAGTATCAGGATCAGTGAGATGGGTGTAACAAGAGTATGTAGTGTCGAGTTTATAGGTAACGTAGGAAATTCAGAGGTGTTCAATATGGAAGAGGAGGGACGATAATTTTACAAGTTGGTAGAGGATGCGGGTGGAGGAAGGAGAGCGGATTAGAAAGGCTAGGCCGAGTGAATAGCGTTCCACGAATCAACAGCAACAGAAAACGGTACATAACTGGAGTGAGAATCATTATGAATACAAAGGTAGCGTAGAAAGTGAATTACTGTCAGCATTTCAGTGTGTAACGGAGCACACACTACCATCTTAATAATGTATAAAATTTATTTTCCCTTTTAAGCATTTGTAAGCAGCGAATTTTATTCGCCATAACACGGACATAGTAATCGATAGTCATTATCGAGTATGCTTGTTCCATCTATGGATAATCACTATAACTAACTGAAGAACACAGGAAGCGAGAACCCTTGAAAAGATAAACTATCTGTAGACGATTGCTGTGCTTGATTAACTGACAACTTTGATCGTATGTGTAGAAGATGCAATGAATGTTATTTCATACAGACCATTATGATTCATGTCATATTTATTAAATGTGAAGTGATTTAATTATTAGACAGCAATACCATGAATTTCCAAAGATAAGAAGCGTGTAGCTAATGTGCCTTTTACAAGAAGTTATTTGTGAGAGTGGGTAGAAAGCAGACACCGAAGCAGTTCTTGGAGGAAGCCCCTGAAATACAATTGTATAAAATGCTACTGTGGCACCGCCAGAAGTCCTTCATAATACCATCGTTGAGGTTAATGGTGGGCAACTATCCTTCAATTATTGTTTACAAGAGGCCAACGTTGACTGCCACTTAACTACTCGGTAAAGGATCCCGTATGGACCATCGGGAATCGATACGTCTCACTTGTGTTCAGATACGTAATATCAAAGTCTCACGCATTGGATTACGCAGAAAATGAGACTGGTCTGTTGTGGCTGAATCGAAGGATAGGGAGTAGAAGTATTTCGTTGCAGAATGCAGGGAGACACTGGAGGGAACACAAGATCAGCTGACAGCATGTGCAAAAGAGTACTACGCCTGGCAGAATTTTACTGCAGGCTCGAGATGATTCCACCATCCTACACGCACAATAAATTCGTAAAAATATGAAATTTACGTTTGTATAAATGACAAGTGAGCAAGCTAGTGTTTCGACAAAAGATATCACTCATATTACCTACACTGTTCAAAAAAAGTATATTTTTAAACTTTTATCTACGTAATACGTTAAGTGGGACCAGCTAGATATTTCTATATCTATCTTCCACAAGTTAATTGAGGTGTCCACCTTAGGATACTTCATGCACCATTATTATTTCCCTCCTCTCCATGTCGATTTGCGAAAGTAGCATGGGTAGAACAACTGTCAAAAAGCCCCAATCTGACTAGAACATCTCTTTCGGTAAAGGAAAATAACACACTCACCAGGCAAAATATTGGTCATTCACTGGTCGCTTTGAAGTTCTGTGTATGGTGTATCAATGACACCAGGCGTTCATGTGCTTCTCCACCGTTGATAAAATCACGAACTGATGTGTGTGTGCCATTTGGTTTTATGGTATCAGGAAAACAATTCGACGTGTTCATGACCACAATGTGGAAATTACATAATGGATGTACGCTTGCAGGTTGTGGACTCATGGTTTGACGACATATGGAAGTTTGGGTCTGGCCGTGAATGTGCTCGGATAACTTAATGGTCAGGCCACAGTTCGCGATAAGCATGAAACCCAAGCTTTTGCCTGGTACGGCACAAATTATCAGTGTCTTCGCTACATCATACAATTGATGGTTGTCCACATTCGCAATTGCGAATGCGCGTCATGTACGCTCATGCACGTGAATTGTGGATAATTGCAGAATGTGGTGACACACAACATGGTACTACACAAAACCGGCGCTAATAGCATAGGCACATAGGTAACACACACGACACATATCTGTAAGTCCTCGGTATTGGTGATACATTAAGAAAACCGTCCCGGAACACTTGTGCTACAAAACGCCACTGTTTCCTGCGCATGTACATCAATATGGGATATGATCACCATGCACACGTACACAGGCAACACAACGGGTTGCCATACGCTGGATCAAGTGGTCGAGCAGCTGCTAGGTTATAGCCTCCCATTCTTTCACCAGTGCCTGTCGGAGCTCCTGAAGTGTCCTAGGGGTTTGAAGACGAGCAGCGATACGTCGACACGCTCGACGGGGTTTAGGTCTGGAGAACAGGAAGTCCATTCCATTCGCCTGATATCTTCTGTTTCAAGGTACTCCTCCACGATGGCAACTCGGTGGAGCCGTGGGTTATCATCTATCAGAAGGAAGGTGGGACCCACTGCACCCCCTGAAAAGGCGGAGATACTGGAGCAAAATGACTTCCCAATACATCTGACCTGTTACAATTCAGGGTTGTACGTGCACCAATCATAATCCCACCCCACACCATCAAACCATGACCCCCATACAAGTCCCTATCAAGGAAATTAAGGAGTTGGTATCTGGTTGGTTGGTATCTGGTTTCTGGTTCACACCAGATTCCTGCGAGGATAAATTTTCTGACTATACCTGGACTCATCCGCGATCATAACCTGGACCACTGTTCCAATGACCATATACTGTGTTCTTGACATCAGGCTTTACGGGCTCTCCTGTGACCAGGGATCACTGCAGTGCATCTTGCTGGTTTCCGAGCAAATAAACCATGTCTGCTCAGTCGTCTGTGTGACTGGAGACAACTGTTCCAGTGACTACGGTAAGGGCCCAAGCAAGGCTACCTGCAGTACTCCGTGGCCGTCTGCCGGCACTGATGGTGAGATATCGGTCTTCTTGTGGTGTTGTACACTGTGGACGTCCTGTATTGTAAGGCCTGGACACGTTTCCTGTCTGGTGGAATCGTTGCCATAATCTTGAGATCACGCTTTGTGGCACACGGAGGGCCCGTCCTACGACCTGCTGTGTTTGACCAGCCTCCAGTCGCCCTAGTATTCTATCCCTCATAACGTCATCAATATGTGTTCTTTGAGCAATTTTCAACACACAGTCACCATTAGCACGTGTGAAAACGTCTGCACACTAACTCACTGCACCGTACTCTGACATGCACCAACACACCTCTGCGTATGTGGACTGCTGCCAGCGCCACCGTGCGACGACCGCAGGTCAAGTGCACCGCATGGTCACACCCTGAGGTGATTTAAATCCGCAAACCGCCCACCAGAGCGTTGTTTCACCATGTATCAGCATTATTCTTAATTTACGAGGATGGGTGTAGTTTTGATTGAAGTTTACATAGTAAGAAGGACAGAGTGTCGATGAGGTAATCAACGATAAGGGCTGGTTTTCTCGCTCGCAGCTGCTGCCGGGGCGACGACTTCCTGCACGGCTGCAGGGCCCAGCTGACTAACGTGCAGACACTGGACTCGCATTCGGGAGGACGACGGTTCAATTCCGCGTCCGGCCATCCTGATTCAGGTTTTCCGTGATTTCCCTAAATCACTCCAGGCAAATGCCGGGATGGTTCCTCTGAAAGGGCACGGCCGACTTCCTTCCCCATTCTTCCCTAATCCGATGAGACCGATGACCACGCTGTCTGGTCTCCTTCCCCAAAACAACCAACCAACCAACTAACGTGCAGTCAGAAGCCATCGCCCTTTCCCTGCCTACATTGTTGGTCAGTTCGTGAAAGCGCCAGTCACCGAGCCAGGCCTCTGATTTTGGCTGTGCACCCGCCCACCAAAAGTGTACACGCTTCAAGCAGGTGTCCTGTGATTGTGTGGAGACCGAAAATGAGGACGTGTAATCCTGCCTCGCTTAGGGGATACGAATAAAGCAACCATATGAAGAAAAGTTTGATAGGTTATTATAATTTTTTTAGTGTACCTCATGTACTTTCTGTTGAGGTGGGTTTCTTATTTTGAATACGTGCATAGTTATAGAATTAAGTAAATAATAAAAAAATTCTCGTGATTTCTTGATGGGGTAGTTGTGGCACTTAAGTTACCGGGAGCCCCCTTTTAAAGATATCTTAAAGATACTGACATTTAATCCCCTTCGATTGAGCAGGTTGTCCACTTACAAGAGTCGAAGTATTGAATGCTGTATTCTCTTTCCTCTGTGAGGTACTGGATGGATTAAACACAAGGTTTCTAACGCTGGGCGTCTTTCTTGATTAAACTAAGGCGGTTGGTTGTGTTGATCATAAAATATTACTCAAGAAGTTGGACCGCTAGAGAATACGGAGAAGAGCTGCTGACAGTTGATTCACCTCTCACTTTAACAACAGACAGGAAAAGGTCAATATCCACAATGTTGAGAATCGCTATGATGTGGGATCTGAGTGGGGCACGATCAAATGGGGCGTGCCCCAGGTATCATTGCTGGAACCACTGCTGTCTCTTACATATATAAGTGATATTGCAAGGTGTCAGGCAAATCCAACACCTTCCATGAAAACCCTGACATGATAAGCAAATTAGTGGTATTTCACATAGCTCCAAATAAATCGTGACATTAAATTAACCAAAGTAATACGAGTAACGAGTGAGCAAATGGAATACCACAGACTAACACAAGAATGCCTAAATGCATGTCATACTTTCCCACCATGAGACAGACGCACTTCCGAGGGGAGAAACGAGAACAGAAGCCGAGAGCAGAACCGTGTTAAGCTAGAAGGCCCTACGATAAGGGACGGACACCCACGTCTCGGCTAACCGACAGGACCACCCCCCAGCCCATTTTAAAAGCTAGAGCCCTCCAGAAGATCAGTATAGATCTTACGATAACACTAAAAGGGCCACACCAGCCGCAAGTTATAGCGTGAGGCTTTTTCGCGTCTTTGTTACGTTGTAAACGTTAAAAACGTTGCCCCACCACGATATGTAACCGACAGGACAACCCCTAGCCCATGTTAAAAGATAGAGCCCTCCAGAAGAACAGTATAGATCTTACGATAACACTAAAAGGGCCACAGCAGCTGCAAGTTTCAGCGTGAGACTTTTTCGCGTCTCTGTTACATTGCAAACGTTGAAAACATTGCCCCACCACTAAAAGTATAACGTTTCTCATTGGGTAGACAGAATTTTTGTAGGCAGAGCTTTAGGTTAACATTGAGGCCCTGATTGGTCAGATGAAAACACAGCCAGATAGTTTTTTTTTTTTAAACCAACTTCGGTAAATTGTAGTAAGGAGAAGTTAGGACGGAGTTGCTTCGGAGACGGCGAGCTGGATGGAGCTGCGCTGGCCGCCGCCCCCTGACGAACACCGACAAGGTAATGAACGCACGCAATGACGCATTTTTGAGCGCATAAGGCTTCACTCAGAACTGCAGAAGTCTCATCTGTTACATCCCCATTTTACGTAATACTAGTGTCGATCGTCAATTGAAGCTCATGGTATTCACATTTGCTACGTAAGTTAAAATCTCAAACGCGATGATTTTTCTGTTATATAATTATTAAGAAGCCATATCAGCCACTGTAATTTACGACAAGACAGATAAGTAATTAAACATAATTGAGGGTCACTGTAGACCATTTTGATAGTTTTCTCTTTTGTGAAACTTAATTTAAACCCAGATTATAGATGTGATACGGCATGGGTCATCCTTCGATCCGTTGTAGAACTTGGAAACCCATTCAAGGAATATTCGTTCACATTTTTGTTGAACGCAGTTGGTTTTTATAATCCTGTATTAAAACATTTCCTTTTATCAATAGTGCAATTTATAAACAATGTTTTGTGAGTAGAATAAAATTTCCAATGGTAAACTTAACTGCTTTTTCGACGTTATTTTACCAGCTAACTAAAAATAGGAAAGCCTTGAACCCCTTCCACTAAATTTAGTTAGTTTTAAGATTCTTTTACAGGGAGTGCTGTGGAGCTGACGCTGAAATCATTAAGTATTTGGTTATATCATCGCTAGTCTCACTGAACTCTTCTGAACTCTACATGTCATGTGTGGTCTGGCGTCTCCTTAGCAGCAACAGGTCCCAGGTTGAAACTAGTCAATTCCCTAAAAAACACGCTCAGAGCGTCGTTGCGCGAAAGTGGTAGGGAGACACGACATAGAACAAACAGACACCATGCAGAATGTTAGAATATGTTCTCTAGTATTAAAAGTGAATCTAAAATATTTGTGTTTGCTTATGACACTAGCTTGATAGTAAAGTCTCTTTCAAATAATGCAGTTCAAGACATAAGTTTATGGGTTGTAGCAAACAAACTACCGCTAAATCGTAGTAAGACTCAACGTTTCAATTTCACAGACCAGTCATCTGATTAGTGAAACTGAACAGTTAAGTTTCCTAGGTGTTCAGCTAGATAATAAATTGTCGTCTAAACCGCATGCTCAGGATCTCGTTCAAAGACTTAAGGCTGTCATTTTTACTATCCGAATGGTATCTGAAGTAAGTGATAGTTCGACACTAAAAATAGTCTACTTTGTTTATTTTCATTCGCTTGTGGCATATAGTATTATATTCTGGGGCAATTGTTCCCATTCTAAAAGGACCTTCTTTGCTCAGAAACGGCTGGTTCGGCCAATAAGTGCTGTAGGTTCCCTAACCTCTTGTCGGCCCCTGATCATTACTCTGGGTATTCTGACATTGGCCTCTCAATATGCATATTCTTTACTGTCGTTTCTTGTTAACAATATCAGCTTATTCCCAAGAATTAGCAGCTTTCTACTAGGCAGAAACCCAATCTGCATTTGGATCGCTCATTCTTGTCTCTTGTGCAGAAAAGTGTGTAGTATTATGCTCCATCCATTTTCAGAAGCTACCACAAGAATTCAAAGATCTTAGTAGTAATCCACGAGCTTTCAAATCGAAACTGAAGAGTTTCCTCATTGGTCACTCCTTCTATTTGGTCGAGGAGTTCCTTGGAAGGTTAAGCTGATTCCTGCATTTAAATTGCTGGTAGCGTTTACATAAAATTACGGTTTGCCTTTTTTTGGGTTCACATTTTATTTTATCTGTTATTATTTCTATGCTGTAATTTCATGTATTGACACGTTCCATGACATCGGAGATTTGATCCTCAATTTGGCCCCACGGGACTAGACGTGTAAAATAAAATAAAAATTTCGGTTCAGTGCCATTAGCTGTTGATTAATTCATTAAAATCATCAAGAATTCATAACAGTTCGGTATTGATGCTAATTCTCGTCCTTCTTGGATCTACCATTGCTCTTTCCGACAACTTCAAGTAATTGGTGACCTGGTATTCTGATCCTAGATCATCCTGCAAAAATTGGCCATTGCGGAAGTAGAATCCAGCGAATTTAGGTTTCTTCTTTTCCATTTAATAAATTACCTATTGTCAGTAACGATGATTACAGGACTCATCAAATTTCTTGTGGTATAGACAGGCCCTAATTTACATCTGTGAATATTCTTCCAGTAAATGATTCCCATAAATCAGTCGAATGCAGTTCCTGTTTCTGTATCGGTATCTGGCAGTTTTTCTTTGATTTTCAAATCCTTGATAATATACAATACAGCTGCATTTTTTATATGTTTACTAATTACACGGAGGTATCGTGTCGGACCGCCTTGCCCCGCGTAACGCAGCAACTCGATTAGGAATGGACTCCACAAGTCTTTGGAAGTCCCCTGCAGAAATACTCGGCCATCCTGTCGCTATAGCCGTCCAGAATTGCGAAAGAGTTGCCGGTGGTGGATTTTGTGCTCGAACTGACCTCTCGATTAAGTCCGATAAATGTTCGATGAGATTCATGTCAGGGGATCTGGGCTGCCAAACCATTCTCTCTAAATGTCCAGAACGTTCTTCAAACCAATCGCGAGCAGCTGTGGTCAATCATTGTGGGGGCGATGAAGTCCACGAATGGTTGTAAATGGTCGCCAAGTATCCAAACATAACCATTTCTAGTCAATGATTTGTTCAGTTGGACCAGAAAACCTAACCGATTCTATGTAAATAGAGCCCACACCATTACGTAGCCACCACCAGCTTGAGAGCGCCTTGTTGACACCTTGGGTCCACGGCTTCGGGGGTCTGCGCTACACTTGAACCCTACTATCAGCTCTTACCTTCTGAAACTGGTACTCTCCTGACCAGGCCACGGTTTCCCAGTCATCAAAAATCCAACCGGTACGGCCACGAGCCCAGGAGAGGAGCTGCTGGCGATGGCGTGCTGCTATCAAAGGCACTCGCGTCGCTCTCCTACTGCATAGCCCATTACCGCAAAATTTCACCACGCTGTCTTAAAGGATACGTTCGTCGTACGTCCCACATTGACGTATGCGGTTATTACAACACTTCGCTAACGCCGCTGAAGTCGGTCGTTAAGTCGAGGCCGTCGGCCACTTCGCTGTCCATGGTGAATGGTAACACCTGTAATCTAGTATTCTCGTCACACTTGACACTGTGGATCTCTGAGTAGTGAATTCGCTAATGATTTCCGAAATGGAATGTCCCATGCATCTACGTCCAGCTATCATTACACGTTCAAAGTCTGTCAATTCCCATCGTGCGGGCATTATCACATCTGAAACCTTTTAGAATGAATCACCTGAGTACAAATGACAGCTCCGCAGGTGTACTGTCTTTTTATACCTTTTCCACGCGATACTACCGCCATTTGTATATGTGCATATCGCTAGCCCAAGACTTTTGTCCACTTCTGTATTATGTTACCATGTAAATCCTTCTATCCATATGCCTCCTTTCCTTCTGCAAGTATTTTTCCTTATCTCTGGTCTTTTTTCCTCTTTTTTTTGACAAATACCCCATTGTAGCTAGTCTGTGAAGACTGTGATTGCCAATTGGCAGCAAATTGTTACCTGTTGCCAAGGTTTGGTCGGCGTGGAGAAACAAAGCTGTTGTGAATTTTCGTGTCAGGCTGTGGCGTGAAAGTGGCTGCATGCTTGTGTTGAATAGTGTCTGGTCCCGGCGGTCAGCGAGCTACCACGCCACCAGACTTAAGGGAAACACTTTTTACAGGCTTTCTCCTTGTGTCGAATAAACAAAAATAACTGTCTTTCTTTTTCACTCAATAGACTTTTTAATGGCAAGCCGTCGTACTACTACTGCCAACTCTAGGGAGTTGTAGCGTGTACAGTAGAGGGAGAGAATCTGCTGCTGTAAATTCAGAATAGAGTGCCATTTCCTTGACCAAACGTGTCCTGTGGAGGTGGTGTTGACCTTTATTATATGGCGAACTGTCAGTAAAACAGCCATGGTTAAGAAAGTATTTTATTTATGATAGTTGCTGGGGCAGAATAGTAGCTTGAGACAAGTTGTCCTCTCTGACGTCGTCGACCTCTGTGGGTGACGTGTCGACGTCATTGGTTGTCTCCCGGGAAAGTAGCGCGTACAGTTGCAGTTGTAGACAGGGCACAACAAACTTTCAGCAGCAAATTGAAAAGTATTAATGTAAGGAAATCAGTAAAGAGAAAGAAAGTGTTGTTGTTAGGTAGTTCCCATGGAAGAGGTGTTGACCAACTTTTGCGGGATGAACTAGGATCAGAATACCAGGTCACCAATTTTTTTAAACGTAGTGCTGGTCTGGAGCAGGTGACAGAGGATTTAGGATCACTTTGCAAAGATTTCACTAAGGAAGACACCGTGGTGATAGTGGGTGGGGCAGGTAACAGTATTGACAGAGATCCTGGGTACAGTATTGAGTGTGACCTGGCGAAGATTGCATCAGCATCGAAGCATACTAGTGTTGAGTTTGTATCTGTTCTTGGGCGCTATGACCGACCTCATTTGAACTCTTCTGTCAAGAGAGTTAATTTGGAGCTGGAACGGCTGCTTATGTCGGGTGCAGGGTCACACATTGGTGTGGTTCCCGTTGATTCTCTCAGTAGGTGGCATTTTACTAGGCATGGCCTTCACCTTAACAGGAAGAGGAAGGGTAAGTTGGCTGGGGAAATAGCAGGAAAGTTAAAGGGGGGAGGCACTGTCATGAGTGGTAAAATACCAGTGGTTATAGGGTTCAGAAAAGACCCTTTTTTAGGGTAGGGAGGACAGAAAGAAAGCAAATTTTAAGAGAGGTTAGAACTGAGACAAACCTTAAGTTTGAGAAAGAAATCAAAAAACATAATTCCAGCTTATTACATCAGCATAAACAGCTAATGGTTAAGAATTTTCAACAGTCGGCAGATATTATAACTCTACCAAATTTTAACTTAGTCAATGTGAAATGTCAGCTATCTTTATTGCATCAAAATGTTCGAGGACTGAGAAGTAAAATTAATGAATTAACTATCTGCATAGATGAATTAGAGTCTTCAAACCCAGCTGACATAATCTGCCTCTCTGAACATCATGTGACCACTGGTACAGAACTTTTAAGTGTTACAGGGTTTAGGTTAGCATCTCACTTTTGTAGATCAGAAATGGAGAAAGGAGGAGTTGCCACATTCATTAGGAACTGTCATAAATTTAAGAACATAGACATTCATAAATTTTGCCTAGAACAGCATATGGAAGCATGTGCAACAGAATTAGAATTTCACAAAAAATCCTTCATAATATTAAGTGTATATCGAGCACCTGCAGGTAACTTTAATCTGTTTGTAAACCACCTTGAAGCTGTACTGGCCAATTTAACAACCAAAAACAAAGGAATAGTGGTTGCTGGTGATTTAAATGTAGATTTCCTTAAAGACTCTCCCAATAAGAACTTATTTGAGTTAGTAACACTATCATTCAACTTAATTCCCACTGTAAAGTTCCCCACTAGGGTAGCCACTTGCTCACAAACAGTTATTGATAATATCTTTATAGAAAAGCCCAATGAACAAAATTATATTACAAAACCAACAGTCAATGGACTCTCAGACCATGACATGCAGTTCCTCCAGTTAAATGTTAATACTGAACAGGATATAAAATCTGCTAAATCTGAGCTCAAGAGGGTAATCAATATGCCAAAAACTGATTATTTTAGGACACTCCTCAGAGACATTTTATAGTTTACAGTGCTCATGGCATGAATGAAAAATATAACACTTTTGCTAATAAAGTGCTTACCTTATTCGAACACTGTTTTCCGCCAAAACTTACCAAGGTTAGAGCAAAGTCTACAAAAAATCATGGATTACTCGAGGAATAGGGGTATCTTGTAAAACAAAAAGTAAACTGTATCTGTCAATCCGAAACAGTTCCAATCTTGATGCTATACCACATTACAAGAAATACTGCAAAATATTAAAGACTGTAATACGGATGTCAAAGCAAATATATTACAAGGAAAAGATAGTCATATCAGATAACAAAATAAAGACAATATGGGATATAGTGAAGGAGGAGACCGGTAGAACCAGACATGAAGAGGAACAAATAGCATTAAGAGTAAATGATACATTGGTGACAGATGTGTATAGTGTTGCAGAACTTTTTAATAAACATTTTATAACTGTTACCGAAAAGATGGGATTCCCAGAATGAGATTTTTACTCTGCAGCGGAGTGTGCGCTGATACGAAACTTCCTGCCAGATTAAAACTGTGTGCCCGACCGAGACTCGAACTCGGGACCTTTGCCTTTTGCGGGCAAGTGCTCTACCAGGAGAGCTTCTGTAAAGTTTGGAAGGTAGGAGACGAGGTACTGGCAGAAGTAAAGCTGTGAGTACCGGGCGTGAGTCGTGCTTCGGTAGATGGTAGAGCACTTGCCCGCGAAAGGCAAAGGTCCCGAGTTCGAGTCTCGGTCGGGCACACAGTTTTAATCTGCCAGGAAGTTTCATATCAGCGCACATTCCGCTGCAGAGTGAAAATCTCATTCTGGAAACATCCCCCAGGCTGTGGCTAAGCCATGTCTCCGCAATATCCTTTCTTTCAGGAGTGCTAGTTCTGCAAGGTTCACAGGAGAGCTTCTGTAAAGTTTGGAAGGTAGGAGACGAGGTACTGGCAGAAGCAAAGCTGTGAGTACCGGGCGTGAGTCGTGCTTCGGTAGCTCAGATGGTAGAGCACTTGCCCGCGAAAGGCAAAGGTCCCGAGTTCGAGTCTCGGTCGGGCACGCAGTTTTAATCTGCCAGGAAGTTTCAAGATGGGGTTGTCAGGTTCGGTAGATGCAGCTATGGAATACCTCAGACCAGAAATTTCAAGCTACTTCCATAATATGAATTTGTCCCTCACTACCCCAACAAAAATAATGTCCATCATAAAATCTTTACAATCAAAAACATCTAGTGGGTATGATGAAATATCAACAAAGTTAATTAAAGAATGTGATTCTGAGCTAAGTAACATATTAAGCTATCTGTGTAACCAGTCATTTATCAGTGGAATATTTCCCGAACGGCTTGAATATGCTGAAGTTAAGCCACTGTTTAAGAAGGGAGATAAAGAAATAGCATCAAATTTCCACCCAATTTCACTGTAGCCAGCATTCTCAAAAATTTTCGAAAAAGTAATGTACAGTCGGCTTTATAACCATCTCATCTCAAATACCATACTGTCAAAGTAACAGTTAGGATTTCTAAAAGGTTCTGATATTGAGAACGCTATCTACACTTACAGTGAAAATGTGCTTAATTCATTAGACAAAAAATTGCAGGCAACTGGTATATTTTGTGATCTGTCAAAGGTATTTGACTGTGTAATTCACAATATCCTTTTATGTATATTAGAGTATTATAGTGTAACAGGAAATGCTGCAAAATGGTTCAGATCTTATATCTCTGGCAGGAAACAAAGGGCGTTATTAGGAAACAGACATGTATCAAGCTATCAGGCATCATCCAACTGGGAACTAATTACATGTGGGGTCCGACGAGGTTCCATTTTAGGGCCCTTACTTTTTGTTGTGTATATCAATGACCTTTAATCAGTAACATTACCAGATGCCAAGTTCGTTTTGTTTGCTGAAGATACAAATATTCCAATAAATAGCAAATCAAGCGTAGTCTTAGAAAGATCAGCTAATAAAATATTTGTGGCATTAATCAATGGTTTCTAGCCAATTATTTGTCACCAAACTTTGAAAAAACACACTACATGCAGTTCAGAACTTGTAAGGGGTGTCCCACGAGTACATGTCTAACATACGATGACAAGAAGATAGAAGAAGTGGACAGTGTTAAATTCTTGGGATTACAGCTTGATAATAAATTCAACTGGGCGGAGCACACCACAGAGCAGCTGAAACGTCTCAACGAATCTCTTTTTGCAATGCGAATTTTGTCAGAGATAGGGGATATAAAAATGAAAAAGCTGGCATACTATGCTTACTTTCATTCCATAATGTCATATGGGATTATTTTTTGGGGTAATTCATCAAGCCAAGCTAAAGTTTTCTGGGCGCAAAAACGTGCAGTAAGAGTTATATGTGGTTTGAACTCAAGAACATCCTGCAGATGCCTGTTTAGGGAACTAGGGATACTGACTACTGCTTCTCAATATATTTATTCCTTAATGAAATTTGTCATTAAAAATATATCACTTTTTCAAACCAACAGCTCAATTCATGGAATAAATACTAGAAATAAGAATAATCTCCACCAGGATTTAAAGTCAGTCTTGTACAAAAAAGTGTGCAAACCAACAGCTCAATTCATGGAATCAATACTAGAAATAAGAATAATCTTCACCAGGATTTAAAGTCACTTAGTCTTGTACAAAAAGGTGTGTATTATTCAGGAACACACATTTTCAATAACTTGCCAGCAGCCATAAAAAGCTTAACAACCAATGAAATTCAGTTTAAGAGAAGCCTAAAAGATTTATTGGTGGCCAACTCCTTCCACTCCATTGACGAATTTCTCAGTAAAACCAACTGATTTGTGTGTATATATATATATATATATATATATATATATATATATAGTTGTATATATATATATATATATATATATATATATATATATATATATATATATATATATATATATATATAACTTCTGCGCAATTTCAGTGCAGTAATGTGTTCATTGTAAATGTGTGTGTGTGTGTGTGTGTGTGTGTGTGTGTGTGTGTGTAAGTACAATCTAACTTCTGCACCATTTCAGTGCAGTAATGTATTCGTTGTAAATAAGTATTATAGTAGTTGTATTACATGTTTATTACCTTATAAATAAATAAAAACCTTTCTTATTTTAAATTCAGTACATTAGTATTTGTAAAATGACTTTCATATGGTGTTCATTAAAAAATGACGATCATTCCACTTGGGACCTGTGGAATGGTACATTAGCTTATTTGTTTTAGTTGTAAATATTTGTCATGTATTGTTGTTTTTCTGATATGTTCCACATCCTGGAGGACCTCCTCTCTACGGATCAACTGGAATGAAAGTAAATCTAATCTAATGTGACGGCCGGCGGCTGTTGGCGTCAGTGTGGCCCAGCGGAGCCCACGAGAAATGCGCGCCCCGCAATGAACTTGTGACGTCACACTAGTCGGTTCGTCCGCCAACTCTCGGCTGCATGCAGGGCCCATGGGAAATCAACATGTAACTGGAAATGTACCCTCTAAATGTCTTAAATTTGTCGTGTGTCATCACGAAATTGCATGAATTTAAACGTGCAGTCAGGAGTTATTAAACTCGCCTTAAATGGTCATTCGCTCTCCGTCAGAGACGGTTGTTGGCGCTCATAAGACCTGCTGAGACACGGTGTCACTTGCTGTGACGTGCCTGTGTTTCTCGAGGGGCCCAGGTTGCACACACGACCAACTAGAGATACTCGCCTGAATACTGGAAGCCATCTTACTTGTGAGGTAAACACAGTAGTGGCCTATAGTAGATCTATTGCCCGCAAACTGACTGGTTTGTTTGTGTATGTGATTCAGAACTTTCACGCTGACTGGTGCACTGTTTGTGTTTGCTATCTTCAGGGAAGATTATAAACTCGAAGACCTATCAAATGTATGAGGGTTGCCCAGAAAGCAATGCAGCGCATTTTTTTCTCAGCCGGAAACAGTGCTACGAATGCGAAACGTTACGTATGCATTATTTGAAGTCTCCTGAGTGAGCGCGTTAAGTTTCCGTCGCTTCCGACAGAGAGCGTGGTTGCAGGACAGTTTCAAGATGGCGTCTGTAGGTAATATACGTTACAAGCAACGTGCCGTCATGGAATTTCTTACTGCAGAGAAAGAAACTGTGGGGAATATTCACAAACGCTTGTGTGAAGTCTATGAAGCATCTGCTGTCGACGAAAGTAAAGTTAGTCTCTGGGCAGGGAGGCGGTACGGCGGAGCTCCACGATTTGCAGCGGACGGGGAGACCATATGCGGCTGTCACACCTGGCATGTTGCAGCGAGCTGATGTTGCCATTCGCGAGGACAGACGGATTACGACTCGGCAGTTGGCGCTGAATCTGTCAATCAGCAAAGGATTCACACAGTGAAGCACTGGCTGCGCCACCGGGACAAGGATTGGTACTGACATGGAATACACGCCCCTTGTTTTGCGCTGGAGGAAGGCCATAGAAGGGGATGGAGATTACGTGGAAAAATAGGTTGTGTAATAAACCATCATACTTTCATGTGTGTAATTGTAATTACGTTCAGGAAAGAATTTCTGAAGAAAAAAACCTTCTAGGCAGCCCTCGTAAGTATTCGTTATCTCTCAATGCTTCAATATTATGTAGTGGGATATTATATGAATTAACCAGATACATAAAGATACTTCCAGAAATTGATTATATTTATGTCGTAATAGATATATTGAACGTCTTTTTTCGGATAATAAAAATGCCGAGGTACTTTATTGTGGCTGGCAGTGAAAGGATTATATATTGCAAAGTGAAATAGTCAGAGCATTTTCTTTACTCAGCGATGAAAAATTAAGTTAATAGTGGATGAGAAAAATTCCCTGAAACTTCTCATAGTTAAAGAAGCCTATAATATGTATAAAGCATTTTAGTGGATAGTGCATAATAAAAACGCAACAGTTTATAGTTGATACAAAAGTAAAGACATTTGTAAAGAGTTATTCGCTTGACTTCTTCCTATGATACAGTCTCCACTCCTTTCCAACTATGAAAGTGTAAGTCAGATGTGGCTTAAATTAGAAATAGTATTTGAGGCAGTTAACATATTTATACCGAATAATTAATGAAAATGTAACTGATACCCCTGGTACACAAAACAGGTCAAATCACTGTTGAAGAAGCAACGCAACAAGCAACCGAAATTTGAAAGAACACAAATTCTCTAAGTTTAGCGACGTTGTATTGAAGCTCTAAAATTACCGCTGACTTCAATGCGCCTTGCTTTTAATAGGTTCCACAACTAAACTCTGTCAATAGATCTGACAGATAAGCCTGACAGATTCTGGTTATATGTTAAGTACACCAGCGGCAAGATACAATCAATATCTTCACTGGGGGAAATCAACTGTAATATTACCGATAACAGCACTACTAAATCGGTGTTATTAAATACTTTTCCGAGATTCCTTAGCCAAAGCATAGGAAGTAAATATTCTGGAATTCCAATCGAAAACAACTGCTAACAAGCGTAACTTAAAAGTACCGGTAGGTATCCTCGATTCAGCGAAGCAGCTTAAAGCATATAACAAAGGCAAGTCTTCGAATCCAGACACCATAACAATAAGATTTCTTTCAAAGTATGCTGACCCAATAGCCCCGTACTTCGCAATCATATACAACCGCTCCCTCGGCGGAAGATCCGTATCATAAGATTGGAAAGTCGCACATGCCGCACCAAAACTTAAGAAAGGAAATAGAAGTAATCTGCTGAATTACTGTCGTCGATTTGCAGTAGGATTTTGGAACATACACTGTGTTCAAACATAAATTTCCTCGAAGGTAACAGTTGATTAACTCACAGTCAACGCGGATTCACAAAAAAAAGGTTAAAAAATGTGTGAAATCTTATGGGACTTAACTGCTAAGGTCATCAGTCCCTAAGCTTACACACTACTTAACTTAAATTATCCTAAGGACAAACACACACACCCATGCCCGAGGGAGGACTCGAAATGTACAAATGTGAATATCAAACGAACTCCGATTCCCACACTCAGTCTCAACTGGGTAGGATCTTAGTATGTTAATCATAACACTCCTTCCTATCACTGTACAAAAATTTGCAATTGAACGAATTATTTCCCATATTTAATCTTTTTTGGTTTTCATTGACTAGCTTAGTCGATTACTTAAAATTCTAAAACTGACACTTGCGTAAATTTAACCTTACGATGTTGTGAACTTTAACCGTATAATATAAACAGCTACAGTATTCATAACAGGTGTAACGTGATGTGACATAAGAGGTAGGCTATGCGCTTTTTATGTAATTTGAAGCCAGCCGGAGTGGCCGAGCGGTTCTAGGTGCTACAGTCTGGAACCGCGCGACCGCTACGGTCGCAGGTTCGAATCCTGCCTCGGGCATAGATGTGTGTGATGTCCTTAGGTTAGTTAGGCTCAAGTAGTTCTAAGTTCTAGGGGACTGATGACCACAGCAGTTAAGTCCCATAGTGCTCAGAGCCATTGTAATTTGAAATTTGTATCAGTGCTATAATGGACGCTGTGAAAACACATGGAAGTTAAAGGTTGTGTGATGATTGCTTCTTTTACTGACGCTTTTCTAATTGTACATCATCGGATAAAGCATTGTCAAGGAGAACCCGCCATACATACACTGACGAAAAAAAATTGTATCATCAAGAGGAAGCTGAATGGTATAAACGAAGGATGATGTCTGTTCAAATTTCACGCAAGTCACATAAGACTAGCACAAAAGGCGCCACTATGAAGATGCATATCAGTTTTCTTCAAACACACGCCGTAATGGCCGTGGGCATTAGTTACCTTTTAGACAGGACTTGGTGAGTTGATGTTACTCAAGAACATCTCTAATGCAACAAAGACACTATTATTAAATCCTCACTGATTTTAAAAGAAGTCGCGTAATAGGGCTCCAAGAAGTTGAATGTGAGCCGTGTGTGGCTCATGTTCGTGCCATCCATTATTTAACATCTTGTTTCTACCGTACGGCCGCCTCGTCATTTTAATTTCAATTACTTGTGTCATTGAATTGCTGTCTTGCCTGCCCGTGAGTGGCAGCAGCGCGCGTATCGATATTAGCCCTGCCGTATTTTCTTTGCTGGATGGCTACTACTTCGTCGTGTGTCGTGAAGGGAGATCGGACGTGGAGTCGTTGAGTTGGAACGCGGCGGAAGTGCAGTCGCGACGTAGCAGCAGTCGGGGACGGAGCGCTAGGGAGACGTGGACAGCCAGCACTCGCCGCTCGCCGACCGCTCGCGACACAGGATGAACTGTCCGACGGACATGGCCATCTGGCAGCGGGATCGACCGTTGGTCGGTCGTCCGGTTGTTCGCCTCTTTGGGTCACGTGTGTTTGGTCTTTTGACCGTTTCTGGGCCTCGCCACTGGATAGTCTTGCTGGATGTGGCTCGGTTCCTTCTTGTGCGGAAACGTCGTGGCCAATGGACAAGAGTTACTTTGATTGTGTGCGAGCCAGTGTGCCCGGATCGCCGTGTCTCCCAGTTCAGGACGGACATCGGGTTGAGTCGGGTTGGAGTTGCAGTGAGCTCCGGATAGTCAGGGCCAGCCCGACCGTTGCTGACACACATGGTTTGAGTGGCAACGACCTTGGTTGGTTGTTGGTCGGTCGTGTGGTCAGACGACGTGTGTTTCGTCACCGACCGTTTGCGGTTTTGTGTGTGTGTCCGCCTGTGATTTGTTCTACTTCTTCATAAGTGATTCGTTTTACGAGTGTTCGAGTTTCTTGTGGCAGCGTTTCGTGGAAAACGGTGTACCCTCTGTCAGTCAGACTGAGCAATGCTTTAAATGCTGTAATGTTGTCTGCGATAGTAGCCAGTTGGTCGGTTGCCACAGGGCAGCGAGTGAGTGTCTTGCTGTCGTGTTGATGCTGTCCGCCACGGTGTGTAGTTCCACTTCCGTTGCGATGTTCATGTATGTCGGTAGTTATTGATCCTTGGCTTATTAGCAGACCAATATCTGAAGACAAGTCTTACCAGTCTCTTCACCGCGCTGGCATTTTGGTTGTAGTGCCGTTGGTCTGGTGACCGAAATCAAGTATTTGGTTGGTTCATCGGCTGAATGTCGGTTGGGTTGCCTTCCGATAAAGAGATTGTTGGTCAGGCTGCCTGTCTCGCCTAAACGGGCGTTAGTGTTACAATTCCAGGTCGACCCTTGGAAATTTCTGAGTGCCGTCCCGTGTGTGTTACATAGTAACTTTCTGGTTTGAGTTTTAGTTATTTTGTTGATGTGTGGCCTTCAGTCGATTTTTAATATATCCTGAATTAATGTTCCTGTCTTGCTCTTAAGGCATGAGATTGTTATTCTTTATTTTATGAGAAATGTTTTATGGTACGACGTTCTGTCTTTAAGATTGAAACTTTTCTTTTAGGGCTTAAGCCGCTAAATTATTTGCTGATGTGCGGCCTTCAACCGAGTTTTGATATCTCTTAAATTAATGTTCTTGTATTTCCTTTAGGGCATACGATTGTGATCTTTTTGTATGGGTCCTTCAGCCGAATTTGCTTCAATTGTTTTAAGATAGGGTCTTCTGCCGTGTGATTGAAACACATCTTATTGCTTAATATGCGGCCTCCAGGCGAGTTCCATTAAAATTAAAGCACTAAGGCCTTCAGCCTGTTTAATCAAAGGAGGTCGATTAAAACTTTGAGTGTTTTCCATTCTTGTTGTAATATTATGTGTGTGGACAAACAAAGTTTGTATCTTGAGTGCAACTGACAACATCTTTATTCTGGCCCCTTTGCACAACCTAACCCGCTCTGGCCTGCTATACCAGGCTTTTCAGAATGTTCCTTCAGCGATATTCCACAAAGACTTGGCTGAATATCAGCCATTACACATGATTGCTGGCGACGGTTGTAAGAAGGCCGGGCTCCGGGAGGTTACGTGACCATCGTGTTCAGCGTATGGCTCTGGTGCATCGCACTACATCTGCAGCACCAATATGAGCAGCTGGTCGCACCCAGTTGACACAAGGAACTGTTACGAATGGTGTAGTTCAAGGACAACTCCGAGACAGACGTACCGTGCGTTCCACTGACCCAAACTCACTACCATTTGCGACTTCCGTGCTGTCAAGCGAGAGCGCATTGGAGTGCAGGGTGGAGGTTCGCTGTGTTGTGTATCTTGATCAAAGATGGTTCTGCGTCGGCGCCAAAGGTGGCAGAGTGTTGGTTAGAAGTAGGCCAGTTAAGGGCCTGCAACTACCCTGTCTGCGTGATAAAACACACTGGACCTACACCTGGAGTTATGGTCTGGAATGCGATTTCGTATGACAGCAGGAGCACTCTCATGGTTATCCAACTCACCCTGACTGCATATTTGTACGTCAGTCTGGTGATTCGACCTGTTTTGTTGCTATTCATGAACAGCATTCCAGCTGATGTTTTCAACAGCATAACGCTCGCCCACATGCCGCTGTTCTAACCAACATACTCGGGTGCCGACATGTTGACTTGGCCTGCTCGATGACCAAATCTGTCTGTAATCGAGCACATATGGGACAACATCGGACGACAACTCCAGCGTTATCCATAAACAGCATTAAATAATAACCGACTGGTGCACAACAATGCCGACACTTCCCGCACTCCCACCATCCCTACCATGAGCTCAAACTCCTTATAGCATACGATACTTATTTTTGTATAGAGGCAATGATTTTTTTTTGGATCAATTCTATGAAAGATTAGAAAGTGGAAATAGGCAAAGAAATAAGTCATCTTTCTGGCACAGCCGTCATGAATACGGGCTACCGATAGTGAAAAATTTCAGTGTTTTAGGTACATGAGTCCACTTCCACTAAAAGCTCTTACCAGTACGCGCACTGAAAACTTTGCTTAACGATTTTATCTATTAAATAACTCTTTCGCCGGTTACTATATCAAACCAAGTTGTGTGTGAGAAGGCAATTACTAACGAAATTTCCAGAAATTCAACTATTATGAAGCTTTGTTTAGACTTTTATAATGATAATAGTCAGTGGTAGTATTAATTTCCATTTAATAACCATAGGAGCTGCTGAAATACACAAAATCAAGTAAAATACAGAATTTAGCACTTTCTCTGATAAATAACTTCCTGGCATATTAATATGTTTTGCAGAAAAGTCAGTGAAGGAGTATAACTATATACCTGATCGCTAAGCTGTGACATTGTAGCAAATAAAACAGTGACCCGCATATACATCTTCTTTTTTTTTTTTTTTTTTTTTTTTTTTTTTTTTTTTTTTTTTTTTTTTTTGGGCCATCAGTCTACTGACTGGTTTGATGCGGCCCGCCACGAATTCCTTTCCTGTGCTAGCCTCTTCATCTCAGAGTAGCACTTGCAACCTACGTCCTCAATTATTTGCTTCACGTATTCCAGTCTCTGTCTTCCTCTACAGTTTTTGCCCTCTACAGCTCCCTCTAGTACCATGGAAGTCATTCCCTCATGTCTTAGCAGATGTCCTATCATCCTGTCCCTTCTCCTTATCAGTGTTTTCCATATATTCCTTTCCTCTCCGATTCTGCGTAGAACCTCCTCATTCCTTACCTTATCAGTCCACCCAATTTTCAACATTCGTCTATAGCACCACATCTCAAATGCTTCGATTCTCTTCTGTTCCGGTTTTCCCACAGTCCATGTTTCACTACCATACAATGCTGTACTCCAGACGTACATCCTCAGAAATTTCTTCCTGAAATTAAGGCCGGTATTTGATATTAGTAGACTTCTCTTGGCCAGAAATGCCTTTTCTGCCATAGCGAGTCTGCTTTTGATGTTCTCCTTGCTCCGTCCGTCATTGGTTAGTTTACTGCCTAGGTAGCAGAATTCCTTAACTTCATTGACTTTGTGACCATGAATCCTGATGTTAAGTTTCTCGCTGTTCTCATTTCTACTACTTCTCATTACCTTCGTCTTTCTCCGATTTACTCTCAAACCGTACTGTGTACTCATTAGACTGTTCATTCCGTTCAGCATATCATTTAATTCTTCTTCACTTTCACATACATAAAAAATATACAATAACATTCCTTTAATTTACGTCTATGGTCAAATGTTAAATGCCACTAAGGCTGCAGTACCTTAGGACTTTGTTTTTATGAAACAGATCTGATGATGGTCATTATAGATCCAAACAGGTAATCTGGTAACAATACGTTTGTAACCACAGACGAATATTAAAGGAAACTGATAAGATTTTTTATTTGTTGGATGGCATTACCTTCATGCAGTATATATGTAGACTGAAGCGACGAATGAAAATTTCTACCAAGGCTGAGGTTGGAACCTGCGTCTCTTACTCATTTTCTTTTTAAAGACCCTACCCCTCTTTTTTGTGCACATATCTCCTTAGCTAACTAAGTTTCGTCCCCACCCTAAAAAAAGAAAAAGAAACGAATCATATCTACCGCTATTTGACACCACCACTTTTACCCTACCATAAGAAAGAAATATTCCTGTTCAGGCGTTGCCCCTAACTATCTCTATAAATTCGCCCGAGTTGAGACGCTCCATGGATATATAACTTTCATCTTATTTACTTTTTCTTTTATTGTATGATAATAATTAGTAAACATGTACAAATGAAAATTGTAGAACACAGAATGTTACAAAAAATGAGATTCAAAGAACAAACTGAAATTACTTGGTATATTACTTCGTGCTACATCAGCTAAAAGGATCTTTCATCAAGACATGATGCAATTGGAGTTTTCTTTTCCACTGGCATTGGTGTTTTCTACCTCCAACAATGCCGTCTAAGATACCTGCAACAGACTCATGCTTCATTGCTAATGCCTCAATTAATGCTGCTTTCCATGAATCAGCCAATATTTCTCCTTCCTCACCGCTTACAATTCAGGTCATTCAGTCTTGGATGTGACGCAGCGTGGAACGTCTCACCTAGCCTCGCACACTCCTACTAGAGGGGGTGTCCGCCTCGATAGCTAAGTGGTCAGCGCGACGGAATGCCATCCAAAGGGGCTCGGGGTCTATTCTCGGCTGGGTTGGAGATTTTCTCCACTCAGGGAGTGGCTGTTGCGTTGTATTTGTCATCACCATATCATCTCCATCTACACGTAAGTCGCTGAAGTGGCGTCAACTCAAAAGACTTGCACCAGGCGACAGGTCTATGCGACGGGAGGCCCAAGCCACACGACACTTCATTACTAGAAGGGAACCGAGTTCACATAACTGTATTCCAGGATGAATGTCGATACATGGGAGAGCTGTGCCACCGGCCGCGGTGGCCGTGCGGTTCTGGCGCTGCAATCCGGAACCGCGAGACTGCTACGGTCGCAGGTTGGAATCCTGCCTCGGGCATGGGTGTGTGTGATGTCCTTAGGTTAGTTAGGTTTAAGTAGTTCTAAGTTCTAGGGGACTTATGACCTAAGATGTTGAGTCCCATAGTGCTCAGAGCCATTTGAACCATTTTTTTAGAGCTGTGCCGCGACTTACGCCTCCGACACCGGCGGGACGTGAGAGAACGAGCACCAGAACCCGCAATACACGACCCGCGGGGAAACGTGTTGATTGGTCATCGTGTCCACATTTCTCTTATATAAAGAGCAGCTGGCCATGTCCGGACGTTAACAAATCCCAGCTCTCCATCTCAGTTCAGTAACTGGCGGGAGGAGAGCGACAGCGCCCAGAGAGATCGAACCCGGTATCCAGCACCGCCGAGTTACTGACGTTCATAAGACTGCACGCAGCCTGTCCATATCGCTAGAGCCAGTTTAGTACGGTGCGGACTTCATCGGTGGAACGAACCACAGTAGCATGTCGTCGGTGTAAAGTGATGTTCCACAGTCTGATGCCAGATAGCCTGTGGTCGAGACCCCCGAACACGATTGGCTCGAACACTATTTCATAAAGATAGATATAAAAAAGGGCAACTTCGTCGTACACATCTCTTAATGGGTATTGGGCCCACCGTCAATCCATTAATCTGGACGTCAGAGGTGGCTGCTGCCAGGAGGCACCAGCGTGTGTCGATGAGCCTTGGGGGAAATCCCATACGGTCTATCACTTATAGAAGGAAGTTACGGCGCGCTTCATCAAAACCTCGACGGAAACTGATGGAGATGACCGCCGCCCTCAGGCATCACACCGAGGCGATCGCGTTCCTGCAGTTCCCAGTGACAAAATATATGTTTCAATCTCCTCCATGCAACGTTTGTTCTGGGACGAGACTCACTGGCAAACTTTTCTTAATGCGGCCTGTCAAAAGCTTGGCGAAGAGCTAGTAGTCGGCATCCTACAATGTAAGTAGCCGATTGTCATTGACCGACTGCCTTCTGCTGACCGGTGTAGCGGTGTGAGAAGTTCTTCCAATGAGTTGGGCGGCATTCCGCAATATTCGTACATGGGTTCTCGGAACATTGTAACCCAGTGGGCACCGTTATGTCAAGGAAGCTCAGGTAAAACACGACTGGTAATCCAGCTGGACCTGGAGACCTATTGACGGCACCTTTGGCTCTGAGCACTATGCGACTTCTGAGGTCATCAGTCGCCTTGAACTTAGCACTACTTAAACCTAACTAACCTAAGGAAATCACACACATCCATGCCCGAGGCAGGATTCGAACCTGCGACCGTAGCGGTCCCTCGGTTCCAGACTGTAGCGCCTAGAACCGTACGGCCACTCCGGCCGCCACGGCACCTTTGTCCAAAGCGTCGACCACGTCCTCAGACGAGACTTCCTCCATTAATACCGTCGCCGTTACCCTGCCGATAGTTTGTGTCATCTATTGTAACGCTTCAGCAGTATCCTCGTCATCTGCGATTCTTTTCTGGTAAAGATGCCGCAAATAATCATTCATGGCTTTCACTATGGTTGCTTGGGTCGTACAGGAGTGACCGTTTCGCGTCGTAAGGGGCGTGATTAACAGACGGCGGTGTTGGCGCATGTCTGCGGCAATTTGGTGCATGGTGAGAAGCACTGCGGCCATTCGGTCTCATCGTTGCTACCAGACTGTGGTGCCTTCTGATTGGCACTTCGCCAACGATAGTATTTGAGGCTAATGTCGTTTTCGTTGTCTGTCCGGCGATGGAGATGGAGTGTTGAGGTCCCTGAAGTCCACCTAGTAAAAGTCCAGTGTCTGTCGGTGGCACGCAGCCGTATCTGTGCCAAACTGCACAAGTGTCTTGCAGATTACCGGTTCGGCGCAGAGGAGTCAACACACCAAAGTCTAATGGTATCGGTAGTGTCGTCGTTCACAGCTGGTCCAAGTTGTGACAACTTGCCGTCGCCAGTCCGGGTACTGCAGGCGTGTTACATTCATCGTCCAAAGGCTGTTGCTATTCCAGACTTGATGAGGACAGAGATGGATCTTGCAAATATAGCCGCTGTGATCAGGGAAGGCCAGAGGTCATCGTCTGGGGGCCACCACTACCTGTGTAAGACATTGTGACACGTATATGCGACCCAGTCGGCTCGCCGAATGACTGGTAATAGGTGTGTGGTAAGAGCTATCACCCTGTATCTTTTCCGACGTGTCACACGAGTGATGATCTTGATTCTCCATACTCACTTCCGGACAAGGCGTTTTGTGTGCTGTTCGGTCCTTGGGATAAAGGATGCAGTTAAGTCGCTGGCGAAGGTTCTGTGCTCGTATTGTCCTGCGAGAAGGTGACGATGTCAGCAGAGTAGTTATGACATACAAGAAAACAGCACAGATGTGACAGGAAAACAACATTTCGGTAAACTGCATGAGGCAATCTGAATCAAAGATCAAGTAATGGCTTTATACAGTCAAAAAAGTTCTTATTTCGCAGCCGCAGCTGTTCGTTGACAATGAGGCCATCATGACGAGTGAGATGTTTGAAAATCTCCAATTCCTCTAAGACATCTAACGTTTTTTACGTTACAAAATGTATCTCTATTTAAAGCAGATAAATATGTAACTTCATACTGTTTTTATTGATGCTTACGTAATGCCTGAATCAGGTGCATCACAATTTCATGTGTCTAATTTTGAATGTACAGTAGCCTAGTTGTTTCTGCGGCTACTAGATGGCGCTCGTAGGAACACCATCTTTACTTGCCCACACTTTCTAAAGTGGGCACCTCAGTCTCGTTGCAACCCTTGTTCACAGTACGAGCAGCCCTTAGCGGCTCGCCATCTCACAACTGTTCATGACGTCGCCTTTCCGGCTCAGATCTTTTTTAATATGTGACTTGTAAGTACTGCATCTTTTCCAGTCAGTACAAACTTTAATTTTATTAATGTACTATATACCTAATATATTTTAGAACAGTTAGTCTAATTCTGAAGACGACGCTCGTAGTAGCGTCGAAATCAGGTCAATTTTGACTTAATATTTGTGACCGAGGGCTTATTTGTTCCAAAATACTTCGTGAGTCTGTTTGTTCGCAGTTCTTTCAGGAATGTAAAGTCGACTCCTGTGGCTCGTATTAGTTTCGTAAGGAGCCAGATTTTGGCAGGAGAGCCAACAATGTTGATTTTCTTCGTGGCCAGGCTGTGAGCCTGTCGGTGCGGTGGTTGGGCAGTGTTATCCATGTTGGTTGTGGAGAGAAACGGACGTCGCGAGTGACGTCACACCAGCCGAACGCGGCTCTCCCGGTGTTGTTTATACCTCAGCGGGTCCCGAATTGGGGTCCTGCCCGGTCCCTACGTCCTCGGCCCACGATGTGGGGACGGAAGTCTGTTCGTGCTGCCACGCGGGGTAGCCGCGTGGTCCTAGGCGCCTTACCACAGTTCGCGCGGCTCCCCCCGTCGTTCTTCGGGCATGGGTGGGCGTGTTGTCCTTAGCGTCAGTTAGTTTAGGTTAGACTAAGTAGTGTGTAAGCCTAGGGACCGATGACCTCAGCAGTTTGGTCCCATAGGAAGCTACCACAAATTTCCAATTTTCTGTTCATGTTCCATAAGGTCGTGGTGGTTGGTAGGAAAGGACCAAGGCTTCGCAGCTTGCACTGGAACCTTCCTGCTGATCAGAGTTCGCCGCAGACGACTGTCAGACTCACTCTGCCCGTCCTGTAGTCCGTTCTGCAGGGGTGGTGTCAGTGGCAGGTGTGTCAGCCTCATGGTCGGCGCCTTACAGGATCATTTCTTCTCCCTCCAGCGGGTCGGAGCTGCCGTGGTCCTACACTGTCTTGCTATTTCCATGTATGACCGTCCGTGTCTGTCGATGGCACTGACTTCCGCCTCTCCTGCAAAAAGGCTTCTGTTGGTACTATAAGTGCATCCACTGCCAACCTGCTGTCGGAAGGTGCCTGCAGTGTTCGGTGGAGGGTGTTGTTCGAATTTCTGCTACTGGCCAGGCTGACTGATCGGCCAGGCGCCTATCTGCGAATGATGGTTCCGATATGGTAACGTCGGGCTGTTGTTGCGTCTGGACAGACGGAGACGTCGCGAGAGCTGCCGCGTATGTTTCTGGAAAGATTGTCGGCTTCGATTGAGGTGCCACATCCTGTGGTGAAATATGTGTGAGCCGACGTTGGAGGCACTCGTAAAGCAGGCGCCCTTCCTTGCCGTATCCCGAACATGGTTTTGGTGGCCGTCATAAATAACCAAAGCCCAGCAACCTCCAATTTGGAGATATGATGGTGCGTGTCGATGGAGTTAAACACGCATCTGACGTACTCCATTGAGGACTGGATACGTCTTAAATTGCGTCCATTTTTCTGCCACGTGTTCATGTACTGTGCCGGAGGATCAGAGCGTCACCACTACATCTGCCGTTGTGAGTTCTAAGAGTATTTCGTACATGTGTACAGTCCGCAGTTCCAGTTTGGCATCGTCATCCGTGACATTACCAACATATGCATCTGTGACATCTTGGGTTGTCGGGTGTTCTGCCGGATATCAGCGTCGTACTTGCACGATATTTCGGTCACGTAGCTCGTAACCTTCATCAGGTGCGACCTGAGACTGCTCCTCGAGTGGACCCGGTCCAGTGTTTATGCCTATGGCCTTCCCCCTCCACCAACGGCTGCAGGCGCTTCCTCTGTGGTCCGCGCCCATTCCCTGCGACCTGCTGGAGCGTTGCTGCTCCGTTTTCCGTCCGCTGCGGTTCTAGGTGTTCCCTCTGCGGTCCGCGCCCACCAAACCCGCTCCTGCTGGGCAGCGGACGAAAAACGGAGCGGCAACGCTCCAACAGGTCCTGGTGAGCGGGCGCGGACTGCAGGGGGAACGCTTGGTACCCCAGACCGTAGATGAAACCCCCAGGAACGGGTTTGGTGGGCGCGGACCGCAGAGGGCACACCTAGAACCGCAGCGGACGGAAAACGGAGCAGCAACGCTCCAGCAGGTCGCAGGGAATGGGCGCGGACCACAGAGGAAGCGCCTGCAGCCGTTGGTGGAGGGGGAAGGCCATAGGCATAAATACTGGACCAGGTCCACTCGAGGAGCAGTCTCAGGTCGCACCTGATGAAGGTTACGAGCTACGTGACCGAAATATCGTGCAAGTACGACGCTGATATCCGGCAGAACACCCGACAACCCAAGATGTCATTAGATCGCCGGGAAAGCCTGAAGAGTTACATATGCACCTGTGTTGTAGAAGCAGAGTCCTTATTTGATCTCTCGAAGAGCCCTGTCGGTTGTAGCGTGGTTAATTAGTTTCAGATAGACCGTGTCACTTACAATCCAAACGTGGATGCGGACGGTAACCTAAAATCGAATTTCACTGTTGACTTTCGGTATCGATTCACCATGATCTAGTCGCTCTACGGCGTCACGTTGTTGTCGGCCGGTGGAAGTGAACAAGGTGAACGGGCTTGCGCTGCAGGCGGAAACACACAGCTCGTCAGCCCTGCTTGGCTGCTAAAACCGGACTGCTCACTAGGTAGACGGGCCAACCACTACGCCAACCTGACACAGTGGCTTTGTACAACCGCACAGGGTCTCCTAGTACGCCTCCCTCCTCAATCCGAATTCCCATTAACTCTTCAGCCCACTTGGTATATTCATTCGTCGCTTCAGTCTGCATGTATATATCACAGATGTTTGAGACATGGAAAGGTGTCTGGAACCATACAGTTTCATTCGAAAATTATTTTCCTTTGCTGTATTGTCTGAGTGAATGAGGGGATGTATGTGGCACGTGCGCCTAGAATGAATTGTTGAAATTTTTAATAACAAGGAAACATTCTCAGGTTTACACAAAAGATCTTGACGAAATGCTTTGAGTATGTAGAGCAATCAAAAAAATGCAATACATACTTTTTCGTTTCACTTTTAAGAGGTAAAACACACCCAAAAATTGATTTTGGCCTATTATGATTGGGAGACATAATCTTTGACACCCTGATACATAAAAAATGTTTTTCATATAAAAATTTAAAGGTAATGAACGCTCTCGTAAACCGTACAATCAGCTCTTGTATGTATTTGAAATTTTGAAAAATACTTGGACACCATTAATTAATTTCGAAAGTTGAAAAAAATTTCTTACAACGTAGATTAAAGAAGCCTTCATGCCTCATCCCTTTACGTGTAATAAAGCTGGTTTCTGGAATACCATTTTTGGAAAATAACCTGTAAACAATGTGCTGGCAGAGTATTTTCAGCACACCTAATTAAAATATCTAAACATTCATTATTATTATTATTATTTGTTTTACTTATTCTTGTTTTATGTTTTAAATTGTTGTTTTACGTTCTAAATTCATTGTTTTTTAGTGTATACGTGTATTACATTAATTGAACATATAACAAGTAATTTATTATTATGATACAGGGTCATCACAATCATGATTATCCGTAAAGAAATGCTTAAAACATTACTGTTTCTTTTACACCATGCACGTAAAATGAATGAAATTTCATAATACACAATACGGACAACACAGCGTAAAATAAAATGGAGCAGGGTTTCAAATTGTGTCGGGTGATCATCTACATATCATGGCTTGTACCAGGAATATTTCACGAAACTGGAAAACGTTTCTGGAGCGAGATGATTATCTACTAGCTACTGCTCTTGATTATATGGTTTCTCAAGTGGAGACTGACATCACAATCATTCAGCAGAACTAGATATTAAAAATTTCTTCCCACATCGAAAGCTGTGTATGTTGAACAGCTGTACCTGTCCCGGAGAGCCTTTTGTGTTCATCAGATGAACAAGTTCCTTGTTCTCAGCTACGTCGCTCAAAACGGTTGTTTCACATTGAACACCCATCTTTTCACAGTCTAAAAAATCAAATGGAGAGTCTGGACCGAGACTTAGAGACTCTCTTTTCGAAGCCTCGAATTTTTTTGTAAACGGCATCGAAATCTGGTAAACTAACGGCTGAAAACGTCGAAAGATATTTTAAAGATGTTTTATTTACCTATGAGTGACTGTATTACTGTTTGATTCTTGGGGTGGTCATTGTGAAAAAACGTTTGGGTCATCCTGCCTGAAAGTAAGGAACTTGTTCATTTGGTGATCCCAAAAGGTTCGACGGGATAGGTACCGCGTTGGACGTATACAGCTTTCGATGTTGGACGAATCTTGTGAGAATATTTTCAGATCTAGTTCTGCTGAATGATGATGATGTTAACCTGCACTTGAGAAATAATATAATCAAGTTACAGCCACTAGTACATAATCAGTCTGCTCCGCCAGTGTATACCATTGTACTGAAATATGCCTCATACAAATCAGGATACTTAGAGCATCACCTGCTACAATTTACGGAAGAACGTTAATTACATTTGTAACGTCCCCTTAGAACAATTATACATGACTGTGCTTAAACTGACACACAATATTTTGTTAGCGCAACGCAATATGACTTTCAAAATTCCCTACAAAAGAATGGCCCTGACTAACATTAAACTATACCTTTCACAAATCACTTACCTCACAAAAATCTTCGCTGCTCAATCTACTGCAATACAGCGAGCGCCACTACTGCCAGCTAAATAAAAGATTCAAACTATGGAAGGCACTAACTACTGATAGGGATAGTTAACAAATGAAAGATATTAATAGAGAACAAACAATGTATTTACCTTGATATCATCATATATAAATATAGCAGTTCATGACAAATTTCAAAACTCCGCCATCTCTCTCCCCACATCCACCACTGCTGGCGGCTCACCTCCAACTGCGCAACGCTACGCGCTGTTCACAGCCAGCTGCCTAACACTACAATGGCGAGTATTACAACAATACAAAGCAGACACAGACTGCCCACAGCAGAGCCAGTGATTTTCATATTGAGCGCTACGTAACGTTGCCAAAAAGAAAACATAAACAGCCTACTTACATAGAGAAAACATAAACAGCCTACTTACATAGAGAAAACATAAACAGCCTACTTACATAGAGAAAACATAAACAGCCTACTTACATAGAGAAAACATAAACAGCCTACTTACATAGCCCCATGCTCCCCACAAAAAATTTTACAAAATTTTTTTTGGGCAGTGGCCAATAATGATTTGATAAAATTTTTCATAATTACAATAACAAAGAAATCAAATGCACACATTTATTGATATTATGTTGGTCAAAAGCTCAAATTTTCTCACAGTCTATAAAGACAGTCCTGATCATTCATTACAGTGAAACTGCCGTTTCTTTTCTCAAAGTCTGAGCAGTAAAAGACAATGCACACAGAAGTAGTAGATTTCTATGCCGTCTTGAAGAAGTAGTGTTGTCCTTCCAACGGAAAGACAGTGCTGACTCTTGACATGCTGACAGGTAATGGGCCACAATGGAGCAAACCCACAGCAGAGTCATTCGAAGTTTTGAAGAATATTGGTAGGTAGGTCATCACAGAGCAGACCCACAGGACTCCTGGTAGAGATTGTGGTATTGGTGGGCCACCAGAGGTGCAGACCCACTGCAGTCCTTGTAGAAATAATGGCATGGTGGATCATCATAGATGCAGACCCACTGTAGTCCTTGTAGAGATGGCCAGCAGCCATCTGTTGCGATTGTGCAGGTGCACATTCACCATCGAAGAGTCTTGCGGAGAATATAGCAAGTCCATAAACCACCACTTGTGCACTCACAAAGTTTTTGGAATTGTCCTTAGAACCAACAATGCTGTTATCCAGTCCCTTGCTGAATTATTAACACACGTGCAAACACTAACAGTCCCTACTTCTCACATATTGTCCATATACTATGACCAACAGAAACGTGTGCAGTGAAATTTAACTTACAAGTTAATAATATCATGAACTGGTGACAATTACAATTTTATAACATAAGAATACAATAACAAAGGTACAAAATACATCATTAAAGAACATAACAATACAGATAACATTTGTAGTACAGGCTTTACAACAGAATAGAAATAAACATATACATCAGTGGAATTATGACATGAGTACATACATAAAAGATCAGAATAACTTTCGATACATCAACTTCACGCATGAGCATTAAAACAAAACAGAATAAATAATGTCTAAACATCTTTACAAAGAAAATAACATAGTATTTGAAAAATTCTACAACATATCTCTTATCAGATAAACACATAAAGACAGGAAAAACACAAATACACAAGAGTGCACAAACACATACCAGAATAACACAGGAGGAAAGGACAGGGTTTGTTTTCAGTGTAACATTTGGTACTGCAGTCCGACCCAAAACTTCATTCCATAGATCTATCGTCTTATTTCAACATTTGTTTCCACCAAAAAAATCCTATCCCAGCATGCTTTCTGTATTTATATGTTCACATATTTCTTACCTCATTATTTATTTCCAAGAAAATCCTACCTAAACCTGTTGTCCCTAAACCCTACTTTTTTGGTTCATATTCTCTTTCAAAACACTTTTTTTTTTGTTTTTGTTTTTTTTGGCCAAACCATTTTCTTACAGCTTCTCAATGCATTTCTTATAAATTTATAATAGTTAGTTTCTTATATAGTCTCCTCTTAAGCTAACTTAAATCTACTGAGCTCAGATACTAAACTAAGGGACGAGGCAATGCAGCAGCACATAACAAATTAACACAAACAGCAATGCAAAAAAAATGGAAAATTGCAATGCAAGCTACAGTAAATATAAATTACCAAGCAATGCAACATTACAACTAATATGAGCCAATGTACAGTAACAAGAAAAATAAGTCAGTAGTAAAACTAGCTTAACAGAGTAACACAATTTAAAATTCAGTAGCACTATGCCTGGCAAACAGCAGCAGCAAATATAAAAAATATAAAAACTTATATCTATACATGACAAAGCTGAAGCAGAAAAGATATTACGGTAAAAACAACAATGCAGATAAGGGAAGTGTATATTCACATCTTAATGTCTACATAAATTAAAGTGGTGCACCACAACAACTTATTGTAAGAGAAATATTACCATGTACTTGAAAAGAAAATTATGTGTTACTGTTACTAGTTCCTTCTTATTGTTCTTTCCTTTCCAAGTGCTCCTTTTTTAAAGAATGTGGATCATAAAATAATTATTTAATAGATCTGTTGACAGAAAGTGTTCACATTAGCAAATGCATTTCATTTTATAAAAGCAATGCTGCAACACAGCTGGAAACCAGATATCAAGTGAAATAAGCAACTACGAAAAGCAAAGTATAAAAATATCATTCAGTAGTCATGTGACATTTCATAAGTTAGTAGAAACTCTCTCAACTCTTGTAGAAAGACGCTTGTCATAATCAGGTGTGCAGATGTAAAAATATTTCTCGTCATTTCATTAGGCATTTCAGTAAATATCGTAAATTAAGAGCTAGTGTAATCATATGTTTTCAAGTTCGACCGTGTCGTTTTTGTGATGCTTTCTACAAAGGAATGTCAGAAGCGAGGTTAATGGCGTCCCCTTTTTTTTCTACCTGTGCCGCTGAAAAGGGCTCGCAATAATGGCTTTTCCTCCAGGCAACTGGCACACCTGGCCGCTCGCAACGCATTACGTCACGGTCACTTACCTTTCTTACCGACATATTTACGACAGCAGTTTCCGCTACAGTGACAGTCTCATATAAACATTTCACAGGTCGAAAATTTGCGTAACAAATGTGTAGAAACAAAATCTTGTAAATATAACAGCGTCCAAAAAAAAATTCGTCAGCATTGTGATACAGTCACACATTTACACACATTTCATAACTCTTAAAGTACGATTCTTGGTTTCCAACATACTTCTTATTCCTCATAAACGGTAGCATCATCTTATTGACCATAAACATATCTCAACAGCATAATACACATTGTTGTCGTAATAATAACATCATATCACCTCAGTCAAATCTCAAAAACGTCGTAGCTTTCTGCAATAATTTCAAACCTAAAGAAAATTCTCTGCTCATGTCAAAGTGTCATCTGCCTCAAACGTACTTTCAAAATCATGATCTCATACCAAATACATCATTCAAAGCTCTCATAGTATCACAATGGGTCCAAAAAACTATGAAGAGTTCACACAGTACAGACAAAATACAATTTCGTAAGTGTGAAGTAATCCAACTCTGTAATTGCGTAAACATATGTCACTGATGTAATAAAAAAAGTTTATCTCTCAGTTACACGATCAGATAGCTGTGTAATTTGTGTGTTAGAGAAATATGGTACCGATGTGTAAAATTGTATAAGCAAATACCATATTAGCTAGGGTTCCTTGTGGTTGCCAAACACATGGTACACAAAGTATGTGTGTAACCCCCTGAGGATTAATGTAATTATACCCTCAGGTGTTACAGATTATTGCAATGGTATAAAATGTATCACGGAAAACTTTCTTTGTAATTCAAAAATCTTTAAAAATAAATGTTTTAAGTGCAAAATTAATCACTCAAATACGTGTACTGTAGCGCTAAATGTGCGTCTTGTTGCAACATAATCTGTGTGGAAGTGTTGTAGTTATCGTCCTCCGAAAGCTAAGTTCTGCAGAAGTCAATGTACTTACCTCATGATAAACAAAAGTGAAATGCTTTGCGTATAGATATCTTAGTTATTACGCTTATTGCCGTGATGAAGATATTACTGTGCTGTAATGTATTGTTGTGCTACGGAAAAGGCTGTCTCATTGTAGCTATACCACAAAAGTTACTACTAAAACATATTTTACTTTGCAGAAGAATTCAAAAAAACTGTGCAGGTATAAAGCAGATACAGCACAAAAGCAACAATGTAAATTGTGTCACACATTAGTAGCGTCGTGATATAATTGTGTAGCTGTCAAAGAAACCAAGTGCTAACTCATATTTAATCCCACAAAAAGTACTTGAAATAAAGAATGTCTTTTCAAGTAAACCAAAATGTTACATGAAAATCTCATTAGCAGTGCCGGTATATGTTCTAAGTATGTGAGCCTTATAGTCGTTCCATAATCGTGCAACTAACAAGCAAGAATGTACACACACAATACCACTGTTACGTCTGTTCACTATAACAATGCATTCGTCACTTCTGTTTCAATAAGTTCTCTTGGTTCTTGACTGGATATTTAACTTCAAACATTGTTGCATGTTAACAGATTCTAAGTCTGACAAGCATACTAGTAATGTAAAGTGAAAAGTTTTATGGCAATGACAAAGTTAAAAAGCAGATTATCTTTCAATAAACGGTTTTACATGTGAAATGTGGTGTAAACCTTTACTCTTCCTAGTGCACAGAGTTTCAACTTCAAAGCAATTGTCATGCAGTATACATCGGTAAAGAATATTGGAATTTTTTCTCAAGGTTAGCGTCTACGTTATTTTTCTCTGAGCCAGCCGGCGCACGCGGCTGGCTGCAGTGCGAGTCATTGTCTGTCTCTTTGTTGGCGCGCGTTGTTATTGGGATTAGGAGACCTAACTTCTACAAATTCGCCTTGCCGAGAGGGCCCAGCTCTGTTAGATTCCCGCCAGTTTTGATGAAATTCACGTCTGTCGTTTTGTCGGTAGTTTACATAGTTTCTTGTTTGTCAGTCATGTGGTGGAGAATTTCTCCCTGAATCGTAACTCTGCGCCGAACTGTTGCGTCTGAAGTTATTCTGCCTCCCTTGATAACAATTGTTTTGGTTCCCATATTGTCTGTTTCTCTGATTGTCTCTGTGATAGTCATTACTACGGAAATGCGATCTTTCTCTGTAACTATTATTACTCTGCCAGCGGTTGTCATATGGGTGGTGTCTGTTTTGGTCACGATTTGCGTTGTAAGAATAGCCTTTTCGTGTCCAGTTATTGTTTCTGTCATCACGGAATTGTGACATATGTGACCTGTAGTGATTGTTTTCCTGTTTTCGCATCCGGCGTTTGTGTGTCAATTTCTAATTCTTGTAGGAGTCCCTGAAATGCTTCAATGTCGTCTTTGCAACGTCCTGCCAAAATAATATGTCGTAAATGTTCAGGCAGTTTGATTAAGCAAATGCGGATGAGTTCTGAGGGGCTGTATGGGTTTGACAGGTACTGATTCTTGTGCAACATGTCTTCAAAATATTTCACAAGACTGGAGAATTCTGATTGTTCGAAATGTCTCATCATTATGATGCTATGTTTTACTCGGTCTTGTGTGGCTTGAGACCAATATGCTGAGAGGAAGGCATGGTAAAAATCTCCTTCACTGTGGCAATCGTGAATTACCGATCGCATTCTTACAGCTGGTTCATTCTCCAAGTAGCCACACATAAATTCTAATCTGTGTTCTAACGACCAGTTGGGAGGAAAACAATGAGAGAATTGATGGAGCCATGCTTGTGGATGAATGTCGTTGCCAGAATTTTTAAATGTTTTGAATTTATGTGTAGTCATGAACAGCTTATAGTCAAAATCATCATGTCGGCGAGTCGCATATCGGTCATTGTTAGGTCGTGTCGGCCGTTCCATCTCAAAATTCGGTGCACATTGCCAATTTCTTTCATAACTTCCGAAATGCCCTGTGTTATTATTTTGTGGCTGTTCCGTATTTCTATGTCCCTCTTCCCGTATTGGAGCGCGAGTGTCCTCTGAAATACGTAATTCTTGTATTACCTGCATCAACTGATCTTGTACTTCCCGGATTTCTCTTTTGTACTGTGTATTGATTTGATTTTGATTTTGTTTGAATTTTCTTATTTGTTCATACTCTTCTGTGTCAGTGAAGGCTACGGGTCATGTGTCATTCAGATCATCATCTACCTTTGTAGATAATTTAGTGACCTGATCCGAAAGTTCGGCTACTTTCTCCGATAGTGTACTTATTTCCTCCATGTGTCTTTCTGAACCAATTTTCAGGGTATCTACTGTGTCCTTTAAGTTTTCCTGAGTTCTTGCAAGTTGCGTAACCGAATCGGTAGATGCAACTGAGTCAATTTTAGCTTGCAAGGTCTCATGATTTTCATGAACAATAGTTTGCAGTTCTTTTATGGCTGCTTCGTGATTCTGTAATACATTTTCATGACGCGAAAAAATAGGTTGGAAATGCTCACAAATTTGTGTTTTTACGTCATTACAGACCTTTTGACATTTCGATTCGATGTTATGTAACTCAGTGGTTAAATCTTCACGTGTTTGTTCAAGTGTAGTGTCTAACTTTTGAAGATTTTGTTCCATTGTGTCTAACTTTTTGAGATTTTGTTCCACTGTGTCTAACTTTTTGAGATTTTGTTCCACTGTGTCTAACTTTTTAAGATTTTGTCCCATTTGTCTCTGATTTTGTTCCATTTGTTGCATTAATTGCAATAATAATGTATTAGTGTCTGGAATCTGTTTCTCTACGCTTTTCGGCAGTGCATTTGCACCGGCAACATTCACATTTTGACAAGCAGAAAATGCGTCTTGACTTATTTGAGAAAACGGTGATAACCCAAAACCTGAATCTACAGTATTTGCGAAATTGTGTCCTGTCATTTCGGATTCCTGAGGCGAGCTGTTGCCGACCGATCGATCGATAATGCTTCCCTGTTCACTACCTGTTTCACTGTCTACACCATTGTTTGCAGCCCGCTCCATTTCCCTATGCACAATTACCAAATTACTACTTTGAACATCAGTTAATTCATTACTCGGTGGCGCTAACACACTGCTTTCATTTTCACTCTCATTTCTCAGTTTACTTTGGAGCCTAGTATTACGTTTTTCACACGCCATTATTGTCACAATATTTCACACGACAACACAGAAAAGCACAATTTGAAGAGCAAAAATAAGAGAACACATTAACATAACACTGAAAATAATATCTAGTTAATTGCAGCTGCGAAATACTTGGTGGAAATCTACATGCATGCCACAACTGTTTTACTGTACAACAATGAAAGACTGCAACTACAAAGGAGATTTTCTCTACAATTACGCGCTAGCAATAAACAAAATCTACACTAATTACACAAACTACAACAAAAAATCAGAAGATTCCAGTGAGGTATCCTCGGCTAAGGGTCGACATATGAAACGTCCCCTTTGAACAATTATACATGACTGTGCTTAAACTGACACACAATATTTTGTTAGCGCAACGCAATCTGACTTTCAAAATTCCCTACAAAAGAATGGCCCTGACTAACATTAAACTATACCTTTCACAAATCACTTACCTCACAAAAATCTTCGCTGCTCAAGCTACTGCAATACAGCAAGCGCCACTACTGCCAGCTAAATAAAAGATTCAAACTACTGAAGGCACTAACTACTGATAGGGATAGTTAGCAAATGAAAGATATTAATAGAGAACAAACAATGTATTTACCTTAATATCATCACAAGTCATAATATATATATCAGTTCATGACAAATTGCAAACCTCCGCCATCTCTCTCCCCACATCCACCACTGCTGGCGGCTCACCTCCAACTGCGCAACGCTACGCGCTGTTCACAGCCAGCTGCCTAACACTACCATGGCGAGTATTACAACAATACAAAGCAGACACAGACTGCCCACAGCAGAGCCAGTGATTTTCATATTGAGCGCCAATAAGAAAACATAAACAGCCTACTTACATAGAGAAAACATAAACAGCCTACTTACATAGAGAAAACATAAACAGCCTACTTACATAGAGAAAACATAAACAGCCTACTTACATAGAGAAAACATAAACAGCCTACTTACACATTTAAAATTTTATATGAAACACATTTTTGATACATCATCGTTTCGAAGATATTCTGCCTAAACCTGATAAGTCAATATACCTTTCAGGGTGTATTTTAGTTCCTAAAAGTGAAACTGGGCAAAAATGGAAAAATATGTATTGCACTAGTTTGACTCTACTACATACCCGCTAAGTTTCTACAAGACCGTTTATGTACATCCAGGAATGTTCTCTCGTAAGTATGTGTGAGTGTGCGAATCAGACGGTCTACTTTGATTTGAGTCACATATTTTGGGTGAATATGATAATTGTAATGCAGTCAGTTTTCGGTACTTCAGTTGTGTAACGTCTACTTCCCTCTGCCAGTCGAGTAAAGAGGTGGTTATTTTTTTTATTTTACTGGCCTTTTGGAATGTGTTAATTTCTACTTTCGTACAAACTGATTTCCGAACTGGGATTGGTTGTTGATTGGGTACCGTCTCATTCGGTCAATCACAAAGCAGATCATCCGCGCAATATGGTAACGTGAAACGATTCTGAGGGTGAGTTTCTATGAGTCCGTGGTCACTTCGTGTGCTGTTAAGTCACGTAGCCTGGTACTCTAACGATTCTGTTCAGATGTCGAATAGTTCTTTTATGAGGAATCAAAGTAACCTGTAATAGTTTGTGATTACTCGTGGATGAAGTCTGCGGAATTTCAGTGAATTTGAGTGAAACCGGACACTTTCTTTCGAAGGCTATAAATTCCTTGCGGCAGTGCTGTGCAGTCAGAACCATGAAATTTCAGAACCTTAAACATGATGAACTGCATAGTTCTTGAGCGATCATACATAATCATTAGACTGCCAATTAACTAATAAGAAGTATGGTTGTTTTCAATAAGAAATTGTGAGTTCAAATCTTAAGCTAATTGCTAGAAAGAGAGAGAGAGAGAGAGAGAGTGGGGGGGGGGGGGGGGAGAAGAGCTGTAAACTTAAAAGGATTAGTACAAACTGTGATTATTTTTGTGATTTCATTTCTAGTACTGCGTGTTAGGTTGGACTTGGCAGCAAAGTTTGTTTACTCAAAGCGAAAATACAGTACATATATTTTATGCAAGTATTTTTCTTCATTTTTTAGTTACAGCCATACCTAGTGAAATTAACACAATTTACAGGGATAACATAGTTATATAACTCCATGCACCCTGTTGACACGTTTAGTGCATCAATATTACTAACAATTTTCTTAGGTGAGGAACATTATGTGTCGCTTCTGATCTTCTGAAGAACTCACCAAGATGATCATAGGAGTTATTTCAGCAATAGAGAATGGCTGTCTCTAAAGGTACTCAAGCTTTCACTTAGTGTGATCAGATAAGCTACACTTTCACATCAATTTATGCGCCATAAATACGACGAAGTGATAATAACATCAGGTGGCGTCCACGCCAATAACGCGTTGAGTGCTAAGCATTCTTCTTTCCTGAACAATAATTACTCATCTCCAGTGACAGCCAATAATCAGCTGTCCGTAAAACATTGTTAATGAGCATTCGTTTCAGTGCAGATTGTGCTATTATTCGAGCATAAGCCTGTACCCTGTTTCAGACACGCCTGCTAATGCCTTCACCTCCCAATACACACTTGCATCGGTATCACACAAAGGTTTGTCAAAGTGATCTCAAAACAATTATCAATCTATGGAATCGTAATAGCTACTAATAACCACACGAAACTGAGACAGCACATTATTTGTGTGTAATATTCGGAACTGTAGCACGGAATCCACTTTAAAAGCCATCTTTTGGATCTAAGGATGTCTTGGTCAGAGGATTTGCCAGTGAACGGTTTTCACTGAGCTTTAGTGATATGTTTCCATTCTTTCGAGATTTTTTTGCAAGGTGTGTTGATTGTAGCACCAGTTACCCAAAAAACTGTCTGGTCTTTCAGTGACCACACTAGCACGAAACTGGAAGGGACGTACTGAATGTCCAAATACTGAATCTGAGATTTCGAAAACGTGGTGCAGGGGTCGCCACACCCAGTTTAGAAATCCATATGGTTTCGCCAGGATAGAGGCTAAACAAGCTGTGTGGCGTCATCAGGCACAATAAAACGAGATTAAATATTACGTCTTTTATTCTTCAGAAATCTTGCTGCCATGCCTTCTGCAGTGGCCGGTGGCTTTGTAAGCTGGAGTGAAATCTGCTGAGTCCAGAGGTGTACTGAGGGCTGAAGAAGATCACTGCAACAGCCCTTTGTGCACGCCAGTGACTCAGAGTGTGACGTGTTGCATACCCTTCTGTTAGGTAGGCGCTTCCCATCTGCTGGCCTCTTACAGATAAGATTGTGACGGCAACTGTTGTGTGTTTGGCTCACAAAGCATTAGAGTACTCTGTTCCTTTCAGGTCACTGTTCTTGATATCCCATTAGATGGAGCACAATGCTGGATGCCAGGATCATGTGTTGAATGCTGATCCTGGCTTTCTCGCTTGGCAGGCCATCTCACCTGAAAAATACTGAAGTTTCAGATTAGTTGGTGCCCTAAACTGGTGCGCTATTGATAGACTCAATGACTGCTCAACAGTGGGGGCTTCAGCACTGGGTTCTGATTCATGGTCATCCTTGGTTATGGACTGGTGGTTATCACATCGGGCCAAGAATATGACTGAAACCTGATTGGTGGGTAGTCAGAGAGCGCACAGGATAAGGTTAAGGTTGTGGATGGAGCCATAAACAGTTGCTGTGAGTTGCACAATGAAACAAAATGATTCAAATGGCTCTGAACACTATGGGACTTAACTTCTGAGGTCATCAGTACCTTAGAACTTAGAACTACTTAAACCTAACTAACCGAAGGACATCACACACATCCATGCCAGAGGCAGGATTCGAACCTGCGACCGCAGCGGTAGAGAGGATCCAGACTGTAGCACCTAGAACCGCTCCGCCACCCCGTCCGGCCACAATCAAACACACAACTTCATTTTTCTAAGAACCACTTATTTCCACATTGGCTTAAGAGATGACAATTAAACAATAGGGCTGAAAGGATAGTTAAAGAAAACTTGAGATGCCTTCTGGGCTGAAGGCCCAAAACCACACAGCAGACACAAGAACGGCTGAAAGTCTGGCTTATAAATCAAACGCCATTAAAAATAGAAGGTTAAAAAAAGTGCGCAATGAAAACAATTAACGGCTGAAGGCCTCCACTACACATCTGAAGGCCAACTATCATTAAAGCACATTAATAAACAATAGTTTCGTAAGCAAGAAAATTTCTTTTTGAACTTACAATAGAACGGCCAAAACCTATTAACTTATTGCACGGCTGAAGGCCATGAACAAATTTGAAACAACGGCTGAAGGCCTGAACAACAGTCAGATAAATAATTCAGAATAAACCCCTTGCTTCTTATATAAAAAAAATTCCTTTAGAAAATAGACATTGCTGGAGGCCTTATTAAAGGGTTCACACAAATCATCGGCTGAAGGCCATACATAACACATGGAACAACTAACGGCTTCGGGCCTGAATTACAAACAATTCCAGATACAACTATTTCTAAGAATTAAAAAAAATATAAAGCAATCAATGCTCAAAACTTTAATTTGACACGGCTGAAGGCCTTTATGCAAAATTTAAAAAAAAATTAATACACTTTCAAAGGCCTCGCACAATACCTCAACTAAAATGAAAATCACAATTTAAAACAAACAGAACAAGTGGTGCTCAGAAGTGTTCCAAAAGTCGGCCTGGGAAGGTAGTTTAAACGTAAGGTGAGGTGAGACAGGCAGCCAAGAGTTGAAGTTAGGTAATCAGATGGCAACCCAAACTAGGGACGGCCCAAGGACCAACCAACAATTTAACCAGTTCCCTTCCATCCGACCAACGGCACAACGATGGAGAATATCCGCCGAGGACGAGAATACGAACAGCACTACGCCTCCAGAAATTGGCGTCTAAAAACAACCAGGGAACAATAACTACTCTAAGCAAATATGAACCAAACACCTTAAAGGCTGTCGAACTACACGCCGTGCTGGACAGCAACAACACGACGAGGAAAAGGCACACTGACTACAAACTACGCTAACGACCAGGGCAGGTAACTGGAGCGTTAACGGCCACAGGGCCCTTACTTTCACTGATAAGTAACAGTCAATTTAACAATCACACACACACACACACACACACACACACACACACACACACACATATATATATATATATATATATATATATATATATATATATATATATATATATATAAAAAGATGATATCTGTTCTTTTGACCGAGCGAGGTGGCGCAGTGGTTAGACACTGGACTCGCATTCGGGAGGACGACGGTTCAATCCCGCGTCCGGCCATCCTGATTTAGGTTTTCCGTGTTTCCCTAAATCGCTCCAGGCAAATGCCGGGATGGTTGCTTTCAAAGGCACGGCCGACTTCCTTCCCTAATCCGATGAGACCGATGACCTCGCTGTCTGGTCTCCTTCCCCAAACCAACCAACCAACCAACCTGTTCTTTTGGACATGTCCGAAAGAACAGATACCGTCGTTGACCATTCAGCTCGTTAGAATGAAATTACAATGAAATGAATATCCCCTAGTTGCACACAGGCGTTGATATAAGTCAACGGGGACAGTTGAAAATGTGTGCCCGACCGGAATCTCCTGCTTACATGGCAGACGCTCTATCCATCTGAGCCACCGAGGACACAGAGGATAGTGCGACTGCAGGGACTTATCTCTGGCACGCCTCCTGTGAGACTTACATTCCCAACTGATTCTCCTGCACTGTATTCATAGAGTCCCTGCCCATTAAACTCATTACTCGCGGCTTTACTGCCGATTCCCATAAGAGTTTGGGCACTGTTTGTGCATCCGCACAGGAGAAGAGAATACTGAAACACGAGAACTAGGCTTGAGCAACAAAAGGCTTCGGTAAACTTTACCACTTGGCTAGCGTTGCTGCTCTCACGTAGTACCGCGAAAAACTACACTATGCTCGCAGTAACGAGCCGTTAAACTTGACCGTAACATAGTGGAGCCAAAAGGCGGTCGTGGACGAGACGACAGCTGGTGGACCTTCCAAGTAGACATTGCGGAATAGGGCCAGAGTGGCGATTCTCAAGGGTTTTCTTAGCTGGGTGGCAGCTCACACTAGCGCAATTTTTCAGAACATTCCTCGTGGAGAACAGCGGACTGGAAAAAAAGTACTTTAAAAATGGACACAAAGAGTCTCAACCGGAAAAACATTTATTTCCACGGTAACTGGTTTCGGTAAGTTTTTTACCACCATCAGACCGCCATATCGTGTTGGTAGGCGGTGGTAGTGATGGAGAGAGTGATGTAAGTCCACGTGCTCACGTTGACGTTCGTGGAGTTACAACACCCACTCATACTCACCATTTACCGCTACCGCCTACCTTCTTGGTCTGAGGCTGGTCAAAAACTAACCGAAACCGGTAACCTTGAAAATAAAAGTTTTTTTGCGGTCGAGAATGTTTGTGTTCACGTTTAATACCACATTAGTTTGCTAAGGTTGAAAACAGTAGTTTTAGTGCCAACTTGCTGTGCGGTCAAGCTACTAGCTATCACCTGCCGGGCCATAGAACTCGCCACTTCGTTTTCGCGCCGGAGGTTTCCTAATATGGTGCAACCTCGGCCGATGGCACGGCGGACTTTGCTTTGTTCATGCACGCCTCAAGACCAAGAAGACTCTGTTTGAACCTGAATCTTTCTAACGGCCGCCGCCATACTGAACAATTTATTAATTCCTCTGACACGGCTTCTTTTTTTGTAGGTAATTATCATTACGAGGTTTCTTTCGTTTCTGTAATTATTAAGTGCTTTAATTCGCGGGTGAATCTTTAATTATTTCGAAATAAAGTTACGGATAGAGGAACAGTTTGTTCCTGATGAAAGGATCACGAATCTGTCGCCTGATTTCATAATCATTAATGAGTTTTCGACCGACTCATCCTTTGTTCTGTAAACCGTCGTCGCCAGTTTCATAAAGGCCACGTCGCTACTGCTGTGGAGGCCGAGTTCCCACTGTTGTTACGCTAGGACGAGTTTGTGAGCTCGGGAAACGGCTTCCGGCGCAGTACACCGCTAGTACAATTTCTCCTTGCCACTATTGCACAGCTATTCCCCATGGTCAGGTAACAGGATAGGAGAATGAAGGTTCTGCACCACTCAACAAATTAGTTACAAAGTCACACAAATGAATTAGAAAGGTTTACTTATCTTTGTGACTTATCAAGTAGTGGAGGCTGCAACACTGCTTGTAATATAACAATAACACAAAAAGGGCCCTCAATGGCTAAGTGAAAGTAATCGTAGGTAACACACAGTAAATGCCATTTACAACAACTGTTTGTTCACTTCTAAGAGTTCACTAAACTACGTTCCCTGTCTAGGATAGCCCTGGATGATGTTCTATAACCAAGTGGGCATGAGCTGCCCTTCTATCCTCCCAGTCAGCTTCTGTCCATTGTCGTCCAGTCATCGGCGGGCTGTACACGACCGGCAATTGTCCGAGGTGAAATCGACATATCCAGCCTCACCGTCGCCAGTGTTATAAGTTGATCACCTTGTAATAAAATAACAACGCCATAACAACCGTTCACCATTAGAGAAGACGTCTCACTCTCCTTTTTTGTACAAAAATCTTTGTCTGATGGTCCCTTTTTATTTATCACGCTCCGTAATTCGCGAGTCACGAAATGGCGTGGCGGCAGAAGTAAGGGCACCGTATGAAACGCTCTGATGCCGACCCTCCGATGTATTTACACAGTGGCCCACTATTGATCTTTCTTTTCAATGCCTGTAGCTGTTGGAAAGTCACGATGACTCCACTCACACCGTAATTAGGGACGGCAGGCGGACGAGGTGACATTGGGAACAAATGACACATGCCAAGTAGAGTGGCTGGAACAAAGGGTGAATGGCAGTCTTTGTAATCAAAATAACCGTAACTGAGGGGGAAATGAAACAAGCCAATCGCAGAACTGTTGGACACGATGATGACACATTTAGCTGTCTGTTCCAGTACATCTATTCACAAACTAATGGAGTCATAACGCTTGTTGCACTGACTGTGGACCGAAGTATTTCCAGTTGTTCTCTGTGGTTCTACGAGTGATGTATCTGCCACAAGTTCGGCTCTAGTAGCGGAATTTTAATTACCCTTGAATTTAAAGCGTCAGAATTTTTTGACTACTAAAAAAATCTCCACATATTTCCTTATTTACTTGTTGACATTTGTGAGTAGGGAAAGGGGGTCTCATTCTCAGCACTCTAGTATGAAATCGTAGGAACGGCACTTTTCTTCGGAAGGTATTGAAAGGGGGGGGGGGGATGATATGTTATATGTATCACAGATTTAGACGAGTTTGGGTTAGATCCATTGTTTCTTTCCGTTCACACACAATGAGATGCTACTCATAGATGAAGGACATGACAAAATATCAAACTAAAGAATATAAGTTCTACAGAAAAACTGAGATGTCCAAATATGTCAGTTTCACAGATATAGGGTGAAATTGTCGTTAATTAAAGTGGAAGAAATTAAATAATCTGGGCATTTTTAGTTTCACAGTAATATAATAAGTTAAAATGTAGACAAACAACGTCAAAAGAAAAGCGTTTACAGAGTTTACTTCTTACACTTACCAGATTGTTCCACTCACGCAGTATTCAGATACTACACTGAGTTCCGTCATATGTAGTTATTACCACTATATCAATGGATTCTGACTCCTCTTAAAGTGCACTGTATTATGAGCTAGTATTTTATGTTTACTGTAAAATTAAAGAAAATTTGCGTTCTCAATAAATGGACATCTTTTCGTAGGTGACAGTCTACAGTTGTTAGATAATTTGAAACAAGCATATTTGTGACATCAGCTGTACAATTATATGTTTATTCCTTATCAGTTTCGATTATTACAATCAGTTTAACAGGAGAAAAACAAAGCACATCACTGGATCAAATATACATTCTCGTCATATGTGATACAACTAAATGTTTACCATTACCGATGATGACCTTGTTTGTCGAAAACTTACTTTCTGAGAGTCTTTTTATTGTGCCTATCTGCGAATGAGCATCTCCACTATATGGTGAGTAGCAACTCTCCTTTTTATAATGTTGCTAATTAAACGTAGAACATATATAGTTGTCATAACAGTTACCTTAACACACAACGTACAAACACGCTGTGCACGCTCGGTACAGTATCGTAATTGTGCCAAGGCACAGACCGTTTATATGGACTGTGTTAAGACAGACCGTTATGAGAGATATACTACGTGTTATACATTTGGTTGCCTTATGTGTGACTGAAATGTATGCTCGGTCCATTGATACACACTGTTTTTTCCCTGTGAAGATGACTGTCATAATCGAAAGCGTCTACATGTACATCTACATCTACGTCATTACTCTGCTATTCACAATAAAGTGCATAGCAGAGGGTTCAATGAACTACCTGTCTCTCTACCGTTCCGCTCTCGAATGTTACGCGGGGAAACGAGCACTTAAATCTTTCTGTGCGAGCCCTGATTTCTCTTATTTTATCGTGATGATCATTTCTCCCTATGTAGGTGTGTGCCAACAGAATGTTTTCGCAATCGAAGGAGAAAACTGGTGATTGAAATTTCATGAGAAGATCCCGTCGCAACGAAAAACGCCTTTGTTTTAATGATTGCCACTCCAATTCACGTATCATGTCTGTGGCACTATCTCCCCTATTTCGCGGTAATACAAAACGAGCTGCTCTTCTTTGTACTTTTCGATGTCATCCGTCAGTCCCTCCTGATGCGGGTCCCACATCGCACAGCAATATTTCAGAATAGGACGGGCAAGTGTGCTGTAAGCTGTCTTTAGTAGACTTGTTGCACCTTCTAAGTGTTCTGCCAATGAATCGCAGTCTTTGGTTTGCTCTACCCACAACATTATCTATATGATCGTTCCAATTTAGGCTATTTCTAACTGTAATCCCTAAGTATTTAGTTGAATTTACTGCCTTCAGATTTGTGTGACTTACCGCGTAATAGAAGTTTAGTGGATTTCTTTTAATAATCATGTGAATAATTACACACATTTCTTTATTCACGGTCAATTGCCACTTTTCGCGTCATACAGATACCTTATCTAAATCATTTTGCAAGCCGTTTTGATCATCTGATGACTTAACAAGACGGTAAATAACAGCATCATCTGCAAACAATCTAAGACGGCTACTCAGATTGTCTCCTATATCGTTAATATAGATCAGGAACAATAGAGGGCCTATAACACTTCCTTGGGGCACGCCGGATATTACTTCTGGTTTACTCGATGACTTTCCGTCTATTACTACGAAGTGTGACCTTTCTGACAGGAAATCACGAATCCAGTCGCACAACTGAGGCAATACTCCGTAGGCACGCAGTTTGGTTAGAAGACGCTTGTGAGGAACGGTGTCGAATGCCTTCTGGAAATCTAAAAATATCGAATCAATTTGACATCCCCTGTCGATAGCACTTATTAATTCAAGAGTATAAAGAGCTAGTTGTGTTTCACAAGAACGATATTTTCTGAATCCGTGCTGACTATGTGTCAATAAATCGTTTTCTTCGAGGTACTTTATAATGTTCGAATTCAGTATATGTTCCAAAACCCTACTGCAAATCGACGTTAGTGATATAGACCTGTAATTCAGCGGATTACTCCTACTTCCCTTTTTGGGTATTGGTGTGACTTGAGCAATTTTCCAGTCTTTAGGTACGGATGTTTCTTCAGTCAGGAACCGCGTGACCGCTACGGTCGCAGGTTCGAATCCTGCCTCGGCATGGATGTGTGTGATGTTCTTAGGTTAGTTAGGTTTAAGTAGTTCTAAGTTCTAGGGGACTGATGACCACAGATGTTAAGTCCCATAGGGCTCAGAGCCATTTGAACCATTTTTGAACGGACGTTTCTGTGAGCGAGTGGTTGTATGTAATTGCTAAATATGGAGCTGAGAATAAAAATTCAGTTGTACAGCTAATGACACAAATAGGAACGACGGTAATTAGTTTTAACTACCTAACATAGGCTCCGTGAGCACAGTTGTGTTCTCATGGAAATTCCTGACGCACTTTCCGGACACGATGAATTCCCCTAGAGTCTGCTCCAACAATGACTGACGTACGGAAAATGTCGCTTGTCCGACAAACAGCAGGGATGGAGAGGAAGCCTTAAAATCTCACATCGAAGAAAGAATACTTCTTTGACACTCAAACTCAGAAAATACGTGATTCAGCATTTTCTATATCCTGGAAGGTACTGTAGGCGCCCCAGTGGTCCCGGTCGCCTACAGTGGACTGGACGGCCGAGCGGTGACCTCTCCTGTTGTCAGGATGCTAGGAAATGGCTGTAGAAGCGTCAAAAATTCCAAAGAAACATTATTAATTCATAACACCTTTATTCCTGTCTTGTAGAATGTGGCTTGGTGATACCAACGACCTTCCCAAGTCCTAGCTGACTCGTAGCGATGACACCAGACCCGGGCCGTACAGTCTTGCTAGTCGCGTGCTGTGACGTAGTGGAGGAATGTCCTTACTTTGGCCGCGCGTGGATGGCGGCGTCCGGCTGGCCGGCCGGCTCGCGGCGGACAGCAGGTCGCTGCGCGTAGAGGCTCCGGGTTGGAGTCCCCGGCGCTGTCGGCACCAGAAGCGTTCTCGTAGTGCGGAGTGTACTCTATCCCACCCCGTCTTCTTCCCTGCTCCTCCTGGTGGCTCGTCCGCGGTGGACGGCGAAACGGGCTGCAGTCCCCCAGCGTCGTCGGCTCACCCGGTTGTGATGGCAGATGCACAGGGCCTAGGCCCCGCACTATCTCGACAACGGCTCACTGATGTGGTCAACAGTGGCGACGAGCGAGTCTGCCGCGATGTCTGCTAATCCTGGGTTGAAGATTGATAGCGGCAGCAGAGAGGACCAGAGCTGGTACTGTCCCCTCACGTCTGCTGCTGGATGGGCCGCCCTTACTGCAACATCTCCTTAATAAAGATTAACATGTCGATCACCGAGCTGAGCGCTACGCAGCGACCCAGTACACATCTAACTGCAAGTCTAACTGCGAGTGCCTTGTTGCTATCAAAACTGGCGTATTTAAAAGAAGCACGAGCGACGTCCTGACGTCATGCTCGTTTGTAATGAACGCATTCGTTCCACTTATACTGCTGATTCATCTCGTCCCTTAGGGGCGAAGTTGTGAAATGCGGTTCAGCTGACGCTATACCACTGTCTTGCACTCTACGAAAGTCTCCGTCTAACACAAACTTGCGTGCTAAGCAATTCTCTCTCGCCTGTTGTGTGTAACCAGGCCATTGCCCCTGCGTGACGACACATTCCAATATATGTGCAATCCTCTTACCTACTGCCTCTGGCTCTCGGCATAGGCAACGAAACTTTGACAATATTCCACGTTTCCAACTCTTTACTATTCCGCAACACTACAGTACTCTCCAAAGGCTGGGAGGGATGTATTGGGTGATTTTTCTGCAGGAGTACAAATTGCAGGAAATTGTCTCTGAGGGGATAAGGAGCAAAAATTGTCATATGGCCGCAGGGTATTTATTAATTCATTGTGCCTGTAGAGCACAATGCAGTGTACGACATGTTGTGATGAGACCACCGTGAGATAAGGTATCTGAAGTAGCCCCTACGAACCTCAAAGGACGTACAAACAATACACAGCAGCAACTGACTTACTTGATCAAACGTACCATCTTTCAGCCATACGTGGCACAGAGAGCAAGTATAATGTGCCGGACGTGATTTTAAGTTTGGTATCATAGAGTGATCTATTAGTAAACTAGTGACCTTAATCTGTATTTTTGGTTGCAAATAGGGAAAAATGTGACAGTAATACACTTAATAACTAATTATTTCGTGATGACTGGGTGTTGTGTGATGTCCTTAGGTTGGTTAGGTTTAAGTAGTTCTAGGGGACTCATGACCTCAGATGATAAGTCCCATAGTGCTCAGAACCATTTGAACCATTTTTGACAGTAATACACTTGATAACTAATTATTTCATGATGACTGGGTGCTGTGTGATGTCCTTAGGTTAGTTAGGTTTAAGTAGTTCTAAGTTCCAGGGGACTGATGATCATAGATGTTAAGTCCCATAGTGCTCAGAGCCATTTGAACTAATTATTTTTGCTCGCTGAATACATGAGACTGATGTGATGTCGTACCTTACTTGCAGAGGCCACACTGTAGTTAACGAAAGTAGGGTGAATTTCTGCCCTGAAAACAAGTAAAACAATTTCTTTAACCTAACGCAAAGGACACAAGTAGCATAGTATCGTCTTATGGAGACAAGGAAAATGTTTAATCTTACCTCACATATTTCATAATCTGTTGCCTGATGCATCAAAGTATGACCTGGGATGCTTGAAGTGAAAGACTGCATTCAAACCTTTGGATTTATTAACAGCTATTCTTACATGAAGGAAATGTGAACTGCGTATCAAACAATGTTCCTGATTGCTACTGTCCCTTACGAAATGAAGGCTTGACCTTAACATAGGAGACAAAGCGGTCAGCACAGGGGGGGGGGGGGGGGGGGGGGGGCGGTTGCTTCAATGGGAACAAGGGAAAGGATCTTATTAACTTGTGCTTGATCCAACGTGCTACAACATAGATAAGCGTTGCTGAGGAAAAAGAACAAGAGATAAAATTCCTACAACTCTTACACAAAGCTTCGCGCTGCTGATAAACTTACAATTTCGTTAACCGCTTTGCACAGTACAATAGCAGAGCGAGATAGAAATTGACATTAGGTACAGTTATTGAAGCAAGAGAACGAACAGACTGGTCAACCTAGAAAGGGCGGGGTAAAGAATTTAGCTTACGACACATGTGGCAAAGACTTCATCAATTCAGGAAGAGTCTGGTACACAGAACTGTGACTACTAACAAGCTCTGATCATGATCTAAGTAACAGTACGCTAGCAAGCAGTTGGATTCTTCTCACCGTGATTGCCTCGTGGTACAGCTTGCCTCCACTAGCCATCAGCATCTCCAACGCGTCCGGACTGCATCTCGCCCCTTCTTCAACTGCCAACCGTTCACTCCTCAACACCCTCGAGAGTACGCACTTTTCGGCGCATACTCGGCCACTCACAGGCGTAGCTCCGGGCGCAGCACAACGGAACAATCGACTCGCGTCAAAAGCGCGCTCTGCGGATCCCTTCTTCTCTGGTTTTAAATGTCCGATTTTCTAGCAAGATCTGGAAGCTTCTAACGCAAACTCCCGGCATAAAACTGAAACATTGGCTCATGAAATGGGTGGGAAAGCTCGTTTCACCTATGCACTCCAAGTCACGTACGCCAAGACAGAGACAGCCGAGGTCCTCTGCCACTATTTCTCTCTTGCTCTTCGATCCCCCCCCCCCCCCCCCATTGCTATTGTCCTGTGCTTTCCAATGGGTCATCCTTCCGTTTATAATCATGGAGAGAGCAGAAAATTCATCTCAACCCGTAGAAAAACTAACAGAATGGATTTCGTGCAAGATTGGGATCTTTCACGGAATAGCGGCTGTTTTGATCATAAGTGGAAATTTAGTTTAAAATAAAACACATACCCCACAGGTAATTTCCAATAGTCAGTGGTCCGAGTAGAATATGATAGTGTAATTTTTTTCTTCTATCTTTTCTACGTAATTCTGTAGCTCTCAATTCGTTCGAGCAATCAATCATTCATGATAGGAAACACAGTCACAGCTCAGTCACTCAAAATGATTCTGAAATTTTACTTGTTAGAATGAAATCAGGCGATGATTCTTCTTCTCTGCAGGCTCGTGCTTTGCGGCAGTCTGCTAATCTGTACAAATAAAATGCCTCGTAATTTTGGGAGCGTTGTATAATCAGTCGGGAAACCTCATATCAAGCGGATATTTGGCTTTGATGAAGTTTAACCTTCCGAAGAAGTAATGGAGCTCTTGGATTATTAAATGCAGGTTCGTATCCAGTCTTTCGGAAGTTCCCTTCTGATTAACAACTACGCAATATATCGATAAATATCATTAATTCTCAAATTTCCAATACACACCTTTTATTTGAAGGAGCAATCTATATATATTTCCTTTTTAATCGTACAGTTTCGTCTCAGCTATCTTCTTTGATAAATCTCAATAATCAGATTACAGTTCTTCCAAACCAAGCTCAGGCTAATCGGCACGAAGACAATCTCGGAAGCTCTCTCTCTCTTTTTTTTTTTTTTTTAACAACCACCAGAGAGAGTACTACAAAGAATACTTATGCGCTCATGGCATAGCTATTGTATGAACTAATTTTCGCATGGATTCTGCGAGTATGAAGATAGAAAATTAGTAAACGTCATTCAAGGGTAGAATTGTATCTGAATAATTCATCGAATATAAAGAGATATTACAATAGGGAAGTGCGGAAAAACTGGAACACAATTAAGTAGTCGCATTACCCTTTGTACGGCTTTACGGCACGCCCTCGTGTAGGGGAGACAGAGAAGCCCGCACCAGCTGCAGCTATGCCTCATCTCTGACGCATTGTGTAATAGTAACTGGTGCCACGAGGCAGACACCAATAATCTCTGTCCAAACGTTAAGGCTCAACCAGTACTGATAGTTCGCTCCCACTGTACCATGGGAATTCCCCGTAGCAAACAGATGATTGTTATGCAGATGTATGATTCCACCTATAGTAAAGTTATTCTAGTGTGTGGCCGAGCCGTTCTAGCCGCTTCAGTGTGGAACCGCGCCACCGCTCTGGTTGCAGGTTCGAATCCTGCCTCGGGCATGGATGTGTGTGATGTCCTTAGGTTAGGTTTAAGTAGTTCTAAGTTCTAGGGGACTGATGACCTCAGATGTTAAGTCCCACAGTGCTCAGGGCCATTTGAACCATTTTTGTGTGAAGAGGATGGATGACAGAAATGCGAGCACCTTGTTTGCCTGGAACCGAAGAGGTAATTCCGTAGGTAATAACGCCTGCACGCGTGTAAGTGATACGGATAGTCATTCTTGTCGTGGAAAATGTCCCACACAGCCGTCTGGCTCCACCCGTGCACCTGCCGGGTACTGATAGCGCAATTACGTGCTTCAGTGTTCAACACGTGTTTCTGCAAGGCCTGTGTACGTACCACGTGCTTACACTTTTGTGGTTACCCATTCCCGTAAGAGAACCTGTCTCACACAAACATCGAAACACTGCTACAAACAGTGTATGATGCGGTTGCTGTTAGCGGGGATTTTTTACCCGCTATAGTTGTGCTGTCGCGCTCCCATTACCATTTGCGTGTTCGTATGTAAAGATCACGTCGACCTGTTTCTGGTGGGTATACCAGGCATTTGCCTCTGAGCTCTGCACTTTAGTCACGTATCTTTACCACAGTGAGCGGACAACAACAGTGAAGTGAATGCCCCCATTACTGGCGTGTAAGTGACTAAAGCGTTCTCTATTTTTAAGCCGCGTCAGTTCGAATAAAATCCTCGAGCTTTCGATGACCATCTCAGTGATCGTCGTCAGGAGCTCACTGACTGCCGGGGCTGCTACGGTTTCTCGCTTATACAGGCATGATGACATCATCAGCAGCCAATCAGATAGACCTAATGTGACGCTCAGGCCTAAGTCGACCCGGGCAGCTAGCGGAGCTATTGCCTGTAGCAGCACCGGTGATATCAGGTGGCGCCAGGTGCAGGCGCCACATTTGAAACTGCGGCTCCCGCGTCGCGCATCTGTTGTTGCTTTCTTTCGATGTCCACGAGCCACATTGCGTCTATCTGATTGGCTGCTGATGATGTCATCATGCCTGTGTAAGCGAGAAACCGTAGCAGCCCCGGCAGTCAGTGAACTCCTGACGACGATCACGGAGATGGTCATCGAAAGCTCGAGGATTTTATTCGAATTGGCGCGGCGTGGAAACCGAGAACGTATTATTCATGTATGCCTTCGCGAAAGACTCCGAGGATACAATGTGTAAGTGCACCGCCCTTGTGGACAACTTTATTACACTCTTCAATGTGGTACTAAAACACTAATACAGACAGAACATGATCACCTACCGTAGACACAGGATCTGTCTGGTTTTAATCCCTTCGCTCAGTTGAATCTTTGGCACCATTTTGGCAGAGAAAACGAATTGAAAACAATCATTGGGAATTGTATGATGTCACAAGCGGCTACCTTTTATGACGAGGGAACTGGAAATTTGGCACCATGTTACGAGCGGCGACTATGTAGGGAAGTAGCTGGAAAGTGCAGTAATTGCTGCAAATAAAACATTTCGTACTATCTCTATGGTTTCCATTTCACGACCTATCCGAAGTTGAAAAAAATAATAGCGCTCGTATGTATCATTATGGACAGAAACTAGCGAGAAACTGGGCCAAACAAGTCTCAGAGATTCAATCTAGGTGATGGATAGAAAAAATTATTTCACAGAAGAAGACTAATCAATAGACACTCCTCAACTTGACCGTGAAGTACTCACTATGTACAGACTAGTCAAAAACAAAATTTGCCCAGAATTTATGTTGTATACATAGTTCCGCGTAGTCAGCGCGTACACAACTTTCCCACTAGAGCGCGCCCCGCTAAGCACAACAGCGCAGGCGGAGCGCTCGTCCGTCTCCGCACTACGAGATAGCGCTGTCATAAAGACGGACCAAATTCTGCTTCCGCCGATCCGCGTATTAATATGTAACGCAGCCAATGAGACTGCTGCTAACGTAGAACCTTTTCTCCTCGCGGATCACACTCGAGCAATGATACCTGAACGCGCGAGGTATTATAACTAGTGTACAGACCTCCGATTAGTTAGTCTGCACTAGTCTGTACCAGTCTATAGTCAAGTTTCAGTCTGCGCCTAATTAGATTATCATATTCCTGTACATAGCCATGAAGAGAAATGTATAGACACTTTGTCAAGTATCAGAGATATGTGAGAATAAGATTAACGTACCAAGATCAAAGGAACTTCAGATTGTCAATTGTAAATAGCATCCAGAACCAAGTTAAGTTATTTCTATGCTTTTTATTATTTTAATAAATGTGTGTGAAAATTAATCAAGTTCTGTTTAAAGTTGGTCACCGTCAATCTGCTACTCTAAGCGTGCAAGTGGCGTTTCTATCGTCTGACCTAACGGCAGAAGATAAACACGCCACGATAAGACCACGAGACATATTGCTGACACTCGCCTAGTTCGTTAGAGCGACAAGTCAAATAATCTCATGGTGTGTGTACCGAAGGTCTTACAGTACGCACCCCACAATTTATTTCATGCGCCTTAAGTTATGCAACCCAGCTTACATCATCCTTCCTCAGGCTGAATTATGTAAATTATGTTGCCTATCTTCAGGAGCATGAGATATTTTCTGGGCACGTTTCCTTTTGCCCACACTCTGGTATATAATGCAGACAGTGTTTGTGGGGCAGCAATTACACCCTTGACATAAACAAAGTGAACAAGTCGAGGGGCATACGGTTTAGAACGTAGAGTTCAGTGATATCAATTGATTACAGTAGTAAGTGCAGTACTACATTTCTTAGCTTCTTACTGTTTGCAGTGTCCACAAAAGAGCCTCCTTCAACGCTGATTGTGTTTCCAACTGCTAAAATAACCACATCTGGAGTGATTGAAATTTATACGAATGCTCGTCTTAGATCTTGGCTGCTGGAGTAGTACAGGGTCAACAGACAGGTCCTTATTCAAATGATGCGCTTTACCTGATTTCCAAACTAGATGAGTTGCCATAGATAGTGTAGCTCTAGTTGTTCACAACAGAATGTGGGTTTAACACAGTGGTCCACCTAACTATTTTCGTATTCATGTAAGGGTTGCAATGGGAGGAGGGGGGGGGGGGGGCGGCGGGTCAGAAAGGATCATGTGTTTATTGATTTTGCTCCAGGTCACGAAGACATTGCAGGATGGTTGCCTGGGCAGCAGTTATATATAACCAGATGGTCTCCCGTCTTAAAATCATGCAGTAAGATATAGGAACATGTTTATTGACCAGAATTTGTACAGCAGCCGAATATGTGGTCATTCTACGGTCTGTGGTCATCAATACAGACTAGCCCTGGGACGTTGGTGCCCGCTTAGCTCACTATGTGGCAGTAGGACGCGGCCGGTGTGCAGGTCGGACAGGCACGCCGTGGTGCATAAACCGTGTCAGCTACTAAGTGGGCGGGCAGAACTGCGGCACGTACGCAGCAGTAGTAAACACCGAACTTAGCCCGTCACGCCATTTGGCGCAAATGCATGGCCACCCAGATCATATGGTGGCCCATTTTGGTGGCACTGGAGGGCAGCTGTGCACCAAGGATCCAACCCCCCTCGCCCCCCCACCCCCCGCCCCCCGCAAATATAGGACGTAGCATCAGTAGCCGATGGACCCAAGTCTGTGGTAGCAGAATACATACACGCAGGATAGGTGGCAGCTTGGCAGTAAGTCAGACTCTGGTGGCGCCCTAGTATGGCTGTGAACCATCGTCTGCTGGCCAGGGTCCCTGGAGTTGACAGAAGTCAATCAGCAGATGGCTCCCAGTTCGAATACACCAGTTCATCTCCTGGCAGTATTAGCACTGTGCACTGCCCACAGGCCCGTAGTTGGCGGAGGCTCTCGTAGTATACTGCGTCGACATCAGACATAGGGGCCAGATGTTTGTCAGCCAATCTCGCTTTGGTGCCAAGGCTTGTAGCACAGTAATACAGTGATAGCTTTCTGCGCACTTGGCTGCTGTTTATGAACGCCAATTTGAATGGCGGTGGCGCAACGGTGATTAACGGACACGAATATGATCATAATGCGATGTTCTTTGGAAGACAGAAACATGTTGCCCATTCTGGCATCGACAGCTGGGCTTCCTCCAACTGAGTATGCGCATGTTTACAATGACTCACTCAGGAGAAACCGAAAGGCGAATGTGGAGGTGTTGCGCAAGTGGGGGATAGAGAAAAACTGAAGGCAAATAATGTTATACTGATTATTCCGATTATTAAAAGTGAGACGGATGTTAACGGACACCGAGAGCTGTATGTGTGATAGAAACAACCATTAAAGAATTCAGATGGAGGTAATGTAATGACAAATTATGAGAGAAGATGTGTTGGACTCAAGTGGCTCAAGTGTTTAATGTTAACAATCGGGCGTAAATGACAATAAACGGTAGTTATTCTGAATGATTTGATGTAAGATTTAGTAATATTCGTAGGAATTATTTCTGAGTGAGCTCAAATAGTCGTGTAAATGCAACAATGAAAGTATGAACTGCACTACGAGCTGTTAACCGAAATATCTGAGATATTCGACAATGTTCCAGCCTCGACAGCAGCCATAGGGGCGAGGTGTTTGTTAGCCAATCTCGCTTTAGTGCCAAGGCTCGTATCACAGTAATACAGTGACAGCTTTCTGCTCACTTGCCTGCTGTGCAATACTTGTATCCTCCGTCGCCTAAAAGTACTCACCTCAGGCTTGTATGTAACAACCCCAACATTGTTCCCATTTTTTGAAGCACTCCTGGAAGCCCGCAGGCTGAAGGATGTTCAGGACCCGTTGCGATTCCATTTGGATATCTTCAGTCGAGTCAAAACGTCGCTCTTTCAACGCGATTTTCATCTGCAGGAGCAGGCAGAACTCGTACGCGGCTAGGTCCAGCGAGTAGGGAGGGTGGGGTACCGCTGCCCTGTAGTTTTTGGCCAGGAATGCCTTCACAACGAGCGAGATGTGTGAGGAGTGCATTTTCATGGTGCACCAACCAGTCTTCTCACATCTACAACTGGCCATTTGCGCCGAACATTTTCCCTCAATCACCTCGAAATCTCACAGTAAAACTGCCCGTTGACGGTCTGGTCATGAGGTACATACTCCTTATTTTATAAATTCCCTGAATGTCGAAAAGAATGATCAGGATTGACTCCATGCTGCTGCGAACTGGTCGTGTTTATTTAGGCCTTGGAGAATATGACGTTTGCATTGACTCAGTGCACTATCACCAAATGCCTCTGTCAGTGTACGATAGGTTTCAGCTGCAGTTTTCTTCAGCTTGAAACAGAATTCGACGCAAATGCGTTGCTCCTACACCCTATCCATTTCACAATTCGCAGAAGCACTGAAACACACCCCGACACGCACCACTACAACTCATGACCGCCAAAAATGAAGCAAGATCGTGCCACAGTGGCTAAGACATGTTCCTCGACCCGTCTAGAGGCGGAATGTCGTACTGCTACTGTACAATGAAATTGTCCGATAATTTGCTTAGCATCTCGTATTGATAGGTTGTAATCGTTATCTAATAAACAATGATTTCAATGTCAACCGCCTTTAGTCGTATATCAAACATAACTCAGGACGCTATATCTGTATCACTAGAGCCTGAAACGGTCACACGGCCATCCTATCTCTGTTTTAGGTTGACTAACTAACGGCTTCCACGAGGAACAATAATTTTATTTTCAGTATTTCTTAGAACCATAGACTGAACATAAAAATTTTAAATGCTGTTGTAATCTGCTTATTAAGAGCTATAATCTTTCTTGGCAGATTAACACAATAAGGCAATCATTTAAGTTACGAACTGTGTTTATGTCTCGAGGCAGTATAACTCTTTGCGCTCTAGTTACCTACACAATATTAGCCCAGTATTTCAGAATGAGAGCACTTCCTACATAATTCCAGAACTTTCTAAGTTCTTTCTCGCTGAGATTCCCACACAACATTGAAAAGAAAAACGTATCTCGCTCACTAAATGTTCGTTGGTCATGTAGTAAAACTTCAGCATTAGGCATGACGATTTATTTCATTACATCTTGGCAACTAATTTTTTCGTACGAAATTAGCAGACTGTATTCATACATATCAGTGAATGTATCTGAGAAATCATACCATTGTACTACGCATAGTTCACGACATACGACGTCACATCCACTTCGATGCATGAAAACCTCCTTCTCTTAAGACACATTAACTCATTTGTAATGTAATCAGAGGTTTGAAGCTATTTTACACACGGAAGTTCGGTAGTTGAAGAATCGGAAGCGAGCGGAGGGGTCAATGGTTACCTATTAAACTGTATGGAAGCTGATTCAAAGGGTACTAAAAGGTCGAAACATGGATATAGGGCCGGCCGATGTGGCCGAGCGGTTCTACGCGCTTCAGTCCGGAACCGCACTGCTGCTACGGTCGCAGGTTCGAATCCTGCCTCGGGCATGGATGTGTGTGATGTCCTTAGGTTAGTTAGTTTTACGTAATTTCTAAGTCTAGGGGACAGATGACCCCAGAAGTTAAGTCCCATAGTGCGTAGAGCCATGGATATAGGATGGGCAATGGACACACAGTCCCATCTCTAAGCCTTCCATTGTTCGTCTCTATATACACTACTGGCCATTAAAATTGCTACACCAAGAAGAAATGCAGATGATCAACGGGTACTCATTGGATAAATATATTATACTAGACCCGACATGTGATTACATTTTCACTCAAAAAATGGTTCAAATGACTCTGAGCAGTATGGGACGTAACATCTGTGTTCATTAGTCCCCTAGAACTTAGAACCACTTAAACCTAATTATCCTAAGGACATCACACACATCCATGCCCGACGCAGGTTTCGAACCTGCGACCGTAGCGGTCACGCGGTTCCAGACTGATGCGCCTAGAACCGCACGGCCACACCGACCGGCCATTTTCACGCAGTTTGGGTGCATAGATACTGAGAAATCACTACCCAGAACAACTACCTCCGGCCGTAATAACAGTCTTGATATGCTTGGGCATTGAGTCAAACAGAGCTTGGATGGCGTGTACAGGTACAGCTGCCCATGCAGCTTCAACACGATACCACAGTTCATTAAGAGTAGTGGCTGGCGTATTGTGACGAGCCAGTTGCTCCGAGACCATTGACGAGACTTTTTCAATTTGTGAGATATCTGGAGAATGTGCTGGCCAGGGCAGCAGTCGAACATTTTCTGTATCCAGAAAGGCCCGTACAGCACCTGCAACATGCGGTCATGCATTATCCTGCTGAAATGTAGGGTTTCGCAGGGATCGAATGAAGGGTAGGGCTACGGGTCGTAACACATGTGAAATGTAAAGTCCACTGTTCATAGTGCCGTCAACGAGAACAAGAGGTGACCGAGACGTGTAACCAATGGCACCCCATGCCACCTGGGTGATACGCCAGTATGGCGATGGCGAATAGTCGCTTCCAATGTGGTTCACCGCGATGTCGCCAAACACGGATACGACCATCATGATGCTGTAAACAGAACCTGGATTCATCCGAAAAAAAATCGACGTTTTGCCATTCGTGCACCCAGGTTCGGCGTTGAGTACACCATCACAGGCGCTCCTGTCTGCGATGCAGCGTCAAGGGTAACCGCACCATCGTCTCAGAGCTGATAGTCGATGCTGCTGCAAACGTCGTCGAACTGTTCGTGCAGATGGTTGTTGTCTTGGAAACGTCTCCATCTGTTGACTCAGGGATCGAGACGTGGTTGCACGATCCGTTACAGCCATGCAGATAAGATGCCTGTCATCTCGACTGCTAGTGATACGAGGCAGTTGGGATCCAGCACGGCGTTCCGTATTACCCCACTGAACCCACCGATTCCATATTCTGCTAACAGTCATTGGATCTCGACCAACGTGAGCAGCAACCTCGCGATACGATAAACCGCAATCGCGATAGGCTACAACCCGAACTTTATCAAAGTCGGAAACGTGATGTTACGCATTTCTCCTCCTTACGCGAGGCATCACAACAACATTTCACCAGGCAACGCCGGTCAACTGCTGTTTGTGTATGAGAAATCGGTTGGAAACTTTCGTCATGGCAGCACGTTGTAGGTGTCACCACCGGCGCCAACCTTGTGTGCTCTGAAAAGCTAATCATTTGAAATATACAGCATCTTCTTCCTGCCGGTTAAATTTCGCGTCTGTAGCACGTAATCTTCGTGGTGTAGCAATTTTAATGGCCAGTAGTGTAACTTACTCGTGCACCTAGCTGCATAATTTCCGATGGTCTTGATAAAATCTGCGACCAGTAAATGAACTTTCGACATGTAATGACAATGGGCTAAATGTTACAGTGAGCACCTGAGCAACAGGTGTCTTCACTGTTGGATTAGAAGTACAGGTCTTTTCACAGGGGCTGCTCGATCGCCCGATCTCAGACCTACCGATTTTTTCCTGTTGCATTATGTGGACTCGTCGACGTACGAATCTCAAATAGGCGATCAAGAGAAACTGCCTCATTTTACAATAGACGACAGAAGGCGATGAAATTCTATGCGGTTAATGACTAATCCGTTGAGACTGGTGATTGTACTGTACCAGTTACCATGACTTTTCGTCACTGCACTAAGGTATATGCTGTTTTGATAAACAACCAATCCAGCACTCATTCATATTAGTCGATAGATCCTGCCAATACCGGACATAGAATTTTACTTGTCACGTAATGAGGTTGTGGCGTCTGACGTTACACTTCCGTAAATATGGCTGGCTCTGAGCACTATGGGACTTAACATCTATGGTCATCAGTTCCCTATAACTTAGAACTACTTAAACCTAACTAACCTAAGGACATCACACAACACCCAGCCATCACGAGGCAGAGAAAATCCCTGACCCCGCCGGGAATCGAACCCGGGAACCCGGGTGTGGGAAGCGAGAACGCTACCGCACGACCACGAGATGCGGGCTTCCGTAAATAGAAAATCACCTTCTTCGCAAAGCAAAACTCTCCGCAATATTCTTTCTTCCAGGAAACTTGGAGGAGAACGTCTGAGACGTTTGCAAGCCATCAGAGAACTACTGCCAGAAGTATGTGAGGGTGTGTCGCGAGTCGTCCTTGGATAGCTGAGTCTGTAGAGAGCGCATTTGCATGCTAAAGACGGAAGTCCACTTTCCGAGTTCCAATAGAATCTGACAGAAAACTTCAAATCACCGCACACAGTGCTGCATAGTGCAAATACGCTCTGGAAAGAGATAGAAGAGGACAGTGAAATTATTTATTTTGTCCTTTGTCGTTCTGTAAGTTTCGGTGAACTAAAAAACGCAGCGGCACCCAACGTGGATTTTGTACAGAATTTTATGCTAGAACTGATTATATCCCGTAAATGTTCAATGGGATTCATGTCGGGCGGTCTGGTTGGCCAAATCATTCACTGGATTTGTCCTGAATCTTCTTCAAACCAATAGCGAACAACTGTGGCCGGGTGACATAGCGCATTGTCATTCATAACAGTTCCTTCGTCTTCCGGAGCACGGGGTCCCGGGTTCGATTCCCCGCGGTGTCAGGGATTTTCAAGTGCCTCGAGATGACTGGGTGTTTGTGTTGCCCTCATCATTTCATCATCATTCATGCAAGTGGCAAGATTGGACTGAGAAAATGTTGGGAATTTGTATGGGCGCTGATAACCGCGCAGTTGAGTGCCCCACAATCCAAACATCATCATCAGTTCCTTCGTTGTTTGGGGACATGAAGTTTATGAATGGCTGCAAATGGTCTCCAAGTAGCGGAACATAATCATTTCCAATCAATGATCGGTTCAGTTGAACCAGAGTACCCAGTCTCAAAAATGGTTCAAATGGCTCTGAGCACTATGGGACGTAACTTCTGTGGTCATCAGTCCCCTAGAACTTAGAACTACTTAAACCTAACTAACCTAAGGAGATCACACACATCCTTACCCGAGGCAGGATTCGAACCTGCGACTGTAACGGTCGCGTGGTTCCCGACTGTAACGCCTAGAGCCGCTCGGCCACTCCGGCCGGCAGTACCCAGTCTATTACATGTAAACGCCCCTGACGTCAATATGGCTTGTTTACAACCTGGGTGCATGGCTTCGTAGGATCTGTGCACATACGAACCCTACCATCAGCTCTTACCACCTGAAATTGGGACTCATCTGACCCAGCTATGGTTTTCCAATGGTCTAGGATCCAACCGATATGGTCACGAGCCCAGGAGAGGCGCTGCTGGCGATCTTGCGTTGTTAGCAAAGGCTTTCGCATTCTCCTCATTGTCGTAATGGATACATACGTCCCACATTGATTTCTACAATTATTTCACGCATTGTTGCTTGTCTTTTAGCACTGACAATTCGACTTGAACGCAGCTGCTCTCGGCTGTTAACTGAAGGCCGTCGGCCACTAAGTTGTCCGTGTGGAGAGGTAATGACTGAATTTTGGTATTCTCGGCACACTCTTTGACACTGTGGATCTCGGAATATTGAATTCCCTAACGTTTTCGAAATGGGATGTCCCATGCGTCTAGCTGCAACTACCATTCCGCGACCATAGTCTGCTAATTACCGTCGTGCGTCCATAATCATGTCGGAAGCCTTTTCACATGATTCAACTGAGTACATATGATAGCTCCGCCAATGCAATACCGTTTTATATGTCGTGTACGTGATACTACTGCCATCTGCGTATGGACATATGTTAATATCGCTGGCCTATAACTTTCATAACCTCAGTATATCTTATGCATACTTGATTTCGATGAGTGGTTATGTATGCCACTCTCCTGATATCCTGAGCCGAAGTATCTAACGTACCCCCCGTTCTTGTAGTGGCTACCGATGGTGGAAACTTGCCATGAGTACGTACAAGTGATAATTTGCGCAATGGATATTTTAAACGCTGCTGAAGTCGCCCTGACACATACATCCCTAGTAGGATTACATTGTTCTCATTAATTATGTAAATTGTCATGTGAAAACCTACCCATTTCCTAATCTTATCGCCGGCCCGAGTGGCCGAGTGGTTCTAGGCGCTACAGTCTGAAACCGCACGACCGCAACGGTCGCAGGTTCGAATCCTGCCTCGGGCATGGTTGCGTGTGATGCCCTTAGGTTAGTTAGGTTTAAGTAGTTCTAAGTTCTAGGGGACTGATGACCTCAGAAGTCCCATAGTGCTCAGAGCCATTTGAACCATTTTTGAACCTAATCTTGTCCTGTGGATGCAATAGAATGTCAGGATAAGCCAACAAAATCCAGTCCCCTTTTTAATGATTTTATTGCAGGCCACAGATGATTTTTTAGGAGATCTGTGTATGATGCACTGGCAACAGTGGTCCCTCTAGGCATGTAATTCTCCAAAATGACGCCCTTTTTCGTCCCAGAAGAGAGTCAGCATAACCTTCCCTGCTGATGGTTCTGTTCGAAACTTCTTTGGTTGTGGTGATGAGGAATGGCGCCATTCCTTGCTCGCTCTCTTCGTCTCCGGTTGGTGGAAGTGAACTCAGGTTTCGTCCCCATTAACGATACTTGCAAGGAAGCCGTCACCTACTCGTGCGAAGCGCCGAAGAAGTTCCTAACAAGCATCAACATGTCGTTCTCTCATTTCAGGAGTCAGCTGCCGGGACACCCATCTTGCAGACACTTTGTGAAACTGGTGCACATCATGCATAATGTGGAGTGCTGACCCATGACTAATCTGTAAACATGCTGCAATGTCATTCAGTGTCACTCGGCGGTTTTCCTTGACTATGGCTTCAACTGCTGCAAGGTTCTGTGGAGCCACAACTCGTTTTGCCTGACCTGGACGAGGAGCATCCTTCACTGATATCACTTCCTATTCAATTCGTAGACTTTTCCTGCTGTGACAAACATGCATCACCGTACTGAACCTTCATTCGTCGAAGAATTTCAATAGGTTTCACACCTTCAATACGCAAAATCCGAATAACAGAACGCTGTTCTTCCCTGGTGCCAGTCGCAAGTGGGGCAGCCATCTTTATACTGATACTGCGACGGTATGTGTGCATCTGCACTATGATGCCACCTACAGGCCATTCTGCGCGCTATTTGTAGCACGCTTACTAACTTACAGGATAACGGAGCGAAATTTAGATTTGTTATTGCAAATTTAAGGTTTTCATATGACTCACCATCGTACAATAAATTAAGTGTAGTAGACAATGTCAGTCAGACATGTTTTTAATGAACGAGAACAAACCTGTATTTTCTATCATTGAAGAGGACCACTTACGTCGTATTGGATGCAAACGCGGTTTGTAAGTTATAAAATAACGCCCCCTTACAAGTATGTCCCTTACCAGCACCCGTTGACTCCTTACGGAAAAGTAGAATCTGTACCTGCAGGTTCTTTGTAATGTAGACTCTTAAGAGTTTAGCACGGCTACAATAGTTCCATAGCAATTGGACGGACATGTTTGTTGTCTATCCCGAGGAGTGGTGCGGTCGTTGCGAACCGTTTCTGTTTTGCTGTCGGACACGGCAAGGGAAAAAGAGGAGGCGTGGGTGAGAGAGATACGGGAGCGCCGGGGGGTGTCGGTGGAGGCAGAGACGCGTTTGATGTGAGTCGGCGGCAGCCACTTGACCAGGAAGGGCGCCGGCAACAGCAGGCAGCCCGTTTGCGGTGGAGGGTGCGGCACAACGGCGCGTATTTTCAGCAGAGCCCACCCTACATCGCCGGGCGCGGTCTGCCGTAATGGCGGCAGTTACAAGCTCGCAAACGCGCGCGCTGAGGTTGCTTTTTGCTGCGCTCGCTGCACGTCAGCGCTGCATTGCGGCGCCGCTTCGGGCACCTCTGGTGCCAGGTGGACAAGTAGTCCGTACCGAAACACACGACAAAATGCATCGAAAACATCACCCCTTTACTTGTTTTCCATGTCTTAACTTCGTGTACGCAGATAATATTACCATACTAATGTTGTAAAAATGATCAAGAACATAGTTGGTGATGTGTTGAAATATCTAAAATACAGGGTGTTACAAAAAGGTACGGCCAAACTTTCAGGAAACATTCCTCCCACACAAATAAAGAAAAGATGATTTGTGGACGTGTGTCCGGAAACGCTTAATTTCCATATTAGAGCTCATTTTAGTTTCGTCAGTATGTACTGTACTTTCTCGATTCACCGACAGTTGGCCCAATTGAAGGAAGGTAATGTTGACTTCGGTGCTTGTGTTGACATGCGACTCATTGCTCTACAGTACTAGCATCAAGCACATCAGTACGTAGCATCAACAGGTTAGTGTTCATCACGAACGTGGTTTTGCAGTCAGTGCTACGTTTACAAATGCGGAGTTGGCAGATGCCCATTTGATGTATGGATTAGCACGGGGCAATAGCCGTGGCGCGGTACGTCTGTATCGAGACAGATTTCCAGAACGAAGGTGTCCCGACAAGAAGACGTTCGAAGCAATTGATCGTCGTCTAAGGGAGCACGGAACATTCCAGCCTATGACTCGCGACTGGGGAAGACCTAGAACGACGAGAACACCTGCAATGGACGAGGCAATTCTTCGTGCAGTTGACGATAACCCTAATGTCAGCGTCAGAGAAGTTGCTGCTGTACAAGGTAACGTTGACCACGTCACTGTATGGAGAGTCGTACAGGAGAATCAGTTGTTTCCGTACCATGTACAGCGTGTGCAGGCACTATCAGCAGCTGATTGGCCTCCACGGGTACACTTCTGCGAATGGTTCATCCAACAATGTCTCAATCCTCATTTCAGTGCAAATGTTCTCTTCACGGATGAGGCTTCATTCCAACGTGATCAAATTGTAAATTTTCACAATCAACATTAGGGATTCCATGCGACGGAGGGTGGATGCATGTATCCTCGCTAACGGAGGACATTTTGAACATTTCCTGTAACAAAGTGTTTGAAGTCACGCTGGTACGTTCTGTTGCTGTGTGTTTACATTCCATGATTAATGTGACTTGAAGAGAAGTAATAAAATGAGCTCTAACATGGAAATTAATCGTTTCCGGACACTTGTCAACATAACATATTTTCTTTCTTTGTGTGTGAGGAATGTTTCCTGAAAGTTTGGCGGTATCTTTTTGTAACATCCTGTATTATTGAAACAGCAGTCAGTCGTCATTTTCTTGCACGTTTCATTCGGCAGATCTAGATTTCGGTTAATGCCTAACCATTATCCTTGCATCATTTCGTAGTGCCAATGCATGTTCTAGTACGTTAGTCCCCTGTTGTTCGGACTTCTGTCACAGTTCTTTCAAACTCCTTGAAAGAACTATGACAGAAGCCCAAACAACAGGGTACCGAGTTACTAGAACATGCATTGATACAATGAAATTGTGCACTGGTAATGGCTAGGCACCAGCCGAATTCTAGATTTGCCAAATGAAACCTGCAAGAAACGGACGACTGATTGCTGTGCTGTACGATTTCAAAGTCATACCACAGTCGTTCAGTGCACCCACGGTGCTAATGGAAGGTAATATGATGCCTAAAGGCCGGCCGCTGTGGCCGAGTTGTTCTAGGCGCTTCAGTCCGGAACCGCGCTGCTGCTATGGTCGCAGGTTAGAATCCTGCCTCGGGCATGGATGTGTGTCAAGTCCTTAGGTTAGTTAGCTTTAAATAGTTCTACGTCCAAGGGGACTGATGACCTCAGATGTTAAGTCGCCTTGTGATCAGAGCCATTTTGATGCGTAAAATGTGTAAATACGAAGGAATTAGTATATTCTTTTAGGTCTGCAGTTCATTTAAGATTTATTGCTGCAACAATTAATATGGAATGCGTGAACTGATTACATTTACAGACCAATAGGACAAGCATTTCTGAGGTACCAGATATCGACCAATTCTGAAACACCAATATTGGTACGTGGTGTAGTCTCCACGGGTGGCAATACAGGCGCTGATTCTAGTAGGTTCAAAAGTGTTGAGATGTGTGTGAAATCTTATGGTACTTAACTGCTAAGGTAATCAGTCCCTAAGCTTACACACTACTTAACCTAAATTATCCTAAGGACAAACACACACACGCATACCCGAGTGAGGACTCGAACCTCCGCCGGGACCAGCCGCTCTGATAGGTTCAAATGGTTCAAATGGCTCTGAGCACTTTGGGACTCAACATCTGATGTCACCAGTCCCCTAGAACTTAGAAATATTTAAACCTAACTAACCTAAGGACATCACACACATCCATGCCCGAGGCAGGATTTGAACCTGCGACCGTAGCGGTCGTGCGGTTCCAGACTGAAGCGCCTAGAACCGCTCGGCGACAGCGGCCGGCCGCTGACTCTGGTATCCAGTAGATTGTACAGGTGGTGGATGCTGTCCTGTGCGAGTAGATTTGTAAGACTTGTTGGCTGACCAGTATTACAAGTCATTTCTCCTCCCATCATATGCCACACTTGCTCACTTGGAGAAGAGTCCCAAGATCGTGCTGGCCAGGGAAGTTGCTGTACGTCTTGCAGAGCACGTAGTGTTTCACGTACAGTGTGTGGCCAGCATTATCCTGTTGGAACAACACATCACCTTCCTGTAGCAAGGACGGCAAAAGAACAGGTCCAACTACATTCTGCACGTACCAAGTGCTGTTTAGCGTTCACTCCAGAAACACTAAAGGTGAACGAGAGTTGGAGCACATCACACTCCTGACCATGTCTGGGGTGAGGCCAGCGTGTCTGGGACGAATACGCTCTACGGATGGTTGGCTGGTTTGGGGGAGGGGATCGAACAGTGAGGTCATTGGTCCCATCGGATTAGAGAAGGTGGGGAAAGAAAATAGCCGTGTCGTTTCAAAGGAACCATCCCGCATTTGCCTGAAAAGATTTAGGGAAATCACGGCAAACCTAATTCAGGATGGCCGGACGCGTGTTTGAACTATCGTCCTCCCAAACAAGAGTCCAGTTTGCTGACCACTGAGCCACCTCGCTCAGCGAATACACTCTAATATCGTCCTCCCAAACAAGAGTCCAGTGTGCTGACCACTGAGCCACCTCGCTCAGCGAATACACTCTACGAGACAGTGCTCTTCATTGTAGGCGCAAACGATTATCACTTGCGAGCAGCCCGAATCTGCTTTCATCGCTGAAGACCACGACACTCCATTCCAGCTTCCATGTGATCCTCTAACGCCACCAATCGATCCGTTCACGTAGATGCTGTGGCGTGAGTAGAAGACGGGCTAGAGGTGTGCGTGCCCGTAGTCCCACTGCTCATAACCTGTTCGTAGCAGTTCGTATTGACAAGTCTGAGCTCACAACCTCTCTTACCTGTGCTGTGGTAGCTGTATGATCTGCCACTGCTGCCCTTACAATGCAACGACCCTGGCGGGCTCCTGTGCAGCGTGGACGTCCACAACCTCGTCTACAGCTGTAAGAATGTTCAGGTGCCCACTGATACCAGCATTGTTGCACAACTGGCGTAGAACGTCCAATTTTGGTGGAAATTCACCGAAAAGATCATCCACCACTCGGAAGGCCACAATCTGACTCCTTTCAAACTCGCTCAGTTGGATGTAGGTAGCACAAGTTGGTTTCCATGCCACGATTGTCTGCTTGTTTCATAGTTTTGCTCCACACTGAGCCTTCTAGCTACGAGCATTCTTTATTGAAAGGCAGACGTAGATGGTGCTCTGGTTGCTATGACACTACGCTCTCTATTGGTGGAAGACGCTGAAACTATTATCAGTACCTCTACCATCCACTAGGTGGCATAAGCCGTCCTCAGATCAAAATCAACGTCACGCTTGCAGGTATACTAATTTATACTCTTTCCGGGAGTGCTTTTGTACACGTAGAGACGTGTCGAAGCCTAAACTTTTAAATCAGTATTATCAGAAATAGGTGGTTTCTCATAGTTACCAGGAAACAACCACGGTTTTCCGTTGTTGATTCAGAGGATTATTATTTAAATCGTGCTCCACAGCTTCGATAAACGACATATATATATATATATATATATATATATATATATATATATATATATATATATATATATATATATATATGTTGGTCAGAAACAGTGTGAAAAGCTTCAATGCCATTGCACCATAGACTGTGCTGGGAAATAATTGTTAGGAAAAAATCGATACGCTGGGTCATTTCCGACTTAATTAGTTACCCATTCAGGTCTTGCTCTTGGAAATCGAAGCTGCCTGCCAGATTCAATTAGTATCAGCTGTTCTCATAACATACACGATAGCGCACGAGGCTGCTCAGACTTCGGTTCGAGTTCGATCCTTACTACCGTCGCTTGTCCAATTTTCGCATAGCTTCCTTGATCGGTTTTAGAAAACCAAGCGAAGAACACGATTGGTGGTATCATCTCCTGCGGGCCGCTTGAACTTGTGCGTGCAACACCCTTATTGGTTAACTTCAGTGCTGATTACCTCTGAAAGGGAGCAACGTATCGAATTTCTTTCGTAGCTGTAATTTTTCAGCACAACCACACTGCAACAACCTTAAAAGCTTTGCAGACTATTTCTGACCACTCTGTCTATCAACAAAAAGTTGGTAAATTCCTTATTTTACTGTAAATAGACTGCTAGCCATTAAAACTACAACACAAGAAACAACAGCAAATAAGAAAATTAAGAATAGCGCATATACAGTAAACACTATTTGATCTAACGAATGCGGACAACTATTAGTGGACGAAAATATGGAAAGTGTGCAGCCATCGCTCTTACGACAGCTTGAACTCAGCTAGGGATAATTTTATGAAATGTATGAAAGAGCCAAAACCAGAGAAAGTACTCATGTTTGACGCCGATGTCTGGAGCGTAGTCGACGTCCTAAACTCCCCCCAAAGGTGTTCCAGTGGGTTCACGACGGAACTATGGGTGGGTCAGTCCATTTCAGTAATGTTATTCTCCTCAAAGCACTGCCTCAGATGCTGCTTAATGAAAGGATGCCTTGTCAGGCTGGTGCAAGCTGTCACCCTATCCGGACCATTCCTCTAACTTACGCAGTGCAGAATATTGTAAAATGTGTTCATATCGTTCCTCATTTACCGTTGCCTTAATTCTAACAAGGGGACCACACGCTAACCACGAAAAACACCTCTATACCATAACACTATCCTATCTGTACTGCACTGTTAGCACTATGTATGATAGCAGGTGTTGTTCTTCAGACACTCACCAAACCCAAACGCTTCCATCGGATTCAAACAGGTATACGATGGCTCATCACTCCAAATCATTCGTTTCCATTCATCCACTGTCCAGTGGCTTCCCCGTCACTTCTAACGCTAACAAAAGAAATGTTTTGCTTATGCAGAGGTGTTCGTCAGTTGTACCCCATCACCCTTAACTCCCTGCACATAAGCACTGTGGTAGCTGGACTGCTGGAAGCACTTTGAAACTCACGAGTGATTCCTTTCACTAACTTGAGGCGGTTTTTTTACAACCACCCTCAGCAATTCTTGACGGTCCCCGTCAGTCAGCACACAATATCAGCCTGGTCTTTGTACACCTATGGGTTTTCCTTGCGTTTCCACATCACCATCACATCACATCGCTAGGAGTCGAATTGGGCAACCGTACAAGGTTTGAAATGTCACTGATAGGTTTCTTACTCAGAAGACATCCAAACGTTAGTCCACTTTCAATATCACTGAGCTCTTCTGAGCGACCCATTCTTCTATTACTGCAACCCGCAACTCAACACTCCCTCCCTCCCTCCGATTATACAGGCCTGTCCGCCTCTCGCACCGTCTAGTGATCAATTCGCCACAGGGTGTACGAATACTTTTGATCAGATAGTGTAATAGGAAAAATACGTGATTAAAATTGTAGGTGATTCGAGAAGTTCAAAGATTTTGCACATTCTGGCGTCGTCCCTGTCAGCAGCGACGGCTCAAATCCTGCTGGGCATCGAAGGAAGGAAAGAAGATTAGTTTTTGGCACCTTATCGACACCGAGATCATTACAGGCGGAACATAAGCTGAAGTTAGGGATGGATTAGAAATGAAATCGATCGTTCCCTCTGAAAGCAGCCATCCCGGCATTAGCCTTAAGCAATTTGGAGTAACCATACAAAACCTCAATTTGTATGTGTCGTCTGGATGGTCGTTGGTGCATGTGGGCGTTCTGTAATACACTCCTGGAAATTGAAATAAGAACACCGTGAATTCATTGTCCCAGGAAGGGGAAACTTTATTGACACATTCCTGGGGTCACATACATCACATGATCACACTGACAGAACCACAGGCACATAGACACAGGCAACAGAGCATGCACAATGTCGGCACTAGTACAGTGTATATCCACCTTTCGCAGCAATGCAGGCTGCTATTCTCCCATGGAGACGATCGTAGAGATGCTGGATGTAGTCCTGTGGAACGGCTTGCCATGCCATTTCCACCTGGCGCCTCAGTTGGACCAGCGTTGGTGCTGGACGTGCAGACCGCGTGAGACGACGCTTCATCCAGTCCCAAACATGCTCAATGGGGGACAGATCCGGAGATCTTGCTGGCCAGGGTAGTTGACTTACACCTTCTAGAGCACGTTGGGTGGCACGGGATAGATGCGGACGTGCATTGTCCTGTTGGAACAGCAAGTTCCCTTGCCGGTCTAGGAATGGTAGAACGATGGGTTCGATGACGGTTTGGATGTACCGTGCACTATTCAGTGTCCCCTCGACGATCACCAGTGGTGTACGGCCAGTGTAGGAGATCGCTCCCCACACCATGATACCGGGTGTTGGCCCTGTGTGCCTCGGTCGTATGCAGTCCTGATTGTGGCGCTCACCTGCACGGCGCCAAACACGCATACGACCATCATTGGCACCAAGGCAGAAGCGACTCTCATCGCTGAAGACGACACGTCTCCATTCGTCCCTCCATTCACGCCTGTCGCGACACCACTGGAGGCGGGCTGCACGATGTTGGGGCGTGAGCGGAAGACGGCCTAACGGTGTGCGGGACCGTAGCCCAGCTTCATGGAGACGGTTGCGAATGGTCCTCGCCGATACCCCAGGAGCAACAGTGTCCCTAATTTGCTGGGAAGTGGCGGTGCGGTCCCCTACGGCACTGCGTAGGATCCTACGGTCTTGGCGTGCATCCGTGCGTCGCTGCGGTCCGGTCCCAGGTCGACGGGCACGTACACCTTCCGCCGACCACTGGCGACAACATCGATGTACTGTGGAGACCTCACGCCCCACGTGTTGAGCAATTCGGCGGTACGTCCACCCGGCCTCCCGCATGCCCACTATACGCCCTCGCTCAAAGTCCGTCAACTGCACATACGGTTCACGTCCACGCTGTCGCGGCATGCTACCAGTGTTAAAGACTGCGATGGAGCTCCGTATGCCACGGCAAACTGGCTGACACTGACGGCGGCGGTGCACAAATGCTGTGCAGTTAGCGCCATTCGACGGCCAACACCGCGGTTCCTGGTGTGTCCGCTGTGCCGTGCGTGTGATCATTGCTTGTACAGCCCTCTCGCAGTGTCCGGAGCAAGTATGGTGGGTCTGACACACCGGTGTCAATGTGTTCTTTTTTCCATTTCCAGGAGTGTATATCTATCCAACGCGTCCCTCCCGTGCTCGATGGGATTTAGGTAGAGGAATGGACAGACTAGTCCATTCACCTAATATTCTCTCGTTCCGAGACCACCTCCACCTACGCTATTCGATGCGGTCGCTCAATGTCATCCATAAGGATGAAGTCAGAGCCGAATACATACCTGAAAAGACGCTTATGGGAAAGAAGTACAGTGTCACAAGAACGTTGATCAGTGAGCGTACTGTGTTCAAAGATTTGGACGTCATCAAGCTCAGGCAACATTGTGCCTCCCCATACCACAACAGCTGGCGCAGCAAAATTATCCTGCTGGCCATACCCACTTGTGCCAAGAACTGGGAACACATAGTGCATCCAGAAACACTGTCAACCTTGGTCGTCCAGGTGGTCCATGTTTTATGGCGTGGGGATTGCATCGTACAGCGTACTGGAAGGAGATCTTGAAATGAGAGGATATTCGGCAGATGAAATTGTCTGCCAGTTTCCCCCAACTCATATGCCATCGAGCACGCGTGTAGTGCGTTGGCGGCATATAGTTTAAGACATTATATCCATCAACGACCATCCATCAGTTGTCATCCGCGCTGGAAGAGAAATGTAATGACCTATCACAAGAACTCTTTGCCAACTTTGTGGCTGTCATGTCAGCACGTTGCAGAGCATAATTTGCCATACGTGATGATCCCTAAACCGATTAAGAAACGTCTCCTACCTTTGGAATATCCAGGGACCACCATGAACCCAGTGACTTGAGTGCAATTATTGTCTTTGAATAAAAGTGTCATTTCCGTTCGTTTCATTGCGTATTTGTTTTAATTATCTTCTGTACTGTACTGTACTATACTTTAGCAGTTCTTTCAATATAAAGCCAAACTTTCATAGAGCTATATGACCGTGCGTCGCTAGTATTCGTGCCACATCTCATTTGACATTGGCGACTGCAACAGGTAATTTGGTCTATGTCTGCTACCTCGATGAGCATTTATAAGCTGCAGTATTCAGGATTTCTGGTGTGACCGTTGCTTACTAGCGTTGGCGTTGGTGTAATTGCATTTTAAATGTTTCTTCAGGCGCAGTTGTGTGATAGTGACACTAGATTTCTTTCTCTGACTGAGGCTTTGACTGAATATGTAAGTGTTATGACTTGACAAAATTAAAATCGTCCGGTATAACTGTATGCTCTTTAATTGCTCTGGGAGCTGATGGAGTGGAACTACAAAAAGTGAAATATTAGTTCATCTGATTATAATAATTATAAAAAGATTTACTTAATTTCATTCTATTGCCACAGGAATGTGCCGTATATTGACAACTGTCTTTGAATATTAAAGCATCACTTTACTAAACTCTTCTCTCGAAGTACAACGTTCATCAAGTTCAGAATTACTGTTCAGTCTAAGACATAACATACAATGGTGTCCTATCTAAGACGATGTTGTCTGCTTGATCGGACGTCACGAATTGGGCCGAAGCTTCCCCTGCTCGGCTGTACCTTGACCTCCATGCGGTGGCGCTATGGTGCTGGCACAGAACCTTGTGTGACATGGATGCGAGGTGCTGACTGGCACCGTGTTCTTTGGACGACGCCACAGTAAGGATCAATACTGTTGTTTTATAAAGTATGCGCGAATGTAGATAGAGAATCATGTTACTTTTCAATTCAGTTGATAGTATTACGGGGATCTGAGAATATATGAGGTGCTTCTTCTACTTTTGTGAAAGTGTGGATATGTAATTAGTGAATAAAAGAGACAGTGAAATGAATGGGCTCACTGTCTTCTTTCTCAGCTAGACCAAATGTCATTTTCCTCCAGGGTCAGTATCGTGCCAGTTGTGTGACGTATCTCCAAGGTCAATCACCCCTCCCCTCCGTCTCTATTGACCAATTGGGGGTTACTGGCATTTTGTACACGGTAGTGAGAGAATGATGAAGTGTCAGCAAAGAGATCAGTCACCAGGCAGAATAAGAGGGGAGAGAGAGAGACATATATTAACTCCTCTCCCTCAGTATTCATTACATATGTGTGTCATTTCACGATTAATTAAAATTCATTTTTTTCCATCGTTGAAAGAGCCTGCTGATGCAACCGTAGCTGATATGCTGGAGCAGGATGTACAGCTATTCACTGCATCGAAACCCCTTAAGCCGTAGCAGCATGTAGATTGGCAACCTGTATCTCAGAGTAGGACACAAAACCATTCTGTTGTTCATCGTTACATCTAATCTGACTGTCAATGGATTCAAACATGAGTGTAATGTAGTAAAGGAAGTTGAGAGTGTTAAACACGATGCTAAAGCATTATTTATAGACAATGCATGGGATGGGTTACACCATAAAATGAATACATTTATGCCCATATGACGACCATGTTCGACCCGTCGAATACTTCTATCGACATCTGTCTCTCTAGCATTCAGGCATCCACCGTCGAAATGTACTGGGACTCAACGCAAAAGGTAACACCTGAAGACTCCCCCGTATATTTACGTCATTCTACTGTTATGAATGTGCGTGATATATATGATGAATTATAGATTAAAGGAGACAGGCTGAGTCATTATCAACCACATAGAAAATCTGTACTCAATGTGCTGTAAGCTATCCGGGCGAACATAGTGTGCATGTGAATGACTTAGAACGTTGTGTAAATTCATGTGCCCACATTGTGTGAAAGTTAGTTTCTATAACCTCTGTAAGTATAAAATCCATACAAACATTCGCAGATCACAATTTACACTGCCTGATGAAAAGATTTTTTTTTCGGCTTGAATTGTACTTGGGCACTCTCAATGAAGTGTCAGAATGTCTGTGGAGAAGTGGCCCCCCGCGGCAAATCATCGAGTCCGCCACGTTCGAGGTAGCGTACAAAATATCTTTAATACTCATTTGACAAATTTATATTTACAGACGTTTGTTGTATTGCTCTTATATTAAATTTGTTACAGGTCACATGTGCTTTACACACAGGCATAATCGGTACATTATCCGTGCATCTTTGGCTTCCTTATTTCTACATGTTGTGTGCTCTGTGTATGTGTTGTCTATAAGGTAAAACCTTGTCTAAGTTTAATAAGCAACTGCATCATTTTCATTACATTTGTTATTTAATCTAAGCTTAATAGCAATTATATCATTTAAATTACAACTATTACTGAAGAACTTTCTATATATATTAAAATGACAATTGATCCATTTCTCTGTTCCTTAATTTAGTCTTACCTTACATCATTATAAGCAGTATCCTTTGTTCATGGTGGAAGTATCAATGACTCAGACAGACAAGAATCTGAGACTAAAGCAATAGAAACAAACAGGAATATAACGTCACAAAAACAAAACTACAAAGACGAACAACATATCGAAAACATAAACATATCATATAAAACAAAAGCACATGCAAGGCATACCCATTAACAAGCAACAAAGATAAAGAACTGCAACAGATACACAGACACCAACGAGATCTTTTACGAGACACAGACAACACAAGACAAATAATAAAGGCAAACACGACAACCATAGAAACATCAATGGGGAACAGAAATGAGTAAACCCACACATCACAAGATTCGAACACTAAAGAAGAACACGACAAAGGAATAACATTTGACTACGGAGTCCTTGAGGAGAATTTATGCTTAAGCAGGCTCGAAAACAGAAAAGTATTTCAAATTGCCCTACTGTCAGTAACACTACATAATCACTCAGAAGGGAATAAAACATGTTACCCAACTACGGAACAGACTTTCCAACTCACAAACGAGAGCTCTGTAGACTCCCCGGAGTGGTATGCACACAGATGGGAGAGTCTTGGGACCTAAATAGCGTCTACAATGACTTAGAGGTAGCACACTGGCGAGTTTACTTTGAATTCACGGAAACTGGACCAAAGAGCTATGCATATCCGAGAAATCCACCACTGTGAAGGTTGTGCAACTCAACTGTATGAGGAGAAGAATGATCAGTAGACAACTAAGCAAGTTGGTAGTCGATGTACAGATGGATATCTCTTGTTTACAGGAACCCTACATGCGTGATGGTAAAATACCTTGACTCCCAACACAATATATGACAATAATAGGTGTAAATGATGCCAAAGCAGCAACCGTGGTAACAAATACGTGAATTACAGTGCAGTGACAAAAATAACACAATCATTCACTGAATACTTCATAACAGCAGAAGTTACAGTGGTAAGGGAATCATGGATAGTTACATCATTACACACACTGTACTAATAATTGAACCTGCCGCAAAAAAAAAAAAAAAAAAAAAAAAAAAGAAAGTGGCAAAGTGGCCCGCAACTACGTACCCTCAGAGTTGAAATATTAAAAGTTTTGGCTGGTTTCGTTGTCTAGGAGGTGGGATACGTACTTGTTGCATTACATGCCAAATACTACTGAGTCTACTGTATACAATATGAATACACACATAAATCGGATGCTCGAAGGTTCCTATCACTCGGCAATTGCGAATTTTGAATATAACATAGAAATTTATAAATGAAACATCGCAATTAAATAAAATCTGCAGGTCCTATTCCAAAGACTTTAAATGACTAGTACGATAGCAGAAGTACTTTTAAGAATGCCGTTTATTTATGCAAAACACTTATTGGTATTAGATAAAATATAAGTTGAGTAACAAGGAAACAACAGTTTCTTACTTCACGTAATTAGTTATGAACAACAACATAGCTCGCGAGATATTCACTGCTAAACGCATACTACGTCTTCACTGCAGAAGCCACGGAAATCTCACAAGTGCACAAGTCGGCACTACGAAATATTTCTCCCGCGACCATGCTCTAACTTCTCACCACTCTCCGAGTGTTTGATGCGACCCTCCGGTGCACCTTCCCACCCAGAACTCTTTCATGTCTTGTGCGACCCGATACTCCTCCCCCACTTCCATACAGTCTCTCCATTGACTTTGGTAGTCGCCTACCGTAGTAACGAGTGCTGTGATTGGCTAGAGCGCTCCCACCATGTCTCCAAGCCAACGCACACTTACAAACATATTGACTGGATTTACATTTAAATAACTTGAAATTAAATAATACGGATGGACCATAAACACGCTCTAACACACTTCATTAAATACATAAGCAAATTAAATAAACATATATCAAAGCAATAGAAGCAAAAGTAGGCCAGTAGCCTAATGTCACTCTCATTTCTAAAACACAGTAAATATTTGACCAATTTCCTCATGAATAGTATATATCGGATATAAGTAAAGACGTAGACAAATAAATATATATTTTTAAGCATGCTGATACCGTTTTTTCGTGTAACTGAAGAGTACTTATGGCCTGGTGGGATCAACAGTAATCGGCCACTTTGACCTCCAATAACTCATGTACTATTCAAGTTATATGCCTGTAATTCATACCGATTCAAGTTTACACGAATAGATTTCTAAAGACATGTCGATCGACAAAATCGGATGAACCGTTTAGATTTAGAAAATTAGTTGGTTCAAATGGCTCTGAGCACTATGGGACTTAACTTCTGAGGTCATCAGTCCCCTAGAACTTAGAAATACTTAAACCTAACTAACTTAAGGTCATCACACACATCCATGCCCGAGGCAGGATTCGAACCTGCTACCGTAGCGGTGACGCGGTTCCAGACTGTAGCGCCTAGAACCGCTCGGCCACTTCGGCCGGCGGAAATTAGTTGATGGGTGTTACTTGCATAATTTACGGTCGGATACTAAACTTTAAACTAATAAAGATATTGAAAATCTGATTACACCATCAGAATCGTCGTGCAAATAAAGGTAGTTTACATGTTTCTTTTTGGGGTACCATGATTCCTCTGGCTACTATTAATTTCTACATGAACTGTGAAATGTCTGCCATTATGGTTTCACAAAGTCCGCCATTTTTAGCACTCCCGGCATAAAGATCTCCTTCACCGACACAAAGTACCTTCCTCGACACAGTGTCAACATGGAATTCCCAGCCACGCGGTCAGGCTGGACCACACGCTGGGGCTACTCCCTTGCTCCGGCTACTGTTTGGCACCACGCGGTTGCTGGCGATACCCAGCTTGCCGAGCGGTCTGTGCGGAGGCGCCAACTCTGAACTTAGAATACTTTCAGAGCGCCACAACTCGCCCGTTATCTCACAAACCCTTTGCAAACTCAGTTAAGGAAGTAGCAGGTTTCTCCAGGGGCAAAAGTCTACACATCAAAAAAATGGTTCAAATGGCTCTGAGCACTATGGGACTCAACTTCTGAGGTCATCAGTCCCCTAGAACTTAGAACTATTTAAACCTAACTAACCTAAGGACATCACACACATTCATGCCCGAGGCAGGATTCGAACCCGCGATCGTAGCGGTCTCGCGGTTCCAAACTGCTGCGCCCAGAACCGCGCGGCCACTTCGGCCGGCTCTACTCATCCTCCCGGACATTAACGCATGCTCAGCACTCTGGCATGCTGTCAGGACAGATGCCAAAAGACAAGTAATAACGGACATCATAAATGAATGCCTACATTTTGTGCTCAGTGCGGCAGGGCAAGTCCCGAATGACCATAGAAATGCCGGAAGTATCTGTAACATAGACATGTCCTTAGCAAACGGATTATCTGCAACACATATCACTGGCTGGAAGGTATATAACACAGCAACACACAGCTATCATAATGCAAAAATTATACGCACTGCTGCACACGTAAACACATACACATTCAGTCAATTTCAACAGCGATTGCTGATGAGCAGGGCAAACTGGCAGTCACTAAAAGGTACAATAGAAGAATTCCGGTTGCACACCACCGGAGGAAGTACAGATTACAGAGCGGACATATTAATTAACCTACTACTGGCGTCCCACAAATTAATGAGATGCATAAACAAAAAATACCGTGATCGACATTATTATCAAAACTAAGGAAAGACTCACGAGACAAACGACGATAGTACCAACGAGCAAAGACAAAGGAAGAAAAGAAAGTCAAAACTACCTTGAACCTAAACTACGACACAACAAATAATTACAGACACAAGACAGGACCTTTGGGACAATTTTGTCAGGACCAACTTACAGATTAAATGGAGAGAGCCCTTCAAGCTACAAACTGAGAGAGTAAAAACACCAACGGTAATGTCACATTAAAGCGACAAAACGGTACCTTAACGGAGGAATGAGGATGCTCGGCAGAGTATCTGCTACCCAAGCTAACACCAGGCGAAGACCCTTCACACGACCAACACTATCACACAGGCCTATGCACACAAATGGACGTTAGCTACATAAGTGATGGAATCACTACTCCTTTCACTCCCGAGGAGGCTGTGCTGACAATAATGAAACTTACAGACAGAAAAGCCCGGACCCAGATGGAGTTCACTCAGAAACCATTAACACTGCTGCACGATAGATTATCCCCAACATGACGCACTTACTTAATGACTCTTTACTGCAAGGGATAATACCCTGCAGCTGAAAGACGTCCAATGCTGTGGTTATCAAAAAATTAGAGGACAGGGACTCAACAGGCCCAACATTATGTAGATCGATACGTGTTCTCAATGTAATAGGCAAGGTTCAGGAGAGGATATTGTGTGACAGCCTACAGTCACACGGACAGCTTATGGGCCCCAGTCGACGTCATTATGGGTTGAGATTGAAGAAGTCATAACTCAGAGCACACAGGACAAATACGTGGTGCAAACTTTTCGTACCTGTGTTTCAAACCCCAGCAGCTTTATAAAACAGCATCTGCAGCTACTGCAGAGACAGTTGCAGAATACCAGGAAGGCCACCGCAGGATTGTCAAGAAAATCACCAAAGGGTCCCTGAAAGGGGCCGTATGTAGACCCATATTCTGGGAAACTGCTATTCAGCCGCTGATAGACAACTTAGACAGAGATGACAGAGAAAAAATGTCAGTAGCATACGCTGATGGTATATTCATAGTGGTATTAGGAAACGAAAGAAGACACATAGAACAAAAGGCTACATAGCTACTCGTAGATATCAACGTGTACTGGCGTAAGCTGTCGCCAGCACATCGGTCGGCAAAGATGTAGCAGGAAATTCGATGGTAGCCGTTGGATCAAGTGCGCCTATCAGGAGAGACGCCAAAGACAACGTACCACCAACGGCCTCTCGACTACAAGCACTGAGACCACCGCCACCGACTGGAGGGCTCAGTCTCAGTCAATGTTAGTCACTGGTGCAGTCGCTCAGTCATTGGCTAAGTCTCTATCCTAATGGCCTCTGTCAGTTCACATTTCCGACTACGAGAGTGTATAGCGACCAGAGTAGTGTTCATAGTGGGACTTGTACTTCACCAACAGTGAGGCTAACGTGGACTATTATATAAGTGCTTGGCCACAACATATGGATTCTTAAACTTATGTATCGGCTATCTGTTCAAATAAATAAAGAATCGTGTTAATACATGTGTGCAGTTGTGTTGTAGAAAGAGGATACCAGTCACCAATCAACATCCTGTCGCTTGATTCCTATGGTACAAGACTCTACAGTGGCAACTAGGATACAACAGAACGAATGGTATAAAATGGTCTAACAACAATAAACTAACAACTGCAGCTAATAAAATGGTGTACTCACTTCTGAAAGTCGAACTCCCATCTACAAGTCCTAGAAGTTTGTAATGGGAAATTTCGAACACCCTGTATATTACATATCTGTGTGTTTGTGTATGCGTGTGTGTGTGTGTGTGTGTGTGTGTGTGTGTGTGTGTGTGTGTGTGTGTGTGCGTGTGTGTGCGCGTAAGCGTGTGCGTGTGTGTGTGTGTGTGCGTGTGCGCGTGCGAAGGGAAGATGAATAGGTGATTTGATGTACAAACAGAAATTAAGGAATGGCCACTATTTCAAGAGGCATAATAGCAGAGAAGGGATGCGGCAGTACTTCTGTTAAGTTGTTCAAATTTGGTAGTTTGTTTAATTTATTAAGGAACTGTTCAGCCTTAAAAAGGTTTCATATCTGATCTATTCTGGCTAGGTCCTGAATCTGCAGATGTTAACTGGCTGAACTAATGTTTATATTTGATATTTTTTGTTAACTACAGAAAAACTTGAAAATTTTTAATCTTGTCTATTTTAATAGAACCACGAAGAGGGAGATGTTAAAGGGGTAACTACTGTCCTATTCAAAGTCATCTTTTTATTCAACAGCAATTTCTTAATTATAAGAAATGTTTGGCCGAGCGGTTCTAGGCGCTTCGGGTCCGGAACCGCGCTGCTGCTACGGTGGTAGGTTCGAATCCTGCGCCGCGCGGGATTAGCCGAGCGGTCTAGGCGCTGCAGTCGTTGACTGTGCGGCTGGTCCCGGCGGAGGTTCGAGTCCTCCCTCGGGCATGGGTGTGTGTGTTTGTCCGTAGGATAATTTAGGTTAAGTAGTGTGTAAGCTTAGGGACTGATGACCTTAGCAGTTAAGTCCCATAAGATTTCACATACATTTGAACATTTTCGTGGCCGAGCGGTTCTAGGCACGACGTCTACGGTCGCAGGTTCGAATCCTGCCTCGGGCATGGATGTGTGTGATGTCCGTAGGTTAGTTAGGTTCGAGTAGTTCTAGGTTCTAGGGGACTGATGACGACAAATGTGAGGTCCCAGAGTGCTCAGAGCCATTTGAACCATTTTTTTTAACATTTTCTTTCGAATCCTACCTCGAGTATGGATGGAGTTAGGTTAGTTAGGTTTAAGTAGTTCTAAGTCTAGGAGACTGATGAGCTCAGATGTTAAGTCCCATAGTGCTTGTAGCCATTTGAAGAAATGTTTTAAATGGCCTTTGTTCCAGCCCAGCTTTGAAGTATCGTGTAATAACTGATTCAGCAGTTGTTCAAATATATTACTGTCATTTTTTAAATAGTTTTGGTACAACATTACTGAGCTTCTAAGAGGCTAAAATGTTCACACATCCGAAAAAGGGACCTTTTTTTTTTTTTGTAAAGAGACATCTGTTAGTGAAACTAACCTGCTTAAACATTAGATATACGTTTTTCCATCCCAATCTTCCCGAATCGTTAATGGAAAGGTCCGGTAGCGACACAATATGACGACAGCGATATTATTGTGCTCCACTGAATGCTTAAAGGGGCCGGTTCTAGGTGCTACAGTCTTGAACCGCGCGACCGCTACTGTCGCAGGTTCGAATCCTGCCTCGGACATGGATGTGTGTGATGTCCTTAGGTTAGTTAGGTTTAAGTAGTTCTAAGTTCTAGGTGACTCATCAGCTTAAAGGGATATATGAAACACGGTAATGTGGTGTTAGACCGTGTAATGTTTCGTATACAGAATGTTCCCTATAGGGCAAGGATTGTCCCACTCAGTGCACGGCGGCTTGTGGCGCTCAAACATAAACGTACACCACTTGTTATCTCACAACGTGTGGCCCTCGCTCGCCGCCACCCTCTCCCGTCGCTCTGTCCCTCAGCTCCCCGCACACGCAGCTGGGGACTGGGTCGGCTGCGCTGCCCTCCCGTGCGCACTAACGACCCAGCCGCGCGGCGCGTTAAGTAATTTGCCAGCTTGGCGCCGCTCTGCCCACCGCAGCGCACCTCGCCCCGGCTCGCCGCAGCCGCACCGACACCGGCCGAACGAGAGCAGAGTTGCGCGGCTCGCCAATCCCATCAGGCGCCGCCGCTGCTGCGAAATTGGGGGGGACGCTCCAGCCCTCCCACCGCCTCCCGCGCATCTCTCACGGGAATTGATTTATCAGGCGCGCCGGCAGGCGCCGGGGAGCAGTTCCGTCCGTCTGCCCGCGACGCGGAGAGCAAACATCGCGCGGGAAGGAGCGGAGCGGAGAGGGGCGGAGCGGGAGCGAAGCGTGTACTGCTCGCTGCATTTTGTAATCACGCTGCCGAGTCTCGCGGACAGCATTTGAAGCAACCAGCTGCATCCGCAATCACTTTCGCAATGACGAGGAATGAACCGACCGTGTTTCCGCTCCGTCTGGTTGGGTGTGTTCGTGCAGACGCACGTGAATAAGCAATTTTTACCCTTTCCTCTCTTTCTGTGTCTCTCTTTCACACACACACACATACACACACAAAAAAAGTTACAGCGGGAGAGGGACATGGAACATCCATTTTCTTTCAGCCTACACCTTGAAAGCTGCTGCCCATATTCACTGCACAGGGTGATTAAGGAAGGACAGGAATACAACAGCCAATCGCAAACCCATTGATTTCTTATTATTGTTCTTGCCTTCTGCATCCTGCATTCCGGCATTCTGCCTGTACACCAGTAAAGTCACGTACTTCTGGGAGTTAGTCTGAATCTGTTGTTGTTGTTGTGGTCCTCAGTCCTGAGACTGGTTTGATGCAGCTCTCCATGCTACTCTATTCTATGCAAGCTTTTTCATCTGCCAGTACCTACTGCAGCCTATATCCTTCCGAATCTGCTTAGTGTATTCATCTCTTGGTCTCCCTCTGCGATTTTTACCCTCCACGCTGCCCTCCAGTACTAAATTAGTGATCCCTTGATGCCTCAGAACATGCCTACCAACCGATCCCTTCTTCTAGTCAAGTTCTGCCACAAACTCCTCTTCTCCCAAATTCTATTCAACACCTCCTCATTAGTTATGTGATCTACCTATCTACTCTTCAGCATTCTTCTGTAGCACCACATTTCGAAAGCTTCTATTCTCTTCTTGTCCAAACTATTTATCGTCCATGTTTCACTTCCATACACGGCTACACTCTATACAAATGCTTTCAGAAACGACATCCTGACACTTAAATCAGTACTCGATGTTAACAAATTTCTCTTCTTCAGAAACTCTTCCCTTACCATTTCCAGTCTACATTTTATATCTTATCTACTTCGACCATCATCAGTTATTTTGCTTCCCAAATAGCAAAACTCCTTAACTGCTTTAAGCATCTCAATTCCTAATCTAATTCCCTCAGCATCACCCGACTTAATTCGACTACATTCCATTATCCTTGCTTTTGTTGACGTTCATCTTATACCCTCCTTTCAAGACACTGACCATTCCGTTCAGCTGCTCTTCCAGGTCCTTTGCTGTCTCTGGCAGAATTACAATGTCATCGGCGAACCTCAAAGTTCTTATTTCTTCTCCATGGATTTTAATACCTTCTCCCAACTTTTCTTTTGTTTCTTTTACTGCTTGCTCAATATACAGATTGAATAGCATCAGGGAGAGGCTACAACCCTGTCTCACTCCCTTCCCAACCACTGCTTCCCTTTCATGTCCCTCGACTCTTATAACTGCCATCTTGTTTCTGTACAAATTGTAAATAGCCTTTCGCTCCCTGTATTTTACCCCTGCCACCTTCAGAATTTGAAAGAGAGTATTCCAGTCAACATTGACAAAAGCTACAAATGCTAGAAACGTAGGTTTGCCTTCCCTTAATCTAGCTTCTAAGATAAGTCGTAGGTTCAGTATTGCCTCACATGTTCCAACATTTCTACGGAATCCAAATTGATCTTCCACGAGGTCGGCTTCTACTAGTTTTTCCATTCGTCTGTAAAGAATTCGCGTTAGTATTTTGAAGCTGTGACTTATTAAACTGGTAGTTCGGTAATTTTCACATCTGTCAACACCTGCTTTCTTTGGGATTGGAATTATTATATTCTTCTTGAAGTCTGAGGGAATTTCGCCTGTCTCATACATCTTGCTCACCAGATGGTAGAGTTTTGTCAGGACTGGCTCTCCCAAGGCTGTCAGTAGTGCTAATGGAATGTTGTCTACTCCCGAGGACTTGTTTCGTCTTGGGTCTTTCAGTGTTCTGTCAAACTCCTCACGTAGTATCATATTTCCCATTTCATCTTCATCTACATCCGCTTCCATTTCCATAATATTGTACTCAAGAACATCGTCCCTGTATAGACCCTCTATATACTCCTTCCATCTTTCTGCTTTCCCTTCTTTGCTTAGAAGTTGGTTTCCATCTGAGTTCTTGATATTCATGCAAATGGTTCTCTTTTCTGCAAAGGTCTCTATAATTTTCCTGTAGGCAGTACCTATCTTACGCCTCGTGAGATAAGCCTGTAAATCCTTACATTTGTCCTCTAGCCACCCCTGCTTAGCCATTTTACACTTCCTGTCGATCTCATTTTTGAAACGTTTGTATTCCTTTTTGATTGCATCACTTACTGCATTTTTGTATTTTCTCCTTTCATCAATTAAATTCAGTATCTCTTCCATTACCCAAGGATTTATACTAGCTCTCGTCTTTTTACCTACTTGATCCTCTGCTACCTTCACTATTTCGTCCCTCAAAGCTAACCATTCTTCTTCTACTGTATTTCTTTCCCCCATTCCTGTCAATTGTTCCCTTATGCTCTCCCTGAAACTCTGTACAACGTCTGGTTCTTTCAGTTTATCTGGGTCCCATCTTCTTAAATTCCCACATTTTTGCAGTTTCTTCGGTTTTAATCTACAGTTCATAACCAATAGATTGTGGTCAGAGTCTTACAATTTAAAACCTGGTTCCTAAATCTCTGTCTTACCATTATATAATCTATCTGCAACCTTCTAGTATCTCCAGGGTTCTTCCATGTATACAACCTTCTTTCATGATTCTTGAACCAAGTGTGCTATGATTAAGTTATGCTCTGTTCAAAATTTTACCAGGTGGCTTCCTCTTTCATTTCTTAGTCCCAATCCATATTCACCTACTACGTTTCCTTCTCTTCCTTTTCCTACTGTCAAATTCCAGTCACCCACGACTATTAAATTTTCGTCTCCCTTCACTACCCGAATAATTTCTTTTACCTCATCATACATTTCATCAATTTCTTCATCATCTGCAGAGCTAGTTGACATATAAACTTGTACTATTGTAGTAGGCATGGGCTTCGTGTCTATCTTGGCCACAATAATGCGTTCACTATGGTGTTCGTAGTAGCTTACCCGCACTCCTATATTTTTATTAATTATTAAACCTACTCCTGCATTACCCCTATTTGATTTCGTATTTATAACCCTGTATTCACCTGTCCAAAAGTCTTGTTCCTCCTGCCACCGAACTTCACTAATTCCTTAAATAGTATGTTGACTAAAACTGACCATTTCTGTTGGATAACATGGTGTTTTATTTATTCTTTTATGCAAATCAGTTCTGATTCTGTGAATTCTGTGATTTCCAAGCGTTTTAGCACTGAAGATTACTGTTTTTAGCTAAAATCTCGATATCCAAGGATAATAAAAAGCCATTGGGATTGTGACTGATTGCTGTATTCCTATCCTCACTTGTAACAAAACACACTGTGCACAGTGGTTCCCTATGAAATCAACGTACGTGCATGGTGATTCGTTTCAATGTTCACAAACTCTCGAAACGACGAAGATGATGCTGGGGAAAGTGAAGTGGAACGATCGTACGCCATTGATGGCCGGGAGACCCACCTGAGAAATTAGACCGCCACGTTGCAAGTATTTTCAGTTCACGCCACACTGAGCGACTTGCGTGTCGATTACGATGAAATGATGATGAAGTCAAACAACACCCAGTCACCGAGCAGTGGGGATGTATGACTCGGCCAGGAATCGAACGCGGGCCCACGGCGTAGCAGTCGGGCGCGCTGACCAAATTTTTTTCTTTTTTTTTCACTCCCTTCCGACCTATTTAACAGTCAAACTTCCTAAATCCCACCCATGCCACCATTTCCGCCTTTGTCGTATAAATATAATTTTTTTTTCTCATGGAGCCGCTGGTCAACAGCAGGCAGGCGGAGTCAAATACGGCAGCCGTCGAGGATTCCCAGGATTGGCAGACCTATTACCGAGTCGCTCCGTTGTTTTCGTGTACGGTTTTTTAATGTTTCATCCAAAAGACAATGACTGCACAGGTACTATCTCAGCTGAGCGACGGCCTCGAAGTTTGTCATCTCGAAGGTTTGTTTTCCGATTTATTTCGCACTATCTTGTAAGTAGTCGAATGCATCAGTTTCCCAAACTTTTTTCCCAAGTTGGCCTTCTCTTAACTCCGAGGACTCCACTAGGCGGAAGCTCCGGGCTGCCATTTTGGATGCTTCGGTAACGAAGAAGAAATTAGAGCAGTCACATCATATGGTTAAAAAAGTTTTCTCAAACGGAATAAAATAAAGCATAATAAAAAGTACGACGTTTTCTGTCGTGAGGACAAAGCAATAAGGTGCTTCTAGGTATTTCACGGCAGATTTCTGTATCCTAAAAAATAAGTAAATACATAAGCAAATTAGAAAAAAAATTATGACAGAAAAAGAACTTAAGTAGAATTCGTTATTCTCTTCTGGAGTTTAAGCCTTGTTCTATTCATTTTGCACGCTATACTTCACATAATTCTATTTTCTAAAAAAATTACGAAGTTTTTCTTATAGTCTTTCGTCTTCATTACGTGATAATGTTGAAGGAAAAGATACATACGGAAATCATCTTTCCTTTTATTTTCTTTATTCAGGAGGCTCAAAAAAATGGTTCAAATGGCTCTGAGAACTATCAGTCCCCTAGAACTTAGAACTTCGTAAACCTAACTAAGCTAAGGACATCACACACATCCATGCCCGAGGCAGGATTCGAACCTGCGACCGTAGCAACAGCGCGGTTCCAGACTGCAGCGCCTAGAACCGCTCGGCCACCCCGGCCGGCAGTCAGGAGGTAATGTATTGTCTGGCCGTTAGCCAGTTTAAAGCATTTCTTTTTGTAAATGAATTGGCACATCAGTAGGATTCAAAAAATTGGCAGACAAGATATTGACGGGAACTGTGGCTAGCATTAGTCGGATAACTCGCCAGGTCTCCGTCACTTGGTTGCACGCAAACCTATGTTCTTCGGTGTCTATTTGGTGGCAATTCTCACATGTTGGCGAATCACCCAGATGAACTGCATGAAGTTTCGCTTTGGTTGCTAGCTTCCTGTTTAGTGCTCTGTACCAAGTAGTTTCCACATTTATTGGTAAGTGAGAGGTGCTGATATTTTTCCAAACGACGTTCCAGTCATAGTATAAGTGTTTTTGTTAAATGACATTTCTGCTTTTGTTTTTCATTAATTTCACATATATGTTTTTAATTTTATCCGTATTCTTCGGGCGAACTCTGGTCTCAATATGAGTTCGAATGTGGATTCAAGACAATGCTAGTAATTTCGTCCAGTATTTGGGCCGCGTGGCTGGTGGGTGTCTTCTTCCACAGCTTGTATGTGGAACACACAAATAAAGCTTACGATTTTCTCCGAGTGTCGGTAAGATTTAAACCACTGTTTTCGGCTGAGAGGGTCAGCGTGTCAAACTTTACTTTGAAAATATTGCCACGAATGACGAAATGACCCAAAGCTGAGAGAATTCTTTCTGTTGTTTCAGGTTGTATGAATAAAAACCTGTGTCACATAGTTGACTTTAAAGACCATGTACGTATTTGCACAGGCAGCCTCTTGCATGTCGTCAGTCTTCTAACGCGATGTACTGTGACTCGGGCACGCTGGCAAGGATTTTCCTTAAGTTTGCAGCTACAGTTTGCTTTATATTAAGCTTGTGGTCCATAGCCATAAATTGCACGTGGGGTCCGCATTTAAGTTTCCCGTGTTTAGAAAGAATATTCCACACCCTATATTCTTGAAGCGTAATTTACTTTTCTTAGTTTTACATTAGACGCACGTATCATATGATAACCGAACATTCCACACCCTATATTGTTGAAGCGTAATTTACTTTTCTTAGTCTTGCATTGGACGCACGTATCATATGATTTTTTTTAAAGTGGACTTGTAGTCCGGGGTGATATGTTACAATACAGCATCACCGGTCTATTGCGGTCTAACTGTGTTGGTGAGGCAGTAAGTTTCCACAGGGCAGTGACTGCGTCACTGCAATTCACTTTGGAGGTGTGGCGGCGAGACCGCCGCATTGTAAATAATATCATTGGTTTGTTAGCGTTCCGTGATTTTTAACACAGATGTTTATTCCGTGACTTTACTAGCGATTTCATTTTCTCTCAGAGTAGTTTTGACGACAGAAGTCCGAGTTTTAAGAGGAGGTGTACTTCTATTGTTCATAAAGAAACGGCAGCCACCATTGCTGCGAGATATAAGAAAATATCAATTTTTGTCAGTATAAGCACTTGTAAGAAGATAGGTATATGCTGTAATAGTTGAGCACTGAGAAGAATGTTTTATGTAATAATAATTTTTATCATGCAAACTAAAATTTTTCTCATTTTTGAAGTGAATATTATGCTCTTCTTTCCTTTCCTAGTTATTACAATACAAAGTGCAAACAAGCAGAAGACAGGATTTTGAATGCTAGGTAGTACTGTGCCGTCCCTGTTTAACATCACGGTCTTCTGGAATGAACTGATTCTCTTTTGTGAAAAGCGAAAATTTGTGTAACTTGCCCTACCGACACAGAGTATCGTAGTTGTTCAGAATCGTATTCGTCTGACTTGCTCTTCAACAACAACGTCAAGGTTTTTTCAGAGCCACATTATGACCAAGATCTTGAGGAGCTGTTCTTCCGCTGGCTGCTAAGAACTTTAATCTCTAGTGCGCTCGATTGCACTCCGGAGACGCCACGCATTACTGAAAAAATTAATAATGTACTCTTTTTCAGCCAAGAAGACAGTAATTGAGATCCACAGCACTAGATATTTTATTTTTTGATGAAAAGTCGATTTCAGTTTTCACATTAAAAAGTAACACCAAAGGGCAGATTTATATAAATCTTTTAATATTAGGAAGGAAAAAGGAGCTGATAATTTTGTAGCAGAAGGTTTCGAGGCTAACTGTCTGCTTGTTCTTTTTACTCTTATTAGGAATACTTAATAATTTTTCTAGTGGCCTTGGGAGGGTCATTAGAACCTGCAGTGCCATCTCTAAGTCACTTTCACCGAGACCTCCATCATCTACGTATGCCTTACATATGATATTTTTCCCGTGTATGCGAAACCCTCGTAATTGTTTCTTCAGAGTGGCTAGCAGGGGCTCAATGGCAATGGCAAACAAGACCATCCACATCGCAATTAAAACATAAGCTGCTGGTTAGATGACCATTAATCATGGTTTTCGATATGCTATCCTTCAAAATTCTACCAACGATGTTGACAAAACATTGGGGAAAAGGGGCGCAGTTATCGTTTTGAGCAGGTACTGGTGGCTGACCCTATGGAAAGCCTTCTCGAAATCCAGTGACATTACAGTGTACGGAAGCCTGAGAACATCTGCCGTCGCTATGATGTCCCTATATTTGCAAGCAGTTTGGATAATTGATTTGTCTTTACATGCACTAGTTTGATATGGGCCGATTACCTCATGCATTATCGTTTTTAGTCTGCGGGAAAGAATGCGCGGCATAATTTTGTAATCACTATTCAGGAGAGTAATTGACCTTAGGTTTCTATTGAGACTCTGTGTGGGTGTTTCGGAACTAACACCACAATTTCTTCCAAAAATTCATTTTAGATTTTCGTCAGAATTCATTAATTCATTACATACCAAGAGCAATTTGGATCTCATTTGCGCCTGGAAAATCTGGCAAAACTTCGCTGGAAGGTCGTCAGGTCCCGGCGCTTTGTTTTTGGGACTCTGCGTAATTGCGATTAGCACATCATTATCATCAATCTCTTCTAGAAGACTCACGGACGACGCTTTGCTAAGTCTGCCTTGAAGATCTTGTACCAGGTCTTCTTGTGCTTCGTAATTAACAGCACTGCCCTATATTAGGTCAGTAAGATAGCCATAGATTTCTTTTTTAATGGCGTTCTGTGTTTTTTAACAGTCCCGTCCGTTCTTTTAATTTCTGTGATGATTTCTCTACGTCTTCGCTCCGGCTCGCGAATGAATGAAATATGGACGTTTCTTCACCGAAAACAGCACCTGCTTTCCCGCACTTATTTCGAATTCTTCTAACTTCATTCGTTTCAGAGCCAAAATTTCGGATTTGATTCGTTTGGTCTCAACATAATTTCCAACTACAGAGGCGTCCAGTTTGAACAGGTCCCACCGGTAGTGGAAATAAAGATCGGCTTTTTTCCTGTACCAGAAACTTTTTTTCCCACGAATAGTCGATCAACATTTTCCTTAATCACGGTTACGCGTATTTTAACCACCAGGTCCGGGAAGAATTTGTAACGTTGAAGTCTAAAGAAACGTGCGATGTTTATGTCTAACAAAGAACAGTTACATAAAGTAGTGTGCTGACTGCGTATCTCATTACAAGTATCTGTATATTTATCTGACTCTTTTTTAAACAATCTGTCCAGTAGCACGAAAGCAATAACACTAAACCAAAACTAATTAAAACCAGTGCGCGATGATGAGAAATTAGAGGTAAGATCTTTCAGATCTACTCCATCTTACTACGGCCTTGTAAATCCGAATAAGTGCAAAAGTGATCTCTGTGCGAAAGTCCATCAGCTGTGTGATATATATTCCTTATCTGGTATTGGTGTCGCCTTGGATAAAGCGTTGTTCTGCTCTCAATGCCACTAAACTAAGTACAGTTGCACAAGGCAAAATGCATGATATTTGGCTGAGACACTTTTAGAGTCTGTTTAAGTAAAAACGACTTGGAATTGGGAGGCGGGACATGACTGAGAAGAATGACTGAAATATATTACTTTAAAATCTTACTATATTGTGAAACTGACTTGCAATTGTTCAGCCATATTATAAAAATTACATTTACGCTAGCAAATGATCTTTACAAAAAAATACATTAAATAACTGGGGGTTACTTACGAAGCTGGTGTAATTAAAATTCGTTCTACGGCAAAAGCGCGTAAATACATTGATATTGATTACCTTCCTGTATATCGATGTAAAAATATGTAGGAAGATTCATCAAAATTTCATAATAAAGTTTGTAGCATTTTATTAATTAATTGGTCGTGCGGCAGCGTTCGCGTTTCCCACGCCCGGGTTCCCGGGTTCGATTCCCGGCGGGGTCACGGATTTTCTCTGCATCGTGATGACTGGATGTTGTGTGATGTCCTTAGGTTAGTTAGGTTTAAGTAGTTCTAAGTTCTAGGGGACTGATGACCATAGATGTTAAGTCCCATAGTGCTCAGAGCCATTTGAACCATTTGATGTTATTTTAACCGGAGACCTAGAAACGACGGAGAGGCTCAGACCCCGCCGCAGCCGCAGTTGTTCACAACCCCACGACGACTACGGCAGTCCACCCCTACGCTGCCCCACCACGAACCCAGGGTTATTGTGCGGTTCGGCCCCCGGTGGACCCCCCGGGGAACGTCTCTCACCAGACGAGTGTAACCCCTATGTTTGCGTGGTAGAGTGATGGTTGTGTACGCGTACGTGTTTGCGCAGCAGTCGCCGACATAGTGTAGCTGAGGCGGAATAAGGGGAAACAGCCCGCATTCGCCGAGGCAGTTGGATAACCGCCTAAAAAACCATCCACACACTAGCCGGCTCCCCGGACTTCGACACACATCCGGCGGGCGCATTCGCGCCGGGGACTGGCGCTCCTTCCCGCCCGGAAAGCCGTACGTTACACCGCACGGCCAACCGGGCAGGCACTAATTAATTTTACTTCTACGCGATAGCTGCCCTGTTCTTCATTGTTAATTGTGCATATAAATGCGACGTAGCCAGCAAGGCTGGTTGCCCATACTTCTGTGTGGAGGACACTTTTGTCTTTGAGTTGGCAGATACGTATATCCTATTTAAGCAACTTGCCGAGCAATTAGTAATGAATGTAAAATCAGGGGCGTCACCGTTTTCGTATTCCCACGTGTCAGTTAAATGTAATTAAAACTATGGATTTGATCTTTGGGACGTAGTAGGACACAATTAAAATCTCTCACTAAAGGAATATTATCATAATAAACGCCGAAGAGAGGGAAAATATCATATTTAAAAAACTCTGCTCGGTTGCGTCGTTTGCTCCTGCTAAATGGGGCATACATATTAATCACTCCGGTGTTATGAATGGTACAAGCGATTCCTCTATTATTTGTGAGTTTCTCAACGTGATCGATTATTATAACCTCTTTCTAGGGTATCGCTGTCCTTGGCTCTGAGCACTATGGGGCCTAACACCTAAGGTCATCCGTCTCCTAGAACTTAGAACTACTTAAACCTAACTAAGGACATCACACACATCCATGCCCGAGGCAGGATTGGAACCTGCGACCGTAGCGGTCGCGCGGTGCCAGACTGTAGCTCCTAGAACCGCTCGGCCACCTCGGCCGGCCTTTCGCGGCCCTTAATTCACTTCCAGATCCACAATAACTATAGCACTATATCAAAGGTATCGAGTAGTTCAATGTCCGTTACGTCCTGAAGTAGAACGATATCAATGTCTGCCTCATGCAGGAAGTCTTTTAACCTACTTAATTTTAGGGGACTTCGTATGCTGTTGATGTTGAAAGTTGCAGTCTTGCAGGCCTAAGACGGGTTCATAATTTACTTTCTTTTTTTGTCATCAGTCTACTGACTGGCTTGATGTGGCCGCCACGAATTCCTCTTCTGTGCCAACCTCTTCATCTCAGAGTAGCACTTGCAACCTACGTCCTCAATTATTTGCTTGACGTATTCCAATCTCTGTCTTCCTCTACAGTTTTTGCCCTCTACAGCTCCCTCTAGTACCATGGAAGTCATTCCCTCATGTCTTAGCAGATGTCCTATCATCCTGTCCCTTCTCCTTATCAGTGTTTTCCACATATTCCTTTCCTCTCCGATTCTGCATAGAACCTCCTCATTCCTTACCTTATCAGTCCTCCTAATTTTCAACATTTGTCTATAGCACCACATCTCAAATGCTTCGATTCTCTTCTGTTCCGGTTTACCCACAGTCCATGTTTCACTACCATACAATCCTGTACTCCAGACGTACATCCTCAGAAATTTCTTCCTCAAATTAAGGCCGGTATTTGATATTAGTAGACTTCTCTTGGCCAGAAATGCCTTTTTTGCCATAGCGAGTCTGCTTTTGATGTCCTCCTTGCTCCGTCCGTCATTGGTTATTTTACTGCCTAGGTAGAGAATTCTTTAACTTCATTGACTTCGTGACCATCAATCCTGATGTTAAGTTTCTCGCTGTTCTCATTTCTACTACTTCTCATTACCTTCGTTTTTCTCCGATTTACTCTCAAACCATACTGTGTACTCATTAGACTTCATTCCGTTCAGCAGATCATTTAATTCTTCTTCACTTTCACTCAGGATAGCAATGTCATCGGCGAATCGTATCATTGATATCCTTTCACCTTGTATTTTAATTCCACTCCTGAACCTTTCTTTTATTTCCATCATTGCTTCCTCGATGTACAGATTGAAGAGTAGGGGTGAAAGGCTACAGCCTTGTCTTACACCCTTCTTAATAGGAGCACTTCGTTCCCGATCGTCCACTCTTATTATTCCCTCTTGGTTGTTGTACATATTGTATATGACCCGTCTCTCCCTATAGCTTACCCCTGCGTTTTTCAGGATCTCGAACAGCTTGCACCATTTTATATTGTCGAACGCTTTTTCCACGTCGACAAATCCTATGAAAGTGTCTTGATTTTTCTTTAGCCTTGCTTCCATTATTAGCCGTAACGTCAGAATTGCCTCTCTCGTCCCATTACATTTCCTAAAGCCAAACTGATCGTCACCTAGCGCATTCTCAATTTTCTTTTACATTCTTCTGTATATTATTCTTGTAAGCAGCTTCGATGCATGAGCTGTTAAGCTGATTGTGCGATAATTCTCGCACTTGTCAGCTCTTGCCGTCTTCGGAATTGTGTGGATGATGCTTTTCCGAAAGTCAGATGGTATGTCGCCAGACTCATACACTCCTGGAAATGGAAAAAAGAACACATTGACACCGGTGTGTCAGACCCACCATACTTGCTCCGGACACTGCGAGAGGGCTGTACAAGCAATGATCACACGCACGGCACAGCGGGCACACCAGGAACCGCGGTGTTGGCCGTCGAATGGCGCTAGCTGCGCAGCATTTGTGCACCGCCGCCGTCAGTGTCAGCCAGTTTGCCGTGGCATACGGAGCTCCATCGCAGTCTTTAACACTGGTAGCATGCCGCGACAGCTTGGACGTGAACCGTATGTGCAGTTGACGGACTTTGAGCGAGGGCGTATAGTGGGCATGCGGGAGGCCGGGTGGACGTACCGCCGAATTGCTCAACACGTGGGGCGTGAGGTCTCCACAGTACATCGATGTTGTCGCCAGTGGTCGGCGGAAGGTGCACGTGCCCGTCGACCTGGGACCGGACCGCAGCGACGCACGGATGCACGCCAAGACCGTAGGATCCTACGCAGTGCCGTAGGGGACCGCACCGCCACTTCCCAGCAAATTAGGGACACTGTTGCTCCTGGGGTATCGGCGAGGACCATTCGCAACCGTCTCCATGAAGCTGGGCTACGGTCCCGCACACCGTTAGGCCGTCTTCCGCTCACGCCCCAACATCGTGCAGCCCGCCTCCAGTGGTGTCGCGACAGGCGTGAATGGAGGGACGAATGGAGACGTGTCGTCTTCAGCGATGAGAGTCGCTTCTGCCTTGGTGCCAATGATGGTCGTATGCGTGTTTGGCGCCGTGCAGGTGAGCGCCACAATCAGGACTGCATACGACCGAGGCACACAGAGCCAACACCCGGCATCATGGTGTAGGGAGCGATCTCCTACACTGGCCGTACACCACTGGTGATCGTCGAGGGGACACTGAATAGTGCACGGTACATCCAAACCGTCATCGAACCCATCGTTCTACCATTCCTAGACCGGCAAGGGAACTTGCTGTTCCAACAGGACAATGCACGTCCGCATGTATCCCGTGCCACCCAACGTGCTCTAGAAGGTGTAAGTCAACTACCCTGGCCAGCAAGATCTCCGGATCTGTCCCCCATTGAGCATGTTTGGGACTGGATGAAGCGTCGTCTCACGCGGTCTGCACGTCCAGCACCAACGCTGGTCCAACTGAGGCGCCAGGTGGAAATTGCATGGCAAGCCGTTCCACAGGACTACATCCAGCATCTCTACGATCGTCTCCATGGGAGAATAGCAGCCTGCATTGCTGCGAAAGGTGGATATACACTGTACTAGTGCCGACATTGTGCATGCTCTGTTGCCTGTGTCTATGTGCCTGTGGTTCTGTCAGTATGATCATGTGATGTATCTGACCCCAGGAATGTGTCAATAAAATTTCCCCTTCCTGGGACAATGAATTCACGGTGTTCTTATTTCAATTTCCAGGAGTGTATATTCTACACACCAACGTGAATAGTCGTTTTGTTTCATTTCCCCCAATTATTTTAGAAATTCTGATGGAATGTTATCTATCCCTTCTGCCTTATTTGACCGTAAGTCCTCCAAAGCTCTTTTAAATTCCGATTCTAATACTGGATCCCCTATCTCTTCTAAATCGACTCCTGTTTCTTCTTCTATCACATGAGACAAATCTTCACCCTCATAGAGGCTTTCAACGTATTCTTTCCACCTATCTGCTCTCTCCTCTGCATTTAAGAGTGGAATTCCCGTTGCACTCTTAATGTTACCACCGTTGCTTTTAATGTCACCAAAGGTAGTTTGACTTTCCTGTATGCTGAGTCTGTCCTTCCGACAATCATATCTTTTTCGATGTCTTCACATTTTTCCTGCAGCCATTTCGTCTTAGCTTCCCTGCACTTCCTATTTATTTCATTCCTCAGCGACTTGTATTTCTGTATTCCTGATTTTCCCGGAACATGTTTGTACTTCCTCCTTTCATCAATCAACTGAAGTATTTCTTCTGTTACCCATGGCTTCTTCGCAGCTACCTTCTTTGTACCTATGTTTTTCTTCCCAACTTCTGTGATGGCCCTTTTTAGAGATGTCCATTCCTCTTCAACTGTACTGCCCACTGCGCTATTCCTTATTGCTGTACCTACAGCGTTAGAGAACTTCAAACGTATCTCGTCATTCCTTAGTATTTCCGCATCCCACTTCTTTGCGTATTGATTCTTCCTGATTAATGTCTTCAGCCTACTCTTCATCACTACTATATTGTGATCTAAGTCTATATCCGCTCCTGGGTACGCCTTACAGTCCAGTATCTGATTCCGGAATCTCTGTCCGACCATGATGTAATCTAATTGAAATCTTCCCGTATCTCCCGGCCTTTCCAAGTATACCTCCTCCTCTTGTGATTCTTGAACAGGGTATTCGCTATTACTAGCTGAAACTTGTTACAGAACTCAATTAGTCTTTCTTCTCTTTCATTCCTTTTCCCAAGCCCATATTCTCCTGTAACCTTTTCTTCTACTCCTTCCCCTACAACTGCATTCCAGTCACCCATGACTATTAGATTTTCGTCCCCCTTTACATACTGCATACTTTCAATATCCTCATACACTTTCTCTATCTGTTCATCTTCAGCTTGCGACGTCGGCATGTATAACTGAACTATCGTTGTCGGTGTTGGTCTGCTGTCGATTCTGATTAGAACAACCCGGTCACTGAACTGTTCACAGTAACACACCCTCTGCCATACCTTCCTATTCATAACGAATCCTACACCTGTTATACCATTTTCTGCTGCTGTTGATATTACCCGATACTCATCTGACCAGAAATTCTTGTCTTCCTTCCACTTCACTTCACTGACCCCTACTATATCTAGATTGAGCCTTTGCATTTCCCTCTTCAGATTTTCTAGTTTCCCTACCACGTTCAAGCTTCTGGCATTCCACGCCCCGACTCGTAGAACGTTATCCTTTCGTTGATTATTCAATCTTTTTCTCATGGTAACCTCCCCCTTGGCAGTCCCCTCCCGGAGATCCGAATGGGGGACTATTCCGGAATCTTTTGCCAATGGAGAGATCATTCTTCAATTACAGGCCACATGTCCTGTGGATACACGTTACCTGTCTTTAATGCAGTGATTTCCATTGCCTTCTGCATCCTCATGTCGTTGATCATTGCTGATTCTTCCGCCTTTAGGGGCAATTTCCCACCCCTAGGACAAGAGAGTGCCCTGAACCTCTATCCGCTCCACCGCCCTCTTTGACAAGACCGTTGGCAGAATGAAGCTCACTTCTTATGCCGGAAGTTTTATAAATTCCTCTTATATCACATGCTGTCAGTATGAAAGTTGTCAATAAGTGTCAGATACATATCAACCTCCTGTTACTTGGTATGGGTGAGATAACAGTGCGTGAGCGGAGGCTGGCAGTGCTTCTCGTTCAGTTACAGAAGTTTTTCCGCCCAATTCTTCGCAAAAGGAGATTTGAACATGCCATCCGCGATTGTACAGCGGATTTCTGCGGCACCTTTGTGGGAAGCTGCACTCGTGTCTTCGTTTGCTTCCACAGGGGTGGGTGCACTACAGGCGGCTGGGGTGGTAACAGGTTCATGCTGAGTACTATCAGAACCTTCCTCCGAACTTTGATGTAATTTCCGGTCTACTTTTTGGAACAATTTGCTCAGCAGCTTCATGTGCAATCCTTCGTTTCTTATTTTTTTCAGGGGAAATACTTTTCGGTGAGCTTGCAGAATTTTCTGCAGCAACATCATAGTGAGGTTCAGTGATGTTTCCGTCAACATATGGTGCAACCGATTTCGGTGTACTATTCGGAACTGGCTCATTTAGGGCTTCCTTGGAAAGTTCGGTCGGTTGCGGTGCTGCTGAAATGCCCACCGCTACTTCAGTGACTTCCAGTGGAGTTCCGATAGCAGTAGCGTTATCAGTTTGAGGAGTGACTGGAAGGGGGCGAGGGGATCATGGGGTGGGAATCCAGTGACAGCTGTCATGTACGTTATCGGCATGGAGGACATAGCCATCGGTCTAACAGCCTCGCCGGCCGGCATCGGGGCAACGGGCTATGTATACATAGGGCCCGCACGTAGTCCGTCGAGCCATACCCTGCGGCCGTTCGTTCTAGACTGCCCTTCATACATGACGATAGCTCGTTAGCCACAAACATTAAAACAAGATGGGATATGTTTCTGCAATTCCACTTAAATTGTCTGACATCATTCATAACCGGAAACTTGTGAGAGTTCGACCATTTTTCTGGAACATTACTGAGCACTTTCCCATAAGCCGAGACTACTGCATTTATTTGCTCACCCGGATTTTCGAATAGTAATTCAAAAATCCTTACTGTTTTTATACCGAAATTTGCGTGGGTAACACAAACGTTTCCATCAGAATGCTTGAGTCTAAGGGTTCCTACACTAGATTCGATAATTGTATGATAAAGGTCGTCTGGAATAAACATTACAGTGGAAAACTGCAATAAGCGCTCAGACGTAGCGCAGGCGAGCGAGACGGCTGCAGCTTTCAGCAGAGGTCCGCACGCGACGGCCGCAGAAAGCAGACTGATCACTGTTCGAAGGAGGCGGACGCTGAGACAGTCAGACACATGGGGCTGCAAATTGCGGGAAATACCCAACAAGTGACTGACAAATGTTGAAAATGTGACGTCGCTAGACGGCTTATGTCGCCGGACGTGCAGTAGATGTACCTGTCGATCTGTCGCACCTGACCATCCCAACCCAAGCCAAGTACTGACGTCGGTGTGGTTACGCGCCTGCGAGCACGATTTCAGCGCGTGGGGCTCAGGATTCGCCTCTTGCGTCTGGCAGGCAATATTTTCTTCATTATGTCAGACATCGGTGTGTTTACATTGAGTTAACATTTATTATTTTATTTACTGTCCTCTCGGTCTCCGCTGGTTTATTACAAAGTGCAGTACAATATGAACTTACCGTATTGCGTCACAGGTAAATGATGGTTGGTTGGTTGGTTGATTGAGCTTTAAGGGACCAAACAGCAAGGTCATCAGTACCTTATGTCAAAGGTGGTCCATGCGGAAGGATTTACATCTCAGAAGAGTCATAACGATAAAAGGTACAAGACTAAAAAGTGCAGTCGCGTTGTCTATGGTGAAAACAAAAAGAGGGAAGTCAGCAAGTGAGCAACCCCAAGGGTATGCTAAAGGCAGGAAATATCTCACCTCTGATGCCAGTACAGGCAAGACCACCTGCTATTCAAAAGCGTTCAACCGCTAGATTGTAAAATTGCGTATTGTAAAAGGAGGCTAACCACATCTAAAAAAATAAAAAATAAAAAAAAACGATAAAAACAGAGTAAAAGGGAGAGGAAAGAGGATCATGGCCAAGGAGGGGAGTCAAGAATCTCCAAACACAGCTTGCAGTGGGAGACTGGGAGACACCCCAACCCTCACCGCCCTGCCCCTGCTCCAGACTAGAAACCTTAAAACTGAAAATAAAAACCATTTTCACGGAGGAAACTGAGAACCAGTTCGACCAACCGGGAATAGTCCGCCAATATAAAATGTAAAGTGAGGGGAAGTCTGTACTTAGTACGCAGAGCCAAAAGAATGGGGGGCATGCCACCAAAATGTGGGCTACTGACTGGAAGGCTCCACAACCACAATGTGGGGGTGGCTCATTACGCAAAAGAAAACCATGCGTCATCCTGGCATGGCCGATGCAGAGACGACACAGAGTGGCCGAGTCCTTTAGGGAGAGGCGGAACGAAGAACGCCACGGGACAGGTGTCACCTTAATAGCACGAAGTTTATTAGTCAGTGAGGTAGCCTCCCAAGAGTTGTCCCATGATTGTGCGAAGTGGGATTTGATGTGAAGCCGTAAATCCGCCGCAGGAGGGGTTACAGAGAAGGGGTGTGGGAGGGGAAGTGACTGCCCCCACAGCCAAACGATCAGCGAGCTCATTACCTGAGATACCCACATGGCCATGGACCCAAAGGAAGTCAACGGAACAAGCAGCACGGTGAAGATCAGCGAGACGGTCGTGGATGGCCGAGACCAAGGGATGGCGCGAAAAACACCGGTCAATAGCCTGTAGGCCACTCATTGAGAATAAAGGTAAGGGCCTAGGAAATTGCCATCAAATCTGCAGTAAACACCCCAAATGGTTCAAATGGCTCGGAGTACTATGGTCATCAGTCCCCTAGAACTTAGAACTACTTAAACCTAACTAACCTAAGGACATCACACAACACCCAGTCATCACGAGGCAGAGAAAATCCCTGACCCCGCCGGGAATCGAACTCGGGAACCCGGGCGCGGGAAGCGAGAACGCTACCGCACGACCACGAGCTGTGGACAGTAAACACCCCACATGTAGTTGGCAGGAGATGATTTTCCGTGTCAGCAGAGGACGTGAAGGCATATCCCTCAGCAGATTTAGAGCCATCGGTGTAAAAACCAACAGCATCCCGAAACTCCCATAAAATACAGGCAAAAGAGTACAAGCTTCCGAATTTCTTCGTTACCAGTAAACGACCTACATTTTCTTTAGTAAATTATCTCTTTAAACAAAAACAGAACGACAAAAGGAAAGAAACACCAAAGGAGAACGTCTTGGTATTGGTTACAACGAGCACTGTAATTTTGTAACTTCTACGCTTACAGCAGATCACATTTACAGAAGGTGTTCGAAATATGCAGCAGTATGTAGCACTGCTCCCTACCGGTGAGTGTGGGATCAACAATCCCAACCGCTGCACGTGTGGCGAGGTACGACATCTAGTGTCGTCACGTGTTCAACATTTGTCATCCACTTTTGCGGTATTTCCCGCCATTTGTGCCACCATGTGCCTTGTATTAAATTACTCGTCGCAGCTGCGTCTATGTTGTTTCGAAATTTTTTTAAAAAAACTTCAATAAGAATCATAATATCCCCGAGTGTCCATGTAATAGTGATGAGACACTATATGTCCTAAAATCTGTCCCCAGACTGTAAATATGACGCATGATAACGCAATCTGATTTCTTGTCTAATGATAGGAGATGGCAAGCTTATGCAAAGAGCGGTCAAAAGGGGAAAAGTTACTCTGAGGTCAAACAATTCAAGGTGGAAATGCAAAATGTTCAAAAAAGTCTCAAGTGTCATATTTGTCAGGAGAATCAAAAAACAACGTATCTTATTTTGTACATCATTGATTTGCATCCGAGCAATAGAGAAGGTATTCTAATACCGCTCAATTATGCTACCCACCTCATCATCTCAAAAACAGCACACACAATTTAGAAAATAAATCTTTAGTACCAACGTTCGAAGTGCCATAAAAGCAAACTACTGTTTCTAAGTGCCAATATGAAAATTTTTGTTTCAAATGCGATTAATAAGGAGGTGCTACCTTTTATTTGTGATAATACAGGTACAGAAATAAACCAGTAATATTTTAGTCATTGTAGCTGTAGGTAACAAAAGCCATTTTTCATTCCTTTAAAATTTTTGAACAACAAAATTAAATTCATGAAAAAAATTCTCTCAGTGTTGACTTCTGTTTCTTACACAACGCCGTTCTTGCGATCGGGTGGTGCAAAGGTTACTGTAAAATTCCCTGTGCTGTTGAAGAAATGGCAACGCCGTTAACAGGTCTTTTTGTTTAACAGCTGATAAACACTGCTGATCTTTCACATGAAGTACGGCATGGTTCACATCTGCCACAGTCCACAGTCTTTCTTCATTATATTGACATTCATTCATTCTTATGTTTCACAGTAAGAATTTTTAATAGCTACTGGCTTAACGCCCTATGCTTGGCTCTCGTAGTCTTTTGTTTCTTTTGTCTTTCTTTAATGTAATTTTTATGTCGTTCAGAAAGTGCAACATAATCTAAACTTATTACGCTAATTACGACCATTGACGCATGGTATTTTCCGAATGTACTCTTGGCCAAAAGTGATTCTGGTAGCCAAGTGGGAGGTCTTTGTCAGTCGTGCCTTTGGAGCTCTTCAGGTCATATTTCCCTAACAACTTTTATCCCGTGACATATACTTCTTTAGAAGCCATATACCAATTTTCTTAGATCTGGATTTACACATGTTTTAGTATAACGAAATGTTTCCTATTTTATCCCCTTAAGGGTTAAATTTCCGAAGTATGATGAACAGGTATCTTCTTTTTAAATTTCCAACAGAGAAGCCAAATACAAATTTTCTTAGACTCACCTTTAAATATACAGGGTGTTACAAAAAGGTACCGCCAAACTTTCAGGAAACATTCCTCGCACACAAAGAAAGAAAATATGTTATGTGGACATGTGTCCGGAAACGCTTACTTTCCATGTTAGAGTTCATTTTATTACTTCTCTTCAAATCACATTAATCATAGAATGGAAACACACAGCAACAGAACGTACCAGCCTGACTTCAAACACTTTGTTACAGGAAATGTTCAAAATGTTCTCCGTTAGCGAGGATACATTCATCCGTCGCATGGAATCCCTGATGCGCTGATGCAGCCCTGGACAATGGCGTATTGTATCACAGCCGTCCACAATACAAGCACGAAGAGTCTCTACATTTGGTACCGGGGTTGCGTAGAGAAGAGCTTTCAAATGCCCCCATAAATGAAAGTCAAGAGGGTTGAGGTCAAGAGAGCGTGGAGGCCACGGAATTGGTCCACCTCTACCAATCCATTGGTCACCGAATCTGTTGTTGAGAAGCGTACGAACACTTCGACTGAAATGTGCAGTAGCTCCATCGTGCATGAATCACATGTTGTGTCGTACTTGTAAAGGCACATGTTCTACCGGCACAAGTAGACTATCCCGTATGAAATCATGATAACGTGCTCCATCGGGCGTAGGTGGAAGAACATGGGGCCCAATCAAGACATCACCAACAATGCCTGCCCAAACGTTCACAGAAAATCTGTGTTGATGACGTGATTGCACACTTGCGTGCGGATTCTCGTCAGCCCACACATGTTGATTGTGAAAATTTACAATTTGATCACGTTGGAATGAAGACTCACCCGTAAAGAGAACATTTGCACTGAAATAAGGATTGACACATTGTTGGATGAACCATTCGCAGAAGTGTAACTGTGGGGGCCAATCAGCTGCTGATAGTGCCTGCACACGCTGCACATGATCCGGAAACAACTGGTTCTCCCGTAGCACTCTCCATACAGTGACGTGGTCAACGTTACCTTGTACAGCAGCAACTTCTCTGACGCTGACATTAGGGTTATCGTCAACTCGATGAAGAATTGCCTCGTCCATTGCAGGTGTTCTCGTCGTTCTAGGTCTTCCCCAGTCGCGAGTCATAGGCTGGAATGTTCCGTGCTCTCTTAGACGCCGATCAATTGCTTCGAACGTCTTCCTGTCGGGACACCTTCGTTCTGGAAATCTGTCTCGATACAAACGTACCGCGCCATGGCTATTGCCCCGTGCTTATTCATACATCAAATGGGCATCTGCCAACTCCGCATTTGTAAACATTCCACTGACTGCAAAACCACGTTCGTGAAGAACACTAACCTGTTGATGCTACGTACTGATGTGCTTGATGCTAGTACTGTAGAGCAATGAGTCGCATGTCAACACAAGCACCGAAGTCAACATTACCTTCCTTCAATTGGGCCAACTGGCGGTGAATCGAGGAAGTACAGTACATACTGACGAAACTAAAATGAGCTCTAAAATGGAAATTAAACGTTTCCGAACACATGTCCACATAACATCTTTCCTTTATTTGTGTGTGAGAAATGTTTCCTGAAAGTTTGGCCGTACCTTTTTGTAACACCCTGTATATTAATATAATAGATTTTCATAAAAAATTGAACCCTCTTTTAGGTGTGAAATTTCGAAAAATCCCTTCCTAAACGACATCTGAAATATACGACCAATAATTTCTCCAAATTTCAAGTTTCTGTCCTTACGGTTTAGGCTGGGCAATGATGAGTCAGTCAGTTAGTCAGTCAGTCAGGATATTGCCTTCTATATAGAGATTAGAGATGAATCAGTATGAAACACTTGCTCTTACTGCATTTGGAGACCTTACGCGCCGGCGTTGAAAACTATTTTTAGCAGCATCTTTAAAATCAAAGAAGTTGTATGCAATCGAATTACACGGAATGGATTCATAGCATTAGTTGACTCAACAATCTTGTGCACATCATGCGGAACAGAGGACTTGCTGAAATTTCTTTGTTTCACTGTAATTGCAAAATCTTTGTCGTAGCCCAGAAAGCCTTGTCCAGTTGCCATAAACTAGGGCGTTATAGCTTCAGAACCTAGCAGGATAAATGGAAGAGAATTTGGCACACGCCACTTCATTGGGAAGCACTACCGATCACAAAGACTATGGGCCATCTTTTAACAAATATCGAAAATATTTTCTCCATGATCTGACACTAGGAAACGAGTAAGTTGAGGGACATGCAACAGAGAACCGAGAACCAACAAAACGGTTCAAATGGCTCTGAGCACTATGCGACTTTACTTCTGAGGCCATCAGTCGCCTAGAACTTAGAACTAGTTAAACCTAACTAACCTAAGGACATTACACACATCCATGCTCGAGGCAGGATTCGAGCCTGCGATCGTAGCGGTCGTTCGGCGCCTGGAACCGCACGGCCACTACGGCCGGCGAGAACCAACAGCACTGTTTCCACTGTTGAAATTAATATTGAAAACGTTCATGAACCTGCTAACTATATACTACTCAATCTCTAAGTGTGATAAATCACACTTCACAAGCTCAATTTACTTACGGAGTAATATCTTTGCCATCCGTTACCTATCTTGTCTAATAACCTGTAAACATTCAGCATGTGTGGTAAAGGTAATGATTTGCATTTACGTAGTCTCAGCAGCAGGAAATCTCGGAGTAACTGCGTCAGCGCTGACTTACATTGTGGCTCCAAACCTTTTACCATTTAACAAATTCTAGTAGGGAACGAATACGCAACGTCACATAGAATCAAGTGTAGCAGGAATGTAATAAACAGATCACCCCCGAAAGTAAGTAAGAATTCTGATATGAAGACAAATATACGTGGCGGGAATTAGTAGTTGCAGAAAAGAAAGTGTGAATTAGTGACTCAGCAACGTGGAAATGCACTAGAAAAACAGCGCCATTCACCAGTAGTTTGTTCATAAAACTTCGTTGTGGGTTCGCTCACCAAACATCGAGTCGCAGTATCTCGCATTCCTTCCGAATAACAACTCATAACAACTCAGAGTCATCAATGAAAAAAATTACAAATCCCCAGAAAACGTCGTTGTGAATGGAAAAAGCTGCTTGCAAGTCACATGAATTCACAGATGCCTAGCACAGAGTCAAATCAAATGAAATGTGAGCAAAGACCCGATATTCTTCATGTGAAATCTGACCATTTTCAAAAAATCACGGAAAAGATTCGATTTTGCAAAATCTGCCTACTATTGTGGTCCCCAATCACATGAAAGCTGTTTCAAGGCTTGCGGCTTACTGTGGCCTCACCATTGTTTGGAGGTTTGCTGGTCGAATGTGTGCACATTCCCACTAAACAAATGTCTACCAATCTGAGTGATACAGCAGGCTACTCCGAGCATCGGACAACTAAGAAATGTGTAAGTGCAGCAGAGCGTGATGGAACAGAAACGAATTCGGCTGAAGTCTGTATCAGGACCAACGACAATCACGGAGGTGCATATTAACGCTAACCAATGGGATGATACTTTCCCATAACTAATGACAGGTGAGAAGAGAGACAATGTCCTTCTAGGGCCGAAATTCATACCATTGTCTTGTTTGCAAGGTTTTTGGTGTAGTAGTGAATTTCTATAGAAATATTTTGTGATTATGGCAGCGAAGACTATAAACGGGACTGGGTTAAGAGATTTAATTGTGCACGGAAATGTAGTCTGTTGCTACCTATCACGTGGACGGATTGGAGGGACGCGAAAATGTATCAAATGTCGCAGGAGAAATAGATCTTGAAGAGTCTAAGGTCCGCCACTTTTCCAAGTGTTCCATCAAAGAATTGTGGTATTCTGTAAGCAAGCTGAAAATCAGTAAGCTTTTGCAATTTACGTACTAACGGTAAAAACTGATATTTAGAGAACTGGATTTGGCCAAGCAAACTGTAGTGGACTGGCGACAGTTTTGAGAGACGTTTAGATGGAAATCTAGCTGTGACCAAACGAGAAACTTGGTGGCGAAGAGCAAATTGTAGAGGCCGACGAATCTTATTTCGTGAGGGAGAAGTTTGGCAGAGTAAATAAAAAACAGGGAGGTGAGTGTTTCATGTTATCCAGCGAGATATACAGTACACAGGTGGTTTTTTTTCGTGTTGTGCCTAGGCGTTCAAAAGCTGTGTTCTGGAAAAAGAAAATACTTTGCCGGGGCCAAAGGTTATATCAGATTATGTCTCCACATACAAATGTTTAAAAAACGGAGGTTGCAGCGCCTTACAATCAATCACGAAACGTTGTCTCGAAACCTGGCAGAAAATCCAAAGAGATTCTGGACGTATGTGAAGTATGCTAGCGGCAAGAAACAATCAATGCCTTCTCTGCGCGGTAGCAACGGAGATACTAAACACAGTTTTCCGAAATGCCTTCACAAAAGAAGACGAAGTAAATACTCCAGAATTCGAATCCAGAACAGCTGCCAACATGAGTAATATAGAAGTAAATATCCTCGGAGTAGTGACGCAACTTAAATCAATAAAAGTTAGTCTTCTGGTCCAGACTGTATACAACTTAGGCTCCTATTGGAGTATGCTGATGCATTAGCTCCATACTTAACAATCATACACAACTGTTCGCTCGACGAAAGATCCGTACCCAAAGACTGGAAAGTTGCACAGGTCACATCAATATTCAAGAAGGGTAGTATGAGTAATCCACTAAATTACAGGCCCATATCGTTAACGTCGATATGTATCAGGATTTTCGAACATGTATTGTGTTCGAACATTATGAATTACCGCGAAGAAAACTGTCTATTGACACACAGTCAACATGGGTTTAGAAAACACCGTTCCTGTGAAACACAGTGAAGTATTGAGTGCTATTGACAAGGGATTTCAGATCGATTCCGTATTTATGGATTTCCGGAAGGCTTTTGACACTGTACCGCACAAGCGGCTCGTAGTGAAATTGCGTGCTTATGGAATATCGTCTCAGTTATGTGACTGGATTTGTGATTTCCTGTCAGAGAGGTCACAGTTCGTAGTAATTGACGGAAAGACATCGAGTAAAACAGAAGTGATTTCTGGCGTTCCCCAAAGTAGTGTTATACGCTCTTTGCTGTTCCTTACGTATATAAACGATTTGAGAGACAAACTGAGCAGCTGTCTTCGGTTGTTTGCAGATGACGCTGTCGTTTATCGCCTAATAAAGTCATCAGAAGATCAAAACAAACTCCAGAACGATTTAGAAAAAATATCTGAATGGTGCGAAAAGTGGCAGTTTACCCTGAATAACGAAAAGTGTGAGGTCATCCACATGAGTGCTAAAAGGAACTCGTTAAACTTCGGTTCCACGATAAATCAGTGTACTCTAAAAGCCAGAAATTCAACTAAATACCTAGTTATTACAATTAGGAACAACTTAAATTGGAAGGTTCAAATGGCTCTGAGCACTATGGGACGCAACATCTTAGGTCATAAGTCCCCTAGAACATAGGACTACTTAAACCTAACTAACCTAAGGACATCACACACATCCATGCCCGAGGCAGGATTCGAACCTGCGACCGTAGCAGTCCCGCGGTTCCGGACTGCAGCGCCAGAACTGCACGGCCACCGCGGCCGGCTAAATTGGAAGGAACACACAGAAAATGTTGTGGGGAAGGCTAACCAAAGACTGCGTTTTATTGGCAGGACACTTAGAAAATGTACCAGACCTACTAAGGAGACTGGCTACACTACGCTTGTCCGCCCTCTTTTAGAATACCGCTGCGCGGTGTGGGATCCTTACCAGATAGGACTGACGGAGTAGATCGAAAAAGTTCAAAGAAAGGCAGCACGTTTTGTATTATCGCGAAATATGGGAGAGAGTGTCACAGAAATGATACAGGATTTGGGCTGGAAGTCGTTAAGAGAACGGCGTTTTTCGTTGCAACGGAATCTTCACACGAAATTCCAATCACCAACTTTCTCCTCCGAATGCGAAAATATTTTCTTGACACAGACCTACATAGGGAGGAACGATCACCACGATAAAACAAGGGAAATCAGAGCTCGTACGGAAAGATATAGGTGTTCATTCTTTCCGAGCGCTATACGAGATAAGAATAATAGAGAACTGTGAAGGTGGTTCGATGAATCCTGTGCCAGGCACTTATATGTGATTTGCAGAGTATCCATGTAGGTGAACTTTCAAGGATCCGGAGACAAGTGTCCATACCCATACCATAGAGAACACGTGGGCTGCCAGTAAACGGTCCCTGCATGGTACAAGTTATTGCAATACTTGCTTTGCTGGCTACCCCATCGAATATGTGTGGAGGAAACCAAATCCACGTGAGTCTTACTTGTATTTATGTTTCTGCGGGCTGCTGCATTGATCTACAATCCAAACGAACAATTTATTTTCATCATGGTAGCGACAACAGCAATCGTTATGAAATTGTCTCGAATGAAAAACAGCCAACAATTGCACTAAATTATGTTTATTTTAAACCTTGACCATGGTTTCTGCTATAATACGGTACCATATGTAATTTTAGTTATGTTCGAAAGAGGCTTATGTTTTTTGAAGTTATTTTATTGATCCTGACGCATCCGCTGCGCTAAGACATTTTTCATTTATTAATGTGATTTCTGAAGAAGGCTATATTATTATAGCAGAAGCCATGGTCAAGGTTTAAAATAAACATTGTTTAGTGCAACTGTGGGCTGTTTTTCATTCGAGACAATCGAACAAAATTTCTTGCAGTTTCACTTTTTCTTTCATTTCACTGCTGACTGGTGTACCTAATACGAGCAGCAGTTGTATGAACATTATTAGTTGGCTACTTTCTTCGATTAACGTCGGTAGCAGCAAGGTTGTTTTTAAGTTTCGATGTGAAAGGGTACTTGTGAGTTTCCAAATCCAACAAATCAGAGCTAAAAACACTTGTTTGGGATGAGAGTTTGAAAGGTAGCTTGGCCCAGGATCTACCTTCCATTGGAAAGTAACATTTTGGCTGCCGTTTGGTGAGGCCAACGATTGTGAAAGGAAAAAAATATCTTTGTGGTATGATGTTTCTCCACTTAAATTTCAGACTGACTTCAAAACTCAATATCAATAAACCTCTGTTAGTTGGCAAAAATATTTGACTACTTTCTGCGATAAACGTCGGTATCAGCAAGGTTGTTTTTAAGTTTGGATGTGAAAGGGTACTTGTGAGTTTCCAAAGCCAAAAAATCAGAGCAAAAAACGCTTGTTTGGGGTGAGAGTTTGAAAGGTAGCTTGGCCCAGGGTCTACCTTCCATTGGAAAGTAGCATTTTGGCTGCCATTTGGTGAGACCAGCGATTGTGAAAGCAAAAAAGTCTCTTTGTGGTATGCTGTTTTTCCAATTAAATAATAAAATTTTCGTAAAGTGTCAATCGTTGTTTCAGACTGGCTTCAAAAATCAAGATGAATAAACCTCTAGCTGTTAACTTTTAGTTTCAACTTCAGTAACATAGTCAATAATTAATGCTGAAATTTGTCAGCGAATCCCAAGCCTGCCGCAGAGGAATTTTAATATACTTTATTTCCCATACGTTTATTATAGGCCTGCATACAACTTATTTAGCGTCTGTAGTAACAACGATTGCGAGAGCAATACATTTATATTAGACTCTATCCTGTTCGCAAAAACGTTGTAAGTGCCTACGTTAGTCCTGACCAGGTCTCAAGTTGGGCTTTAGGTAAAAATCCAGTAAGAAAATGTTTAGAAATTGTACTGCTCAGCTTCTCTGCTGTTCTGAAAATGAAACTACTTAATCTAAATCGCTGCTGGTTGTGAGCTATTTGCACGGTTAATTTAAATTCATATTTGCCGCGCAACGGCGGTGGCTGCAACTCGTCAGCGATGATGCTCGAACAGCTAAAAGTAGTAAATACTGAAAAATCTTAATGAATTTGACATGGAAGTGAATTTACAGTACTTAAATAATTCCAACAAATGCTCTGTAATCATATATTGAAATATTTAACAGATTTACACACACACACACACACACACACACACACACACACACACACACACATACACACACAAATGCGCGCTCGTGGCCGCGCCTGATTACTCAAACAGTTACAGTTCGACCGTTAACATCGAAAGCAAACAGAAAATAGAGTGAATTCTATAATGGCGCCCTCTTTCTTAACAGCGAAAAATTAACATGACCTCAGATATCATTATAATATAACTCTAAGATAGATCTTTTTTAACATACAGTTATTCTTTGATGATTGCGTTTCTTACAAAAATAATTTTAGTAAAATCAAGTACATTTTCAACACACAAGGATTCCTAGGGTTATGTGAATGTTTGTTAGCATAAGGTTTACATTACTGTTCATTATTCGTCGTTCGTAAGGGCATGTTATAGTGTGACAGGCTAATCTGTAGCTTCGGCCGACGTCTATGTTAGGTTGGAAGGTAACAGTTTGGTTGTGAAGCCAGCGAATCTGAAAACAAAAATTATTGCTTGTGGTGACAGATCTGCAGGGCTAGTTTAGGTTCGAAACTTACATTCCACTAAAAAAAATTACTTGGAAAATATTACTCTTAAGAAATGTTTCATTGTTGGTGTTTCGAGCATATCACGAATTACGACATTGTGCTGTCGTTGGAACGTAGTAATGGAGCATACATTCCTTACTGCAAGTGAACGAAGCGAATTACATTATTTATATTCGTTGTCACGTTTATCTGAATCCTACTTTCCGAAAATGTTACGAATGAGTAAGCTGCGCTTACGTAGGACCTAGTAGAATATTTTAATTATCTGGCAGTGAAACGTGCATCAATTATAACAACAACCTTCCTTGTGACAAATATTCCACTACGGTACTTTTTCCGAACATGTCACGAATTACGATGGTGTGTTTAGGTTGCGTTCTAATAGCACAGCAGAAATTGTTGCGTGTGAAACGAGCAGCAACCACTTTGATAATCTTCGTTGTCACAAATATTTCATTGGCTTTTTCCAAATACATTACGAACTACGGAGATAGGGTTAGCTTTGGGGCTAGAAGGACATTTTAAATTAATATGAGCGAAACGAGCAGCAATTACGTTTATAATCTTCATTGTCCACAATGTTTGAGTGTTTATTCGAATATATAATGTGTTACGGCGGTGTCCTTCGGTTTGCAGACAGTAATACAGTTTAAACAGCTGCGACTCGAACGAGGAACAATTAAATTACAATCCTCGTTCACTGAAATATTTCACTCTTTCTTCGAAATGCATTACTTCGAAAATCGTCGTCTGCCTGTTGCTCTGTCACTGGTCGCGTACCACAAACAACTGACACGTTTTGTTGACATCATACCTCACGGCAAGTGCTGGCAACTTTCCAGCACGAGACACGTAAGTACACCGCTAACCCTATTCTGGATTTTTACTAACGAATTCTGTCACATAACTTTCTCTTTGGCCGAAGCTGTGCAAAGTTCTTTGCTTGCAGTAAGACAGGTTCGCACTCTCTCATTTTGACAAAGATACCTCGCTCTCTCAACAAAAGCAGCGTGAGCGTGGAGGTATGATAAGGGCAGATGGCGTTACACACTTACCCTCTACGTTGGTTTGAAGCCTGCGTCACCTTACTGGATGCCTCAAAACACAAACAGACTGCTGTTTACAAGTGCTCCTTGTTCGTAATTGCCGGTCGAGGTGGCCGAGCGGTTCTAGGCGCTACAGTCTGGAATCGCGCGACCGCTACGGTCGCAGGTTCGAATCCTGCATCGGGCATGGATGTGTGTGATGTCCTTAGGTTAGTTAGGTTTAAGTCGTTCTAAGTTCTAGGGGACTGATGACCTCAGAAGTTAAGTCCCATGGTGCTCAGAGCCATTTGAACCATTTGTTCGTAATTTCCGCCGTGTGCACGCAGCGATTGTTTTAAATAGCCAATGTTACAGTGCTTTCGTAAATAACAGTGTCGGGGAGTCATTTTCAGACGTTTTTCTGGTCTCAAATGAATATTTGCTCCAGTAAATCGTCGCTAATGTAACTTCGTTCTTGTTGTACATTTCTAAGAAACAAGAAGAGAAGTATTTGATGTGACTGCTTACGAAATCCGCCATTCTTTAATATGGACTAATTGAACCAATGGTCAGTATATGTCCTTTTCCAGAAAAGAGAAAGAACATATTTTGCCTTGATTGGTCGGTTTCCAATCTTCCCTTCTCATAGCGTTCACCCGGAGAGCGTTTGGAGTTGGAATGAGAGGAAATCCGAAAAATAGTCACAGCAACCTAAATTCATTTACATAAAAGAAAATACCACTTGAACGAATCCAATTACGAAAGAAATGTGATTCCTTTACACTTTAGATTATATGGCTCTGAGCACTATGAGACTTAACATCTGAGGTCATCAGTCCCCTAGAACTGAGAACTACTTAAACCTAACTAATCTAAGGCCATCACACACATCCATGCCCGAGGCAGGATTCGAACCTGCGACCGTAGCGGTCACGCGGTTCGGGACTGAAGCGCCTAGAACCGCTCGGCCACTCCGGCCGGCTTTAGATTATAATCAGAATGTTTAGTTCGCACATGAATGATACACTACTGGCCATTAAAATTGCTGCACCATGAAGATGACCTGCTACAGACGCGAAATTCAAGTGAAAGGAAGAAGATGCTGTGATATGCAAATGATTAGCTTTTCAGAGCATTGACACAAGGTTGGCGCCGTTGGAGACACCTACAACGTGCTGACATGAGGAGAGTTTCCAACCGATTTCTCATACACAAAACAGCAGTTGACAGGTGTTGTCTGGTGAAACATTGTTGTGATGCCTCGTGTAAGGAGGAGAAATGAGTACCATCACGTTTCTGACATTGATAAAGGTCAGATTGTAGCCTATCGCGATTGCGGTTTATCGTATCGCGACATTAATGCTCGCGTTGGTCGAGATCCAATGACTGTTAGGAAATATGGAATTGGTGGGTTCAGGAGGGTAATACGGAGCGCCGTGCTGGATCCCAACGGCCTCGTATCACTAGCAGTCGAGATGACAGGCATCTTACCCGTATGGCTGTAACGGATCGTGGAGACACGTCTAAATTCCCGAGTCAACAGATGGGGACGTTTGCAGGACAACAACCATCTGCAAGAACAGTTCGATGACGTTTGCAGCAGCATGGACTTTCAGCACGGAGACCATGGCTTCGGTTACCCTTGACGTTGCGTCACAGACAGGAGCGCCTGCGATGGTGTACTCCACCACGAACCTGGGTGCACGAATGACATAACGTCATTTTTTTTCGGATGAATCCAGGTTCCATTTACAGCATCATGTTGCATCCGTGTTTGACAACATCGCGGGGAACGCACATTGGAAGCGTGTATTCGTCATCGCCATACCGGCGTATCACCCGGCGTGATGGTATGGGGTGCCAATGGTTACACGTCTCGGTCACCTCTTGTTCGCATTGAAGGCACTTTGAACAGTGGACGTCACATTTCAGATGTGTTATGACCCGTGACTCTACCCTTCGATTGATTCCTGCGAAACCCTACATTTCAGCAGGATAATGCATGACCGCGTGTTGCAGGTCCTGTACGGGCCTTTCTGGATACAGAGAAAATGTTCGACTGCTGCCCTGGCCAGAACATTCTCCAGATCTCTCACCAGCTGAAAACGTCTGGTCAATGGTGGCCGAGCAAATGGCTCGTCACAGTACGTCACTCACTAATCTTGATGAACTGTGGTGTTGTGTTGAAGCTGCATGGGCACCTGTACCTGTACACGCCATCCAAACTCTGTTTGACTTAATGCCCAGGCGTATCAAGGCCGTTATTATGGCCAGAGGTGGTTGTTCTGGGTACTGATTTCTCAGGATCTATGCACCCAAACTGCGTGAAAATGTAATCTTATGTCAGTTCTAGCATAATATATTTGTCCAATGAATACCCGTTTATCATCTGCATTTCGTCTTGGTGTAGCAATTTTAATGACCAGTAGTGTATTTCTGGTCAAAACTGTTTCACCAGACTGTAATGTTTGGGGCAACTAACATGGCGGACTTCGGCTTCATGTTTGTGTCTGGGTGACAACTATCCATATTATAGCGTCATCAGCTGGAAACACGTGATTGAATATTTGTGATCAGACAATGACGTATGCTGAGCGTACTGCAATTTTGAGACGCGTGAAAGCCACTCGTTCGAAAACGGCCGTTTTTCACCACGCGGAGCATGACTCGTTTGGTACATCGCAATTAATAGCAAAAACTAATACGGGCGACAATATACGACACAGTAGAAACAAAAACATCCCAGAAAACATGGATCTACTAATCCGCCGTTTGGAAGAAAGCATTAGGCATATCCGCCGACAAGAAGAGTAGAAAGAGTGATGTACATAACTGTTGTCGAGTATCTTTGACATCCATATGATGTAGGTCTTAGAACATATTTTGAGCTCAGGCGTAGTGATATTTCTCCAACAACGAACATGGCTTCGGAAAACGCAGGTCGTGCGATATCCAACTTCTACTTTTGTCACGTGACTTCCTGAAAGTCATGGGTCGCGACAGTCAGGTAGCTGCAGCTTTTCCTGAATTCCGAAAAGCATTTCATTCAGTAAAACACCTACGTTTAGTAGCAGGTCGGGCGTCAAAGAGATTTGTGACTAGGTAAAGGATTGATTTGTAGGAAGGTCGAACACGTTGCCTTCAATGGAGAGTCATTGACAGACGTAAAGGTACCTTCAAGCCTGACCTACAGAAGTGTGTGGGGACTCGTGCTGTTCATGTCCTATGTTTATGACATGGTAGACAATATTAATAGAAATGACAATCATAGTTCGATAAAATTCCAGAGAGGTGCTAAGACGGAAAACTTCCTTACATGGTTAGGTAAGTAAAATTGTCCTTTTCGCAAAACGAATAACTATGGTAATCTAGCATTACAACATTAGAGAGTCACAACTTGAATTTCTCATCTCATATAAACACGTGAGTGTAACTATTATGACGAATAAATGATGGTTGACCACACAAGATAAGTCGAGTTCAAAGCAGGTGGAGAACTTCGGTTAATGGAAAGATGTTAGCGAAATGCAGTCAGTCTACAAAAGAAGTTACATACAAAACTCCAGAATATTGCTCAGTATTGTGGTATCCGTAACAGTTAGGACTATTATGGGATCTGAACGTACACAAACAAAGATAGCACGCAGAATGAGATTTTCACTCTGCAGCGGAGCGCACGCTGATATGAAACTTCCTGGCAGGTTAAAACTGTGTGCCGGACCGAGACTCGAACTCGAGACCTTTCCTTATCGCGGGAAAGTGCTCTACCATCTGAGCTACCCAAGCACGAGTCATGACTCGTCCTCACAATTTGAATGGTAGAGCAGTTTCCCGCGAAAGGCAAAGGTCCCTAGTTCGAGCCTCGGTCCAGCACACAGTTTTAATCTGCCATGAAGTTCAAGGATAACACGAGTAGTCAACTGGCAGACGCCAGAAGATAGAAGTAAACTATCCCGCAACAGCGTCAGAACAAAGTTTAAATAGTTTGGAAGATAACTATGGCAACTGTTATCAGAAATCTGTCATTTCGTGTTGTTCTTTCAGCGTACAAAAGATGACCTTGCTTCCTAAAACTTTTGAAAACAAAATAATTCGACTCGTATTGCAGTTTTCTGGGTTAGACTGTTAACTTGTGATCTACTGGCGTTTAATACTCCTACATTACACATGGCAAGATTTATTTGAGTAATAGCAAAGAAGCAGTGGAATATGACTGACTAAACCAAAATTATTTTTATAGTCGGAATGAAACATTGTCTTGTGCATTTGGGGAACAATGATTCTCTATACGGATTACTTTCAGTAAGACAATAACTGGTTTGACAAACTTTGTGATATTATGGATTTCAGATCCAAAAATTGAGATTATTCTCAAGTACTAGGTCAGATACGTTGTGTTCAGAAAGATTGCATGTAATCCAGGTAATATCGCATGTAGTTACTTTAAACACTGAAGTTTTATATGCATTACAATTAATGGTTACATACAGCTACTAGTGACCATACAGTTACATCAGGTACACAATCAGATTATCAGATTAAAGTCTGAAAGTATCACTCGGATGCAAAAGTAGAAACTCTCTTTTGAAAATTTAGCATTTGCTGAGAAGTTAAACACTGGATATTAGACTTGAAAACTCACAATATTATTAGAGGTGGGAGCACCTAATGCAACTTTGTCAAAGATGACCGTTTTCTTGATCCGGGAGTTATAGTTGTCGGAGACACAATGTTGCATGGGCTGCTGTCTTACAAATGTCTGAAGGCGGCACACTCAACAGTCAACGATATTGTCGCTCAGTACTCCTTCCTCAGGTGCGTTTTTTCAGGGTTGCATTCGGCCGTAGCCATGACTCCATCTTTATGAATGGCAATGCGCGACCCCATCGAACAGAACAGCTGGAGTAGCTCCTGGAACGAGAGACTATACCTCTCACCCTACGACTTAAATCCCATCGAGCATGAGCGCGATGCGTTGGGCAGACGTACTTCAGCACTGCCACACGTACACATCACTATCGCTTCAGTGTAATTGTCGTTTAAGAAAAAGGTCATTTCTGCTCGTCTCATTACGTACTTCCTCCCATTTCCTTCTACACTACATTGCAACAATTCTTTCATCGTATGGTCCAAGTTCATCCAGCTATTTTGCTTAACAGTAACACATCCTGCGAGAGTTACTTTCGTCCGTAAGTTCTGCACACCAATGTACAATGACCAGCCAGAAGATTCTGACTACCTAGTTAGTAGCCGGTATGTCAATCTTTGGCACGGATGACAGCGACGGCGCGACTTGAAATGGAAGCAGTGGGGTCTGGGTACGTCGTTAGAGGAAGCTGGCACCACATACGCACTCACCACTCACCAAATTCCCGTAAGATCTGGGGAGTGGGGCGATGAGCTCTGATGCAACGTCCAGTCACTTTCCTGACTTGTTCGCTATGGTTCAGATCTGGTGAGTTGCGTGTGTGGGAAGGGGGGGGGGATGGAGGAGGGGGGGGGGGGGAAGCACATCAATTGGAACTCTCCACTGTGTTTCTCGAACCACTCCATCAGCTCGTGACATGGAGCTTTATGTTCCTCAAAAATGCCACTGCCGTCGGGAAACACTATCGGCCATGAAACGATGTACCGGGTGATCAAAACGTCAGTATAAATTTGAAAACTGAATACATCATGGAATAATGTAGATAGAGAGGTAAAAATTGACGCACATGCTTGGAATTACATGGGGTTTTCTTAGGACCAAAAAAATACAAAAGTTCAAAAACGTCCGACAGATGACGCTTCATCTGATCAGAATAGCAATAATTAGCATAACAAAGTAAGACAAAGCAAAGATGATGTTCTTTGCAGGAAATGCTCAAATTGTCCACCATCATTCCTCAACAAAAGCTGTAGTCGAGGAATAATGTTGTGAACAGCACTGTAAAGCATGTCCGGAGTTATGGTGAGGCATTGGCGTCGGATGTTGTCTTTCAGCATCCCTAGAGATGTCGGTCGATCACGATACACTTGCGACTTCAGGTAACCCCAAAGCCAATAAGCGCACAGACCTGGGAGGCCAAGCATGACGAAAGTGGCGGCTGAGCACACGATCATCACCAAACGACGCGCGCAAGAGATCTTTCACGTGTCTAGCAATATGGGGTGGAATGCCATCCTGCATAAACATCGTACGTTCCAGCAGGTGTTTATCAGCCAGGCTGGGGATGATGCGATTCTGTAACATATCGGCGTACCTCTCAACCGTCACGGTAGCAGTCACTGACGTTTTGCCGTCCAGCGCCATCTGTCGGACATTTTGTGAACTTTGTTTTTTTTCGGTTCTAATAAAACCTCATGTTATTCCAAGCATGTGTGTCAATTTTTACCTCTCTATCTACATTATTCCGTGGTTTATTAAGTTTTCAAATTTGTACTGACTTTTTGATCACCCGGTACGTGGTCTGCAACCAGTGACGACGGACTCGTGCTCTCCTACCGGCATGATGAAGAAGGTATCGGGATTCATCAGACCTTGCAACGCTCTGCCACTGGCGCCAACGTCCAGTGCCAGTGGTCACGTGTCCATTTCAGTCGTAGTTGCTGATTTCGTGGTGTTAACATTGGCACATGCATGAGTCGTCGACTGCGGAGGCCCATCGCTAGGACTGTTCAGTGCACTGTGTGTTCAGATACACTTGTACTCAGCCCAGTATTTATGTCTGGTGGTAGCTCCACCACAGCTTGCCGCCTGTCCTACACTCCTGGAAATGGAAAAAAGAACACATTGACACCGGTGTGTCAGACCCACCATACTTGCTCCGGACACTGCGAGAGGGCTGTACAAGCAATGATCACACGCACGGGACAGCGGACACACCAGGAACCGCGGTGTTGGCCGTCGAATGGCGCTAGCTGCGCAGCATTTGTGCACCGCCGCCGTCAGTGTCAGCCAGTTTGCCGTGGCATACGGAGCTCCATCGCAGTCTTTAACACTGGTAGCATGCCACGACAGCGTGGAGTTGTCGCCAGTGGTCGGCAGAAGGTGCACGTGCCCGTCGACCTGGGACCGGACCGCAGCGACGCACGGATGCACGCCAAGACCGTAGGATCCTACGCAGTGCCGTAGGGGACCGCACCGCCACTTCCCAGCAAATTAGGGACACTGTTGCTCCTGGGGTATCGGCGAGGACCATTCGCAACCGTCTCCATGAAGCTGGGCTACGGTCCCGCACACTGTTAGGCCGTCTTCCGCTCACGCTCCAACATCGTGCAGCCCGCCTCCAGTGGTGTCGAGACAGGCGTGAATGGAGGGACGAATGGAGACGTGTCGTCTTCAGCGATGAGAGTCGCTTCTGCCTTGGTGCCAATGATGGTCGTATGCGTGTTTGGCACCGTGCAGGTGAGCGCCACAATCAGGACTGCATACGACCGAGGCACACAGGGCCAACACCCGGCATCATGGTGTGGGGAGCGATCTCCTACACTGGCCGTACACCACTGGTGATCGTCGAGGGGACACTGAATAGTGCACGGTACATCCAAACCGTCATCGAACCCATCGTTCTACCATTCCTAGACCGGCAAGGGAACTTGCTGTTCCAACAGGACAATGCACGTCCGCATGTATCCCGTGCCACCCAACGTGCTCTAGAAGGTGTACGTCAACTACCCTGGCCAGCAAGATCTCCGAATCTGTCCCCCATTGAGCATGTTTGGGACTGGATGAAGCGTCGTCTCACGCGGTCTGCACGTCCAGCACGAACGCTGGTCCAACTGAGGCGCCAGGTGGAAATGGCATGGCAAGCCGTTCCACAGGACTACATCCAGCATCTCTACGATCGTCTCCATGGGAGAATAGCAGCCTGCATTGCTGCGAAAGGTGGATATACACTGTACTAGTGCCGACATTGTGCATGCTCTGTTGCCTGTGTCTATGTGCCTGTGGTTCTGTCAGTGTGATCATGTGATGTATCTGACCCCAGGAATGTGTCAATAAAGTTTCCCCTTCCTGGGACAATGAATTCACGGTGTTCTTATTTCAATTTCCAGGAGTGTATTTCATCAGTCTGCACAGCCTATGACATCCGAAATCTGCAATGAGATGTAGGCGCCCAAACCCACGACGTCTGGACGTGGTTTCACCTTGGATTCACCACGTGTTGAAGACACTCACCCACAGCGCTGCTCGAATATCCGACAAGTCGTGCAGTTTCCCAAATGCTCGTGCGAAGTCTCAGAGCCATTACAGTCTTCCTCGGTCAAACTCAGATAGATCGCACGCCTTCCCCATTCTACAGATGGACAGCACGTTCACTGATACTACGCGCACCGTGCATGTGTCTGAGTAGCAGTCATTCCTCGCCAGGTGACTCTGCTATCGCCTGGACGGGTTTATGTTGATAGTAGATCGGTAGTCATTATGTTGTGGCTGACCAGTTTATGACTGCTGTTTCCGAATGAGAAAATCACACAGTATCATTTCCGTATACACATTTGTATACAACATTACTCCTACCTACTTTGTGGGATTGTGTTGAAACTGTAATCATTTGCCCTTAGAGGCATACTTCATGTTAGTTTGACATTTTTAGCATTCCGCCTTCGCAACGTTACATTTCTAATAGCTAGCCGCATTATTATCCTAAAAGACAGGAATATCCCTCTAGTTTTTTCTTTATCTTGGTGTCTCTATGACAAAATCTACACGATCACTAAAGTTTCTTTTCACTTGCCGAAATTCCCTGCTACTACTGTCACCCTTCATGTATGACCGTGGAAGCTGAACAGTGACCGCAACACGTTTATCGATACCGTGCGAACGGACCCGTCTAGTCGGGCCATAGCCACAGCTAGGTGGCGTGCACCGACAGTCGCATGGGAAAATCAATTAACCACGAACTGTGATATTTCAAAATCAGTTCAGCTTCATCACATTCCAACCCATTCTCCTACACGAGCTCCCCCATCCACATGAAGCCTCCTTTTTTTTCTATCCCACATTCCGTCCTGAGCTACTCAGGGCTGTTAGTCCACACACATAAGACGACCTCTAACCGAGCTACAGCTACTCTAACGCCATCGCCGTCAGAATCATTGCAACGCCAACTGCACCACAGTCGTCCACTGTCACATCAAGATCTCCCGTTTCAGTTGGTAAACCCGTACCTGTCTACCATCCTTTTGTATTCTCATATTCAGCTTTATTTTACTCGGTTCGTATACGGCTGATGAGCAGATACTTAACAGCTGCCAGGTCTACACGAACTGGGAATAAACACACAAAACAATGTTCCCACCACAGAACGCTGTCAAGCTAGTAATATTACTTGCCTACAAGGACCATGCAACTAGGCCGGCTTCGAAGATAAACGGTTGGGATGCGTCGATGCCTGCTCTGGTACTAACCATCATGACCACCCTTCACCGACTGTTTAGTTACCCGAACTGGTATCCATTTAGCTTTTGCATTTTGAGACAGCTCGATAGAACAAGCACTTAATCAATGATGTTTTTTCTAGGAAAGCTTTTGTGTAACAATAGGGACGGCTTCGTATGTAGGAGCCACGGGCGACATTTCTGGACCTCAATGAAAAAAAAAAAATACAATACACACCGCTTCCAGCTCCAGACATAACTATCTTACGGCAGAAACTTTTTACTCATGCTAAAGCAGCGAGATTAAGATAATACAGGGTGATCCAAAAGGAATACCACAACTTTAGGAATTTAAAACTCTGCAACGACAAAAGGCATAGGTAAGCACTGTCTGTCGGCGAATTAAGGGAGCTATAAAGTTTCATTTAGTTGTAAATTTGTTCGCTTGAGGCACTGTTGACTAGGCGTCGGCGTCAGTTGATGCTAAGATGGCGACCGCTCAACAGAAAGCTTTTTGTGTTATTGAGTACGGCAGAAGTGAATCGACGACAGTTGTTCAGCGTGCATTTCGAACGAAGTATGGTGTTAAACCTCCTGATAGGTGGTGTATTAAACGTTGGTATAAACAGTTTACAGAGAATGGGTGTTTGTGCAAAGGGAAAAGTTCTGGACGGCCGAGAACGAGTGATGAAAATGTAGCACGCATCCAGCAAGCATTTGTTCGCAGCCCAGGAAAATCGACTCGCAGAGCTAGCAGAGAGCTGCAAATTCCACAATCAACTGTATGGAGAGTCCTACGAAAAAGGTTAGTTATGAAACCTAATCGTCTGAAATTGGTTCAAGCACTGTCTGCAGCTGATAAGATTAAAAGAATCGATTTCTGTGATTTTATCCTTGCTCAAATGGAAACAGATGAATCTTTCGTTTCAAAGATTGTGTTTAGTGATGAAGCAACTTTCCACACTAACGGGAAAGTCAACCGTCACAAGGTCTGTATATGGGGCACGGAGAATCCGCGGGAAACAACTCAGTATGAACGTGACTCGCCTAAGGTGAACGTTTTCTGTGCCATTTCAGCCAATAAAGTTTTTGGTCCCTTTTTCTTCGAAGGTGCTACTGTAACTGGACTACAGTATCTGGAGATGTTAGAGAATTGGCTGTTCCCTCAGCTCGAACAAGAAGCACAACAATTCATATTTCAGCAGGATGGAGCGCCACCACATTGGCACTTATCTGTCCGTAACTACCTGAACGTCAACTACCCGAGGCGATGGATCGGCCGCCAGGCAGCCCGTGACAGAGCACTTCATCACTGGCCTCCAAGAAGCCCTGATCTTACCCCCTGCGATTTTTTCTTATGGGGGTATGTTAAGGATATGGTGTTTCGGCCACCTCTCCCAGCCACCATTGATGATTTGAAACGAGAAATAACAAAACAGCAGCTATCCAAACTGTTACGCCTGATATGCTACGGAGAGTGTGGAACGAGTTGGAGTATCGGGTTGATATTGCTCGAGTGTCTGGAGGGGGCCATATTGAACATCTCTGAACTTGTTTTTGAGTGAAAAAAAACCTTTCTAAATACTTTTTGTAATGATGTATAACAGAAGGTTATATTATGTTTCTTTCATTAAATACACATTTTTAAAGTTGTGGTATTCTTTTTGAATCACCCTGTACATTAAGGTGACAAACGTCACGGGATAGCGATAGGCACGCATAGAGATGGCGGTAGCATAGCGTACACAAGGAGTAAAAGGGCAGTGCAATCATTTGTACTCAGGTGGTTCATGTGAAAGTGTTTGCGACGTGATGTGGCCGCACGACGGCGGTCAACAACTCTTAACGGGGAATGGTAGTTGGAGCTAGAAGCAAGCGCAATTCCAATTCGGAAATAGTTAGGGAATTCAGTATTCCGAGATCCACGGTGTCAAGAGTGTGCCGAGAGTAACAAATTTCAGGCACTACCTCTCACCACGGACAAGGTAGCGGCCGACGGCCTTCACAGCAGGGGCGTTTTTTAGAGTTGTTAGTGCTGACAGACAAGCAATACTGCTTGAAGTAACCGCAGGAATCAATGTGGGACCTACGACGAACATATCCATTAGAACCAAGCGACAAAATTTGGCGTTAGTGGGCTATGGCAGCAGACAACCGACGCGGATGCCTTTGCTAACAGAACGATATCGCATGCAGGATTTCTCCTGGGATCGTGACAATATCGATTGGACCTTAGGCGACTGAGTAACCGTGGCCCGGTCAGACGACCTCTGATTTCAGGTGGTAAGAGCTCATTTTAGGCTTCAAGAGTGGCGCAGACCCTAGGTAGCCATGGACCCAAGTTGTCAACAAGACTCTGCGCAAGCTGGTGGTGGCTCCATAATGGTGTGGGTTGTGTTTACCTGGAATGGACTGATTCCTCTGGTCCAACTGAACCGATCATTGACTGGAAATGGTTATGTTCGGCTGCTTGGAGACAATTTCGACTTGATGTTCCCAAACTACGATGGAATTTTTGTGGATGACAATTTGGCTTGTCACGGGGTCACAACTGTTGGCAAATGGTTTAAAGAACATTCTGAAAAGTTCGAGCGAATCGTTTGGCCACTCAGATCGTCCGTCACGAATCGAACAGTTATGGGACATAATCTGGAGGTGAATTCGAACACAAAATCCATCACTGGAAACACTTTAGCAGTTATGGACAGCTATAGGTGCGGCATGACTCAATATTGAGTCCATGTCACGTCGAGCTGCTACACCACACCGGGCGAAAGGAGGTCCTACACGATATTAGAATGTATCCCATGGCTTTTGTTACCGTTGTGTGCAACTTGGACTAGTTTACTAAAATATAAAAAATCCAGTTGTTAAACTGTTTTGAGCAGATAAGTAGTAGGTAATGATAATAATAATGATAATAATAGTAATAATATTGAGAATAACGAGAATGATAATAATAATCAACGCTAGCAGCCGACTGTACGAGCTTCCCGCGATTTTATTTTCGAATAATATTTTTAAAAAGGCAAAAAAATAGAGATTCGTTTTGCGGACCCATTAACGAGTGACTGATCGCAGCAACACGTCGCCACGTCGTGCGATCTGCGAACAGACCCACGTACAGGAAAATTACAGAACGCTGCAATCGATCACTGATCTTTTGGAATTTCCGGGCAATCTGATGAATCACATGCGTATGGATGCTTGGCTGCAACGCGTTCGTCTAGATATTACACATATTTGTGCAGTTTTGCTCTACTCGCTCTAGGATTAAAGTCTTTATGTTAGAATGTCGAACCTGGAGTTATCACTTAGACTGCGAAGTAAAACAAATATAAAAACATGACCACCGACAAATTTTGCAGTGATTAGTATTTTGTAGCTTGTGCTATAGACGTAGAAATTCATGAGTAGCTCACAACAACACTCACGATATACTGGGCTCCATCTAGTTAAACAACTACACGCATTATTAATGTTTTTAATTTCGAAACAGAATAATGACGTAGACCATAATATTAAATTGACATGTTAATTTAAATATTCAGGATATTATTGCGCAACTAGTCAGGGGACAACTGACTGGTTTCACAGCCGACTGGCCAGTCGGCTGCTTTATCGTTCGGTCGGTTTTTTTTTCAGTCGAATGAAATAATCGAATGAAATTGGTCTCGGTGGTAGTGTCAGCTATAGCAATGTATTCACTTAGTCTCCGGGTTTGAGTAGTTTCACTTACATAGTTTATCAGTCTTTTCGGTTATGCATGAAAGATCAATTTTAGAGACATATAACGTATCTTATTTCAAGTAAAAGCGAAAAAAGGATATCTGTAAAAAAAGCTCCGTTCTTTTTAAAGATTTATGTATTCAGGTCATAAAAGAATTGCAGACATTAGCTGCCAGTAGGCATTGATTTAGACCAATGGAAAAGGTTGAAAATTTGTGCGGGACCAGTATTCGAACCCGGACCTCATGTTTGTTAGACATGTTTTGTCCAGTACGCCATCTGGCTGGCAACTGCACGGATTAATCTAGCACGTCGCCCGTCAGACTAAAACTATCAACTTGTCCACACACTAATAATTTAGTGCCCCTTGCCGATTAACCTCATTACTCGCGGCACTTCGCCGAATTCCGTAAGAGCTCGATTCTGGTGTGCACCCTCACCGTCGTCGCCTTACTTAAATACGATTTCTTTGCACTTATGGTTTTTCGTTAGTTTCAAAATATTATTAGCTGGAGCTGCTTTAGAAATTAATGTTTAAATAAATGAAGGCCTACGTTTGTAATTAATTTTATTGAAGCTTCCCGCTGGTTAGCACCGATCACCGATTATTCTCTTTTGGTAACTGCTGAGGTGACGTCAGCAGAAACCATATAAGACACATTTTTTATTTGGTTTGTGTCTCAGTCACTTGCTTTAAAATGGTTCAAATGGCTCTGAGCACTATGGGACTTAACTTCTGAGGCCATCAGTCCCCTGGAACTTAGAACTACTTAAACCTAAGTAACCTAAGGACATTACACACATCCATGACGGAGGTAGGATTCGAACCTGCGACCGTAGCGGTCTCGCGGTTCCAGACAGTAGTGCCTAGAACCGCTCGGCCACTCCAGCCGGCCACTTGCTTTACAAGCATACAGTGTCACTTGTAGGAAGTATTTCTTTTTTCACGAGAAATATTTATCATCTTTCATTAATTTTCTTTGAATTCCCTTAATTAAAATAGTTTCGTAATGTGAATCATCTTTGTACGTACACGATACCGCACTGTGTTTATCTTGAGGAAAACTGTTTATCTAGTCACATGGTTTCTTCCGTTCCCACGCCACTGACCGATTGAACTTTTCGATCTAGACAAAAGGTACAAGGTAAACATGGACGAAGAATCGAACTAAAAGCTTCGTACTGGTCCTCAACAAAATGCAACTATCAGAACGACAATAACGGTATTTTGCACAGTACATTTACCTTCCACACAAATAAACAACTGAATAATTGTTTATGTGTCACATTCAAATGATTTTTAGTTAATGGGGATCACCACAGCTTTCCATAAAAACGGAATTCAATCAGTTGCTAAAATTTTGCAATATTCCTGTCTTTTTCATATACCCATAAGGGAGACTTTAACCTCAACTTTGAGCACCCAACGATACATCAGCCTAATTAGTTATGTGTTCATTGCATCCGGAGGAACTTAAACCACAACAATATATTCATCAGTGTCAAATGGTGAAAAGATTGGTTTCACTCAGAATAATGGGCGGACATCTCAGTCAACTAAATAATAAAGAATGGTTTCAGTTGAGAGAATGATTGAATGGTTCAAGTGATATAAAAACGACATACTGATTTTAATCGAAAAGAAAGAATGAATAATTCAGACAATATGCAAAACTCCAAAGATCTGAATCACCTGTCTTCATCCGGTTGCACCGGCGACTAGTTCGACTCAAAAGATTTAATGAATAGTTTAACCGATGCGTAAAACTGCAACCGAATGAAATCGATTGTTTTCCGACAGTCGACTGAATTGATTGTTGTTATTCAGTTGCTCCGATCACTACATACAACTGTACTCAAGCCCCCTGTCATTTCACTTAACCTGAGTCTCCCATAAACAATTTTCATGAAGAGTTATGGAAATCATCGATACTGCTTATGATAGCATTTCCATCATATCGATATTACCAAACCATTGTGTAAATACTTGTAGATAAACTACAAGACTAATGTGCACTAGTAAATGAACATGTAGTTCCCAAGACACAAGTTTCATGAAGTTCAGATCCGGTTTTTTATTAATTTATTTTTTCTCCAGGTTTACGCGAGATACAAAGATCAGCTCTGAATGCTTTGAACGGAGCAGTTCGTTCTCCAGAGCAGAACTTCACGAGACAATGGTGATCGTAAAACCGGATAAAATTGCTTCGTAAATCCCTGGTGGGTGCGCGGCCCAGTGCTAGATATCGCTGCAGACGATATTGCTAGTTGCTCATGTGTGGAGCTCTTAAAGAACAGGCTTAATAGGTATACTCATTCAGACTATACTATGTAATACACAATAAAGTGGTGTTATTATCTTTGCGAGAAGACAGAAGCTTACGCCTAACCTGGCACAGGAAAGGTTTCCAACCCAGCCTGGTTGCCCAACACTCAGTGCAGCCAATTTCATTGAAGTTACACATAACATGACGAAAAATGCGTAAATTGTTACCATTGAGAAGTAGCGTGTTTTACTTATTTCGCATCTTTTTTTTTGTTGCCAAACGAAAGTAATGTGAGCTGTATTATGTCTCCTAAAATAAATGTTTGCTGATTGTTTTTAAATGTTATAAATGTAATCCTAGGAAAACAACACGAAGGGAATATTTATCATAACGTTAATGTCTGTGGAACATGAGAGAAGAAGACAGCTGACGATCGCATTAAGTGTATTGCTCGCAAACGCGAACAGAGAAACACAAAATTTTCCTCTAATTCCATGCAAAACGAGCAGTGTAGATGACCAGAGAGAGTAACTGACGATATATATATTTCGTAGCCTACTTGAATGATGTACAGCCATTTGACTAGTGCAGCTATATTTCAACTAAGCGAATTTTAACGGGAAACGGTGAGCAGTTCCAACACAAATGTGTGAATTGGTTTGGTGTGATTCATTGAAAAGTTTTATGTTTAATAAATCAAGAGTGACAAACTGTGGTGCTCCTAACTGTGTACATTCTAGAATGTGGTAGCTGGCTGCGTGTATGTCTGCTTTCGTTACAATTCACACCCTTTAACAATCTACACTTCCGTTATTGGTATTCTTACTTTACAGAACTCGTCCTGGAGGTGGATTTCGGAACTGAAATATTACCGAATGTACTCAGTAATTAATGTCCAAAGAAATTCGACTATGTGAACGGTTCTAACAATGAAATGCTATTAAATGAAACAACAAGTTTACTGTTACCAGTCACAGTTTTTATTATTTCCACGACGCGTTTCAAAGGTTTAAACCTCCATCATCGGGTGGATTAACATTAGTTAGTATGACATTTGTGTGTGTGTGTGTGTGTGTGTGTGTGTGTGTGTGTTGTGTTACGCTTTTTTGGAGGAACTTGTGGCACTGCCTAGTGGAGAAACAAGACACTATTTCAGAACATGGTTTTGGACAACTTCTGACAAAAAATTAAGCTGATGTCTAATGGTAAACATAAAATAAGTAAACTAGAGTACCTCCAGTGCTCACAGGTTCCTTTCGCTGTCGTAACACATCACATGCATACTGTCACATTTGTAAACAAATATGGCGTCTGGAACCTGCTGGGTGCGAGGTTCATATAGCGGAAGAGAAGACATAATCGCAAAGCGCATAGAATATACATCGTAACAACATTCTTACAGAATAGTTGTTTAAAGTATTTGGAGGTGTTTGTTTTGAGGTGTCGAATATATGTGTGTGTACTTCAGGTGGCATATAAATCCAGTTTTGACAAGTTAAAACAGCTTAACATTAGTACTCGTTTATACAATCAGGTGAAATGTTAAAAAGGCTCAAACTTCATACTTGTTGATAACAATCAGGTGAAATATTACAGACTTGAAGAACAATATCAACCTGTGAGCACTGTAGGTACTCTAGTTTACTTATTTTATGTTTACCGTTATACATCAGCTTAATTTTTTGTCAGAAGTTATCCAAAACCATGTTCTGAAATAGTGTCTTGTTTCTCCACTAGGCAGTGCCACAAGTTCCTCCAAAATAGCGTAACACAACACACGCACACACACACACACACACACACACACACACACACACACACACAAATGTCATACTGACTAATGTTAATCCACCCAATGATGGAGGATTAAACCTTTGAAACGCGTCGTGGAAATAATGAAAACGGTGACTGGTAACAGTAAACTTGTTGTTTCATTTAATGTCAATAACAGTCACGGTAAAGCCTAACCTAAAATGTTAGCATTTAAAATGAAATGCTATGCAAGACATCAGAGATATTTCTATTGCAACGGTCGGCTGCGGCTAGCTTAAGGTAAGACTGGAACATCCCTGGACATTAAAATAAAGTTCACGTTGTTAACACCGATTAAGATTTAGAGCCATTTCTCAAATTTAGACAGATTAAATTCGTTAATCTGTAGTTCATTTAAATAAAACTGTGTTAAAGCCAAGTGTAACTGATATATCAGACGAATTGACAAGGAGTGGTCCCCATCGGTGCGACCAACTTTTCGAAACTATCTATACAGTGATGTAGACTAAGATCCCAGGCATCAAAGACGTAAGTTTTTCACCCTGTTTGGGTCCTCGTTTGCGAGTAATTTACGAAAAAAATTCGGAATTTTATGTATTACTCAATAGCATTATTAGAGCTGCTACAAATTGTATGGTGTAACGGATAGTATAGAAGCTTCGCAGGAGGATGTGGGCTCGAATCTTGTCTAGTGCAAAAAACTGTTTTATATTTAAATCTTTATCGAAACGACTTTTGATCATCATCTTTATTCCATTAATTAGTTTAAATGATTTTTTTTTATTTCTATTCCTTTGTTACGTCACGTTAATCACTGTATGCACTTTTTCATTTGTATCATACTTCCTTTATATCATTCTCTTTCCATTCGGAATTTTTGTGAATATGAATTATATTTATCTATTATAAAATTATATTATTTGTAAATTCCCATCTATATGTTAAAAAACAAAAGAAGAAATAATCTATTTATATCTGTGGAATGTTGGAGAACATGTATTTTTGTTACCAGATGTGCAATTTTATTTACGTGGCAATTCTCGTACAAACATTTAAAACATAACCTAAATACCTATTGCAGTATGGACGAAACAAGCAGATGAAAATTTAATGAAAGACGGATTTATAATTAAAACGAAGTTGAAGAAATATGAGTAACAGATAAAATGAACACAATGATGTGGAAGAGAAAACAGGTTAACAAAGCAACAGAAATTAAATGGAAATTAATACATAAAAATAATTAAAAACACATGAATAAGGAGTTCAGGTGGAGAAAGAATAATAGGAAAAAAATTAGAGCAAACAAAGACGTCGATATTATGATTAATATTATGTGAAAAAGAATGAAATTAAAAAACTACATTTAAATGAATTAACTGAAGAAAAATGATGATGAAAGCCGTTTCGATGAAGATTTGAAAATAAAAATAATATTTTCGCCCCACTACTCAATCAAACCGCTCACTGCAGCCCGCGTGGCTAGCCGCGTGGTCCAACCCGCTGCTTACGGAGCGGGAAGGCGTACCGGTCGCCGGCACGAATCCGCCCGGCGGATTAGTGTCGAGGTCCGGTGTGCCGGCCAACCTGTGGATGGTTTTTAAGGCAGTTTTACATCTTCCTCGGCGAATGCGGGCTTGCTCCCCTTATTCCGCCTCAGTTACACTATGTCGGCGATTGCTGTGCAAACACTGTTTCCACGCACGTGTACACCATAACCATTCTATCACACAAACATTTGGGGTTACTCTCGTCTGGTATGAGACGTTCCGGGGAGGTTGTCCACTGGTGGGGGCCGAACCGCACAATAACCGTGGTAACTCTGCGATTGGTGTGGGGCGGTGGTGGGGTGGGTGGATCTCTGTGTCCTGTTGTGGTGTTGTGAACCACTGAGGGCTACGGCGGGATGAAGCCTCTCCGTCGCTTCTAGGTCCCCGGCTCAGTACACAATACACTTACTTGTCTTAATGCTGTTGAGTGTCGTACGAAATTCCTAATTTCTTTTTCGTCTGTTACTTGCAAACGAGGGCTCATCAATGTGGAAGACTACAGTGTGTAATACATGGCATCTTCGCCTACATCGCCGTATAGATAGTTTCAAACAGTCGATCGTACTGTGAGATGTAACAGAAGACCAAGTGTTATTCAACGTGTGGAGTTTTCTGAAACTCGCGCTCGCAGGCCCATCATATAAAGTAGTCGGGTAGACAATGGGAATCTTACCAGCGCTCAGAACTGTTGATGCCGTGAAGGCTGTATACTTTACAGCTGAACATTTCTGTTTTTAAGATCGTGTGTACTTTATACTCATGTTCAGTTGCATTAATTACCCGTTATATCATCTTGCGTACTTCTTTCCGAGTCAGTGTTGAGCCCTGGTTATTTATCAGTGCTGTCTTGGCTCGTGAACTAAAAGTAAACGTCCTACCGATATTGCTCTTGTAGTGTGTTGTGGGATAAATAAGAGTGATATTTATAGTAAAGTGGATAAATACTACGATCTGCCAGTTTGGTAACTGTGTCGATACTCTTGTTCGTAGTACACTACTCATTTATATCTGACTGAATGTAGTACACGAGGATACCGTCACACATAAATTGAAATAGCGTCTCTGATTATTTACTATTTTATTTGATTATCATTGTTACTGGACATTGTCTACACAGAATAGACCACATCTTGAACAAAATTAAAATAGTCATTTATCCTTTGCTACGGAAAGATAGGGCGGATCATTTGTCCATCTCATGACGCTGTTTAGAGTTCTCTATATAAATAAGAATTATCCTATTTTACAGCCTCCTCTACTAGACACTTTATTTCTCTATAGCTAAAACATCAATACTATAGCACACACCACTATACTCATACCATAATACATCCTCCTCCAGCGTCCACCACCTTCTATGTGCAGTGCTCCTGGAAGGCTCTTGAAGCAGACAATAATTAATATGACACATTATCTCTTTCGTGAAGGGGAAACTGAGTTTCAGTGGTGCTGTTGAATTTTCATCAAACCATTGGTATTAACAAAAACTTGTCACTTACGTATTGTGAATCTACGTGTTGTAAGGAATCACATCAAATATTTTTAAGAGCAAAGGAAAGTAACATACACGAACCATATTCATATTTCTGAAGACTTATATAATAAGGAATTTTCCCTATCCAGAGAGGTAATGTGGCCAGTGCCTGGCTACTTTTCCGTATGGGTTATTATAGAAAAAACGATATGTTCCACTCAGCCAACTGGAATGCTAGTCTCCTTAGGTCATTCGCTGTATATTCATAAAATACCTTTTCCATTTTAAAAATGTAACTAAGAATTTCTGTTTCTTTGTCTTCATTAAACAGACTTCTTAAGCTCCCCATAATCTTTTCAGTTTGTTACATGGATAATTAAATTGATTTGCTGTTGCAGAAAAAGGTATCTTATCATTCTTCACAGACATAGAGCATATACATATATCTGTGGAGAGAGCATAGCGTACTGCGCACGTTATCAGCATGAAACTAGGCTAGTCACGTGATTTTAGGACGACACTTTTTTTCTACAATTTCTAATATTATCTAAACTTGCATACTACCCGTACTCGCAGTGTGTTACATACGTTTCTGCACTTTTAAGTTTTATTACAAGCTATGGTGTAGTGTTGTCGTTGTTACGGATGTAAAGAGAAGTATGTGAAAGCAGAACTAGTTGCTTTTAGTAAGTGTGTACAACAAATGCATACAATTTCGAAACACGGTATTATTAAGTCCTATATTGTAGAGATAATTTCTGCGATTTTATGGCCATGTGTTAACGGGACAAATGCTAGACAAATTTGCAAGTGTGCTTGAGTAAACTGCCAGTCAGTGTATACGTGTTGGTGCTATCTTAATATGCAGATATAATTTAGATACAAAACAGTCTCACTAATTTTTCTCAATTTTTGCCTGTTCTCAAACTCTTGTATGTATCTGAGTATTTCTCCATGGTACAGTTTCTTATACTGTGTCATTGTAAAGTAATTAATTAGAACAGATTCGATAATATGAGTAAGTGCAACAGAAAACGATAATATTGTTGGCTGTCAGTTCTTCAATTATTCAAGTATTCGAGCACTTATATTTTTTTGTGTATAGTGTATGACTTTATTTTTCTGATCTGATGGTGAAAAAATGTTAAATATATTTTACTTGTTTGTAAAAAGTAAAAGAGGAAAAATAAACAAAACTTTAAAATAATAATTTAAAACTAGGTGACACAAATCGCTTACGGTATTTACTGTAGCAATTTAGAAATTCCCAATACTCTGTCTTTTCGTGACACTTCGATTCCGTGTGTAGTGTCATTGTAACGTAATTAATTAGAACAGAAGTTCGACAACATGAAAAAGAGCAATGGAAAACACAAAAGAATTTTGTTGTGTGTCACTTATTATCCAGTTACCGAAATATTACAAACGAAGTGGAATCTGAGATATTTTTAAGATGTCTGTAAAAAGCGTATACAAAGTTTCACGCTACTTCTGAAGGCGATCTATCTGTAGCAGCTAAGTAATAATACTCAAAATACGCTAAGGGCTGTACGGGCTAAAATACACCAACCCGAAATCACATGACTTGGTCTGCAGGAGATGTTGCGGACAGAATTCTCGTTCTGAGCATCCGAATGACCACTCCATAGGTATCTGTGCTCTATGTTCACAGGCTTTATCTGATTGTATGATTTTTTGTCATGAGAGGTTTCGTGGGCGTTTAATGGAAATTTGTCAAGGTGTGAAATAGCTAATTGTGTCGTGGCAACATGGGAAGATTAACTGCTCAACGGTGATTGGGAAGATCAGGGAAGGGGAGTCCGACTGGGTAGGTGGGAATCTCGCTGCAGAGTTTCTTTGGATGTGTAACCTGTACATACGTGCTGAAAGTGAGTGAACAGGAAAGTACATTGTAGAGCTGAAAAACATTTGTGTTGAGGAAGTTAGGCAGACGAGGAAATCAAGATGTAATGCATGAAGTTCAAGGATCTGCAGGGATGATAGACGTTAGAAATAACGGAAACCCTGGCAGCACGTAATTTCTAGAGAGTGAAACACATTTCTCGTAAATGTGAACGATGGCAGAATTATATATTGCGCCGTTAGTAGTTTCCCTCAATTGTGAGATTTTTATTGTGTGACTGAGAGATATGTGTAATATACTAATCAACGGTAGAAAATATTAACGTTTTTTGGACAGCTGAATAGGATGCTTGGAAATATTTTGGTACGAATAATGGGAGTGAAAGTTACGTTTTGCTCATCTCTTCATCATTACCTTCACAATAAAGTAAATTGTTTGAGATGGAGTCTTAGGGATCGCTGGGATTTCTCTAGGCAGTGAAGTAGGGTTATCTGAAATAAAAAACACTGACATTTTCAATTTAAATACTTTTTATTTATCTAGGTAAGAGAGCATATTGCACCAAAGATTTATCACAATAGTTTGGCATATAAAAATAATGACTGCCACGAAAAGTAAACTTACATACGATTAGTGAATGATTGTTAAGTGCATTTGTGGTGTGCTGTGCGAATCTCTAACGTGCGGTCGTCTTCCCAAGAGCACCTTGTTCCATGTCCGGCTTTAAAAAGGTCGCCAGTGGAGCAAAATAGAGAGTACTACGTGGTGAGATTCCTTTACTACGGTCGTGCGTTGTCCGCTCTTGTGGTACACTGTACCGCATAGTCGAACAACTACGTCTTCTTTACTGTTACCGTGTACTACCACTAGCTAATACAGATGCATACTGTCTTCTCTACTGAGATCTACTAGACAAAGCATTAAGATTTTCCTTTCTTCAAATTCCGCCAGCAGCGTTTTGCAGTACTGTCGGCTCCCCTCCGGTTGTTTCTATTAATACTTTGCAAAGGATACTTGTAAAATAGGACGTGCTACGTGCGTAATGTTGATGTTACATTGCGAGGAACTGCTATTCGATTGCTGATATAATTACGAGGGAAAAAATCAGTAACGTTCATGGTCCCATTTGTGCGAATTTCGCAGTACCAGGCTTAGGAACTCAGGCGGCACAAAGAAGAGCGTAATAACGACCGGGCTCGATGCAGAACTGTCTCGAAAAGTTATGCTGGAAATGTGTTTAACTTGATGTCAACCAACAAAGGATCTGACGCAGGAAGCAGCACAGATTGGAAACGATTTTATTTGTTTGTGCTTTACGTCATTGTATTAAATGACATACGTATTTTAGTGTCGAAATTAGGCTCTTTGAGGAAAAACGTACGGCACAAGCAACAGCTCTATTAATATTTGAGCCTCAGGAATACTAAGAACACAAAAACCAACTAAATAATTATGAGCACGAGATCCATCTTCGATTAGTGGATTCAGATCAACAGTATTTGCCACTTAGCGGTGTGCACTGGTGGAACACAACCATTTGTCAGACAATACACTGACTTAAAAATTTTAACAAGTTGTACTGGTTATAGCTGCTTCTTGTGCACAGAATTCTACTGCTTGCAATCAACTTTCAGTACGTCTCAACGTGTTCCAGACTCTCTGCATATCATTTAGGTGATCATTTAGCTTAGATTAAAAATTAAATTGTTTCATCTTACTTTTCAATAAATTCACATTATATTGGTGCTTATGCTGCGGACGACACTTTGCTGCTAGAAAATATTGAATATTTGTCTTTAATTTAACGGAAACTGAAACAGAACTTCTTTGTTTCAATGGATATCTTTGTTTTACAATAGTACGAACAATTGAACTTATGAGATTGTATCGATATCTTTGTTTCAGAATTTTGCAATTGGTTACAAGTCAAGCATAACTATGCAGTTGACGATTTAAGTGCCAAAACATAATATTCGAAAATTATAGACGCTGATTATTCATTAATTTTCATTTAGAAAGTGCCAAATATTCAATACGCTACAAGAGAGCACCCATCACAACATACTTAAAAGATTTTGTAAATGCTGAAAGGTCGTCAGAAGAAGAGGGCAAACTCTAAATATGTTGCTACATACTAAAAATTTGATTTAGTAAGCTGATAGACGTAGGAAGGCAAAAAAATGATAATATACTCGTAGTTTTTATTGCTGATCTTAATTATAGCTTTCTGTTGCTGAGAACTTTCAACCAAAAATTCAGTAAGCTTTAGTTTCAGCTGCTGAGGTCTGTATATTCAAAGTAACAATTTAGGGAGCGTATCGTTTCTGTTCCTTAATCTAAAAGTTGAACTTTGGGGGAAGAAAGTATGATTATTTGTTCATTGGCCATAAAACAGGAAGCCACATGAAATCCTCTATTAATTATGAAGTATATAGGCTCAAGCTTGTAGAAAAATTGTATGGCAGTGCGTTAGTAACAACAAGAACACATTCTTTCTTTGCCATCGTTCACAAGTATACAAGTCAATAACAAACAGTCCTGTGCGAGCATAGCTGTGGACTTCGGACTGGAATTCTCTCTAGCACACTGCAGAATGATACATAAAACCCCTAAGAAATGGAAAAAACGAGATTCTGTTCAGTTTTGTGCGACCAATGTGGCAATGAAAACAAACATTGATACATTTATTCTTCTCTTCGTGGAGCAATCCCTTTCGTATGCTTCGTAAGCGATGAGTTTCCAGTAGACACGCTATCAGCAATATTTTTAACAAAGCACATAAAGCACCTGGCAAGGGCAGTGTTGTATTGGCAGTCTCCATCCCTTTCTTGTATATGGAACACGCACGACTTGCTCACCTTCAGCATTCAGATGGTTCTCCAGTTCGTTCTTTAGATAATTCTTATGACTCACATTCAGGTACAAAAAGTATATTACTACTACCAACTACGGCGTATGACTAGGAAATCTATCTCAAAATTGCCAATAATTTTTAGTAACAAGGAACACTCCCAAGGTGCTCTGACAATGTGTGTGCACAAACTCAGTCCAGACTCGTGGCATACGTTAACTTCTGTACAGAAATCTAATTTTTACACAATATTAAACGAAATTCCAACTTTTTAAAACAACAGAGGCTACTCAGGATGTTACACTTAATACAATGAATATTACATTTTTCGTGTTCATTAAAATGTGGGAATACAATCGTGCCGAAACTTAGACTTTGTGTCTAGAAGTTTTAACGTAAAAATTAAATAATATTTTCGGTGCACAATACAAAAAAATATGCAACGTATATTATTTCTGGAAGTATGAAGCGGCACAAACATTGTCCCTTCAGTACAACGAATTACATGCTTTAAATGAAATTCATCGAAAATATCTGCACTCCTAATAATATCATCTCAAAAATTAATGGTAGAAGTATATTACGCATAATTTTGGAGTGCGGCAATTGGTGTTTATTTTTTATTTTATAGTATATAGTAAATATGGCAGTGGCCTCTTATCTCTTGGACAAGTCATTGTTTCCTCTGTAGAGTCATTGTTCGATACACTTAAGAAATTTCGATTCACGTCAACACTTTTACATAATTACTCAGTCGCGGAGAATGGTGTGAGCAGATTTGATAACGGGAATGATAAACTTTGAAGTATCTAACATTTTATATCACTTTTGCGAAATAACAAATGTCCCTGCTCATTTCGTCTGACGTTTCTTCATAGTAAATTGCAATCTACACTTGACAATGCCATTGTTTTGCCAGTCTGTGGAGTTATTCGTTCATTAAGGCACCGGGGAATGATGTAGAGAAGGAGAACGCTGATCGCCGCTTTCCCGAACAGCTTGGGAGGAGGAGATATTGCACGTGTTTCAGGAACATCGCCCGCCACCCACGCACACAAGTTCTTTTTCTTTGAAGAAAAGATGCTTTAGTCCGCTTGGAGCCTCTTTGTAATACTCGCTCACGGTAGCGCAGTACGAGTTGTGTTTCATAATTTTTTGGAGAGTACGATTTGTTGTGCACAGGTGTCCTGGAAGCAAGGAGAGCTGCCATTACAATACGTCGCTAAGGCTGCAGTCCGACGAGAAAAAATATTGTTAGAATTAAGGCAAGTAAGGCCACAATTAATATTGCTATGGCTTGTCAGTAGATAACATTAGTCACTGAAACGATTCTGATATGGCTTCTTCAGGAAGATTAATGTCGCCACCTGCTCTCACGCTAGTAAGAAGGAGTGCCGTTAACGTAAAATGAAATGAAACTTTTAAAGTCGAATATCAATTTTGCACATCAGCAAGGATCATATGCAAAACAAAAATTTCTACCTTGAATGAAAATAAAGGTGTTTGTCAATGTTGTTAATACGCTAAAACTAAACTAAACTCCTCCCGAACAGGCCATGAAGACCCAAATATACCGACCTGCCGCCGTGTCATCGTCAGCCCATAGGCGTCCTGGATGCGGATATGAAGGGGCATGTGGTCAGCACACCGCTCTCCTGGCCGTATGTCAGTTTCCGAGACCGGAGCCGCTACTTCTCAATCAAGTAGCTCCTCAGTTTACCTCACAAGGGCTGAGCGCACCCCGCTTGCCAACAGCGCTCGTCAGACCGGATGGTCACCCATCCAAGTGCTAGCCCAGCCCGACAGTGCTTAACTTCGGTGATCTGACGGTAACCAGTATTACCACTGCGGCAAGGCCGTTGGCTGTTAATATGCATTTCAGTGTAATGGGGACTCAGTACGAACATTTTCGTAATACGCTTTTTGAACGGCCATCTTCCGGAGCAACTGTTATACTCAATTATAACTATTTACTTACAACCTTAAGCTTGTTGCAAATAAAGAGTATTATTCACCAAATTTTTCACAAAGTTCGATTCACAGGTTGGCATACCTACTACTTATAAACAAAAATACATATACACTGTGCTGAGTGCGGAACACATGAAACTACATCACTGTTTATTTTGTGAAGCTTTAAAATGTGTGGTGAAATGGAAATAGCGCCAATGCAACGTACGAAAAAGTGGATTCAAAACGAGAGAGTGAATTTGCAACCAAATTTCTTCCTACCTCATCCTCCGCTAACAACGAAAGGAAAAGGAACGGTTCGCAGAATATGTAAGTATGAACAAGAGGCAAAGACACCACAAATAAATTTTAAGCCACTTTTATAAAGAAAACCCTTTTTTAATCTGTAGATGCAAAACTCTGGCGACTTATTATGTATCCATATTTTCAGTATGACAACAGACGAAGGTTTATAAATGAAGAGTGAAATGCGTCTGGTTAAAAGAACGCTTCATTTACAGTAAGGTTAAGACGGAGAAACGAATACTAATTGCTTACATTTTCATGCCGTGTATCTAAACCCATTTACGTTGCGGTAAAAGGAGGCTTGAATGCAGTAGTGTCAACAAAGCTTTTGCAACAATTAGTCAAAAATCAGAAATTGAAGACAGGATTGAAAAATATTAGGAGTATTACTATAAGAAAAAGTGTTATCTGAATGGAATACGAAGAAAAGCAAAAGCTAACAAACAGTCTGCAGGACATTTCATATGTTCTATGACGTTTCACGTCATAATTTGTCGTCAAGGTCAACTCAAATTTCACTGAGCTCTATTGGCAACGATTTTATGCAAATGACATCATTAACAACTTGCGGAAAGAAAAGCTCAAAAAGTGTAGCACTTTAATATTCAGTTCACCACTTGACTAGTATTCTCATTGTCGATATTGTTATTTCAAAACCTCCAAGACCTGCTCCTAATTCGCCAGTTTCGATAATTTGATCACTTTCAGGTATCGAAAAATCATGTACAACAGCCTGTTGGGTGACAATGTTCTCACCGTGCTCCCGAATAAAGTGAAAACAATACCGTGTCGTTACCGTCAAGAGCAAAATGCATTATAATCAACAGTAATAAAATATATCAATGCCTTGTACTGTTGACAGCAGTGACACAGGAAGGGCTTGACTTTATTTAATGTCACCTTAAAAACAATGCCATATAGGTTGCGGTAAATACGAGGATGGTTTGAATAGTTTTCGGAATCACCACGAGAGGTCAGTGCTAGCGCTACGAGTTGTTCAAGTGATATTCGTTGGGCTCTTGCCTGTAAACAGTTGTCATGTCAGTGCTCTTGTAAGAGAGCTGTGGCGGTGACATGGCTCTGTCGTTGTTCCCTCGTAGCGATTTGTGAAGATGGAAAAATCGAGATCCGAGCAGTGATTAAGTACTTTCTAAAGAAAGGTATGAAAGCAACGGACATTCATACCAATTTCCAGAATACACTGGGGCACTCTGCTCTTTCATATTCAACTATTGTCAAGTGGAAAAATTAATTTAAATTTGGTCAGGAGAGCTTAGATGATGATCCTCGCAGTGGTCGGCTAAGATGCGTCACTACTCCAGAAATCATTGCAAAAGTGCACAAAATGGACATGGAGGATAGCCGACTGAAAGTGCGTGAAATTGATCACGCTTGCCAGATGTCATCTGAAAGGTATATCACATTTTAACTGAAGAATTGGAAATGAAAAAATTATCTGCGAGATGGGTGCAGCGACTCGACGCTGCATCAAAAACGTGTGTCGTCGTCATTTGCAAAATTACACGAAGTAAGGTATGACTTGTTGCCACACCCGCCTTATTCACCTGATATGGTTCCAATAGGGGTTCATCTCTTCCCAAAACTAAAAATTTTTCTTGATGGACGAAGATTCACTTCAAAAGAAGAACTTACAGACGAAGTTGACAGATATTTTGCAGGCACGGAGGAAACATTTTCGAGATGGGATCAAGACACTGGAACTTCGCTGGACCAAGTGCATTAATCTACAAGCAGAACACACTGAAAACTAAAAAAGTTTCAGTGATGTAAGATTTTTTTCTGTTCTGTTCCGAGAACTTTTGAAACCATCCTCGTAGTTTTATAGTACCTGAAAGTGTTCAGATGATCGATCTGGTAATTTATAAAGTGAAGCTTGGCAGTTCTCGAATACTACTATCTTTTCAAATATTTACAAGCTGTGGGGTGCATTTGATAAAAACACTGTTCTTTGAGGTAAGCAACAAACAAGCAGCAAGTGACTCATGACACTGAAGACAAATCAGAATCATTTCAGTAACCAAAAAGCAAATCAAACGGTATCTGGACCAGGCGACAAGAATGTACACTCAGAAGTTGGGCAACACCAACAGGCTCGGACATCTCCAAATCGTACTGCTCTCGCCTACGAACCGAGTAAAAGGGCAGTGTGTGTGGGACTCCACGGCAGAGAGCGGCGAGAGGGTGCGTGGGTGGGGCGTTTCGACGGCTGCTGCGGCTGCGAGGTAGCGAGCGCGGCGTGTGTGTGTGTGTGTGTGTGTGTGTGTGTGTGTGTGTGTGCCCCGGTGTCCAGCGCGGCCGCTAGACGGTGGTCTCGCGGTCCACGTGGATGAACTCCACAGACTGGTGCGGGTGTCAGGAGGATGTGGTGGAGCCAGGGTCCAGCAGCAGCTCCTCGGTGGGCACGCGCCGCGGCTCGCGCTGCTTCTTCTCCCCGCCCACACCGCCGGCGCCGCCCCCGGGCTGCCGGCCCCGCCGCCCCCGTCGTCTCCGCCTCCGGCGCCGCGCCGCCACCACGCACAGTGCCACAGCCAGCGCCGCAGCCGCCGCCCCCGCGCCGCCGCCCACCAGCGTGTACAGACCGCCGGGCAGCAGGGCCAGCAGTCGCCGGCAGTGCGCCTCGTCGTACCCGCTAGGGCAGTGCGGGTGCCCGTCGCACCTGTGGACAAACAGCAGTCCAAACTATAGTTCGATTCTTTTATCTTGGCGGCTCGCGCATGCCCGCCCAGACGCGGGAGATTGCTGCGTTGCCAGTTGCACACGCCAAGAGAAGCAGCGCCGTAGTATAGTATAGTTCGCAAACTACGTTTTTGGTGCAGCGTGCAGTTTATGAAGTAAGGCCACCACGGCCGCATTAACCCTTTCGCTGCTTCAGAGACGTGCTCCCCGCATTCCGCGTTGTGCGCGATTTTGTCATCACTGCACTGCTCGCCTGTGCAGACACGTGGTGTTCCGACTGCTTTGACACACTTATCATTCGATTTCACAAAAACTATTTGGCCCGAAAATTTGATTTTTACACATCTTCTTGACTGATGCCTTCCCTCCATAAATGACTTAATTTTGTTTAGATGTTAAACGCAGTTATTGTGCAGCATTAAATGTAGTAAACCATTGCACGAAATTTTGAAGAGTTTGCAGAGGTAAAAGTCCACAGCGTATATTTTTCCATATGGTCGATTTTAGTTTCCATTAGAAATATCAAAAAATTACAGTCAAACGAATAAAATTTATGAAGTAAGACACTTCGATATTGTTTTTAAATAAAGAAAGTATTAAGCATCCAACAAGATTTGAACTCGGACTCTTTTGCTTAGCAGTCAAACACCTTAACTGTTACACTATCACAGCTCATTATGTAACAGAATTCTTGAAGTAGTTTAAAGAATTAAGCAAAATACCGACAAACACCGTTGGTATCACTATGAATTATTCACGTTTCGTCGAAGTACAATAGGAAATAAACAATTACCGCTGTTCTTTATTGTGAAAAAGCAGTTAGTGAGAATGAATTTCCTTGCTATCGCCTGAATTAGGAAGCTTATTCCTTGTTTGGTTTAATTAATTAATAGAATATGAAACAATTGGTATAAAGAACGCTTTTTCCAACTTTCTTTTATAGAAAGTCTCCTATCAAGACATTGCTTTTGTTCAATTACTTTATTTATGACTGAGCATTTCTAAAACTGAAGACACTCGTACGTGCTCTTGACTGCAGTCGAGCTCTGGCAACGTCGTTCTCTGTTCATTGGCTGACTGTTTCGTGACGTCAGATGCGCAGAACGAACCTAAACTCGGCTGCCGTCGTAAATGACGCGTACGTTAGCAGACAAGTTGCAACACAACATATTTTCTCCGCTCTCGCTCGGTTTTCAGTAGTGGATATCGTGTCTTTGTGTCTTCTTAATCTTTGTTTTTCATTATTGTGTTTTATTTTCGTGACCACTTGCAAATGTTCCATGATGATTTGGAAATTTTTCCACTGAATGTTATTACATAAACGTGATTAGACATCTGAAAGCCAAGAATTGTTTGGATTTTACAACAACAGAGCTCGCGCTCATGATGTAAATAAATAAGAACATAAGTTAGCCAAGCACTTTCTTACAATTTGCATATAAATGCTGTGAGACGACGCGACCACTTAGATGCACTTTTAATAACATTACTCATGTCTTGACCACACTTTTATTTACCAACAGCCTTACGCGTTTCAACTTACCTTCATTTTCAAAGGCAGGAATATGTCGGTCAAATAAAATCATTACATTGTATCACATCGACATTCTCGATCACGAGACAAGTGCAAACTTGCACTTGTCTCCTGATCGAGAATGTTGATGGAAAGATGAAACGTTTAAGTGTTGTTGAAAAATAAAAGTGTGGTCAAGTCATAAGTAACGTTATTAAAAGTGAAGCAATTTCCATTACATAACATTTTAAAGGCAAAGATCAACTTAATGAAGGAGATAAATAGAGTTGTTTACGACGTCATTACTGACGTAGCGGAAACATAATGGATAAGTAAACAGGCTTCATTTTCTTATTGTTGCTATTGTTTGATGTGTTTTCATTTATTTGTCGGGTTGGTGTGTAAGTTCGTAGCGTTTTTCCGTAAGTTTAATAAACACAATAGATAAACAAAACACTTACTTAATTCATGCCGACGCTGCGGTAACTTTTCGACTCCGCGACTGTAGAAATCACATGATTATGAGGCGAAGTACTCGTCGAGCCATGTTCGCAGCGCATTTTCATCCGGAAAGAAGGTTGTTCCATAAAAAGCGGAAAAAGTGAAAATCTGAGGGCGCAGGATCGTATGAAAAAGGTGGGTGGGGAATGACTTCCTGCCCCAACTCTTGTATAGCGATTTTTGTCAGTTTAGCAGAATGTAGGTGGGAGTTGTCGTGGTATAGCATCGTTTCAATTCGTAGTATGTGACACCGTCGCTGTTCCACCAGATGCAAAACATCATGTTTTGTAGTTGCGCACACGTCTCTGTACGACGAGTTGCTGCTTTGTTTGTGCTCAGTCATTTCTTTCTTTTCCGTATGTTAGTGCAAATACAGCTTTCTTGTCACCAGTTTCGATACAGGATACGAATGGGCGGTGTTGTTCACGAGTCAATGCATGACGACCAAGCAGATATGCACATATGGCCACCCGCCGATTTTTGTGAATTTGGCTTACAGCATGCCGTGCCCATATACCCGATTTTTGAACCATTGCATGAGGATAAATGTAAGGATGTAGAGGCTTGTCTCACTAGGGGTAAGATAGATATTGCCTACAGGAAAATTAAAGAGACCTTTGGAGAAAAGAGAACCAATTGTATGAATATCAAGAGCTCAGATGGAAACCCAGTTCTAAGCAAAGAAGGGAAAGCAGAAAGGTGGAAGGAATATATAGAGGACCCATAAAAGGGCGATGTACTTGAGGACAATATGATGGAAACGGAAGAGGATGTAGATGAAGATGAAATGGGAGATACGATACTGCGTGAAGAGTTTGACAGAGCACTGAAAGACCTAAGTCGAAACAAGGCCCTGGGAGTAGACAACATTCCATTAGAACTACTGATAGCCTTGGGAGAGCCAACTCTGACAAAACTCTACCATCTGGTGAGCAAGATGTAGGACACAGGCGAAATACCCTCAGACGTCAAAAAGAATATAATAATTCTATCCCAAAGAAAGCAGGTGTTGACAGATGTGAAAATTACCGAACTATGAGTTTAATAAGTCACGGCTGCAAAACACTAACGCGAATTCTTTACAGACGAATGGAAAAACTGGTAGAAACCGACCTCGGGGAAGATCAGTTTGCATTCCGTAGAAATATTGGACCACGTGAGGTAATACTGACCCTACGACCTACCTTAGAAGATAGATTAAGGAAAGGCAAACCTACGATTCTATCATTTGTAGACTTAGAGAAAGCTTTTGACAATGTTGACTGGAATACTCTCTTTCAAATTCTGAAGGAAACATGAACGATAAATAGTTTGGACAAGAAGATAATAGAAGCTTTCGAAATGTGGTGCTACAGAAGAATGTTGAAGATTAGATGGGTAGATTACATAATTGAATAGGTATTGAATAGATTTGGGGTAAAGAGGAGTTTGTGGCACAACTTGACTAGAAGAAGGGATCCGTTGGTAGGACATGTTCTGAGGCATCGAGGGATCACCAATTTAGTACTGGAGGGCAGCATGGAGGGTACAAATCGTAGACCAAGAGAATAATACACTATGCAGATTCAGAAAGATGTAGGTTGCAGTAGGTACTGGGAGATGAAGAAGCTTGCACAGGATAGAGTAGCATGGAGAGCTGTATCAAACCAGTCTCAGGACTGAAGACCACAACGACAACAACCATTGAGTGAAAATGTGATACAATGGTTGAAGGATCACAGTTCAGCATATTTGCCATTTATCGACAGCACTGACGTGGATCATTGTGGATTAATTCATTCAAACGATCTTCATCGAACTCAGAAGTCTTCCTATAACGTGGAGAGTCACTTATATTAAAACAATCCTCCTCAAAATAAGAAAACCATTTTCTTGACGAGCTCTGTCCAATGACACCATCCCTACATGGCACAAATTTATCTGAGTCTCTCCGTTGCTATCACCCCTCTAATGAACTCGAAGAGATGAATATCTCCATGGTTCACCACATTGATACTTCCCTGTGAAGACGCTCTGACGTTATCGTGCCCAGTCTGGACCGTCCTGAATGCTCAGATTGTGTGGAGACGCACTTGTTTCATCGGAAAGGCCAGCTTGCGTTGTTTACAGGTGTACTAACCGATCCGATCGTAATCCGAAGTTTAAAGGAATCACATTTCTTTCGTAAGCAGGGCCGTTCAAGCAATATTTTCTTTCGCACACATGAGTGATGGTTGCACTCTTGACTTTCATTGTAGCTGATTTATTTCTGTTATTTGACTTTAGGTTTGCCTTAATTTACTCATTGTCCGTTCGTTTTCTTCCTTCCTGAGTTTTTCATTGCCTTCCAATTTGCGAACGCTCCGACATCCGAACCACACTGTATCAAAGGTCTAGTCCCCGCGCAATACACGGCTACGTATCCGAACTGACTGTCGGGATATCATGTCATGCCTTAAATTTCTCCCGTCGATACTTATTCATTGTTCAGATTTTCTCCTCCTTTAAAAAAAAAGATTCTGGCTAGAACAGCCGGAGACATCCGTCATGTGTGTGTGAGTTTTGTGTTTATAAATATGTCTGCGTGCTTTGCTTTCTTTCTGAAGATGGCTTTGGCTGAAAATTAATGTAACCACTCTTTTTCCATGCCTACTAGCTGCTTGGTGTGTGAGTAGCAATCTATCCGTTTCACAGTATAGTTATTCTCTCATGAAGTTTGTTGTAAATAAACCACTGCACTTCAACGGGATCAATGATGTACATAATACCAAATACCAGAAGAAATAAATGACATTGATTACACCACATTAAGGTTGCCTGCAGCACAAACAGGGTCGCTTACCCAAAGATATAAAACGGTCGACAGAGAGCAAAGTAAAATTTGAAACTAAACTGAAAACGTTCTCTTTGACAACTCCTCCTATTCCACAGAAGATTATCTATTACTGTAATATTTAAATGGTAATGGGTTGAATTTCCCGACATATATCTGCCTTTAATTTAAAAACGAAAATACTAATAAACGACCAACATGGACGTATCTTAACAAAAGAATTTGATGTCAGTATATAATGACTAGTTCCACATCATTATGATTTATCGTGGAAATGGATGTAACATGAAGCTAGCTAACTACGTAACTAACTAGCTATTAGTATATGATGAAGTATGGTTTAGTCTTATATACTCCGAAAACCTTATAATGAAATTCAAAAGTAACATCAAGCAGATGATCAAAGTAGACCTACGTTCCAACTGTGCTGTGTTTAATTATTCCTGAAAATCTGACATAGTTACTCGCGAGAAATATTTCGGGAAAAGAAGCAAGTAGGCTACTGATGAAAACGTAGGCCTACATCTTACACATGCTAGGCTACCATTATTTTAAAAAATTACTTACATACATGTTTGTACAAAATACCCATTTTACGGGGTCTTAAGGGTTTGAAACCGTTACATTCATCATAGTTACAGCATTTCACAATGCTGGAAGGTGGTTAAAAATTGTATCGTTTGTTTCACCTTGTAAATTGCTTTTATCGGCCACACTTTGAATGACGCGTCATGGGTAAGATGTCAGAGTGTGATTCCTTGCTTGTAATCAGAACACTGTGTTAGGTGACAACGAGAGCATTTTATGCTTCCCGTCTGGTTACCTAAGAAGCGTGCGGTAGTGCTGGAGTTTTGCCGAATATTGTTTCAGTATCTTTAAAAATTAAATGACATTGAAAGCTATATTGTTTCATTTCCCGTCTCCTTTTTCGTCTGAACTGCAACTGGTCACATTATTGCAGGCTAGTTGGACTGCTGATTGGCCGGTACTATCCAAGTTTAAAGCGCCGGTAAGCTGTTGTCCTGTACATTATCGCTCAGTCTATGTGCGCGTAAGACAACATAAAACGTATCCTTATGATCGTACTTGCCTGTACTGGCCACAGTTTGCCTTCCGCTCCTCGTGGAACGAAACCCAATGAAATTCAAGCAAACGCGGAAGAATACATGGCGTGATGAAACTTCCTGGCAGATTAAAACTGTGTGCCCGACCGAGACTCGAACTCGGGGCCTTTGCCTTTCGCGGGCAAGTGCTCTACCATCTGAGCTACCAAAGCACGACTCACGCCCGGTACTCACAGCTTTACCTCTGCCAGTATCCTGTCTCCTACCTTCCAAACTTTACAGAAGCTCTTCTGCGAACCATGCAAAACTAGCACTCCTGAAAGAAAGGATATTGCGGAGACATGGCTTAGCCACAGCCTGGGGGATATTTCCAGAATGAGATTTTCACTCTGCAGCGGAGTGTGCGCTGATATGAAACTTCCTGGCAGATTAAAACTGTGTGCCCGACCGAGACTCGAACTCGGGACCTTGCCTTTCGCGGGCAAGTGCTCTACCATCTTTTTTTTTTACTTTTTTTTATTTTTTTGTTTGTTTGTTTTTTTTTTGTTTTTTTATGGAAGATTTGAACCAAGGACCTTTTTTTCCTACCCCCTTTTTTTAAATAAAATGGAACTAAAAAAACAAGTGCCACCGCCACTTTTCATCCTATAAAAAAAAAAAATAAAATAAAATCTGGGCCACTTCAGGCGTTGGCTCCTGACTAAACCTACCCCAGAGAGCTGCCTATATACCAGGGGAAATATGGGAAATCAAGGTTAGGGCTATCCTTACAAACAAAACAAAATCTTCGTTTTTCTGAATTTTATTTTAATTTTTTTGTTTTATATTTATTTTATTTTATTTTATTTATTTATTTTTTTTTTTTTTTGTGTAATTGATCAGAGGCCTTCTGCGCCCCGCTGGTAATATGTTGAGTCACGTCTTCTCGAAATTGATGTGTTCCGTTCAATTGTTCAGAAATGTTCATTGGTTCAAGCAGGAAACCTTCTCCTCTCTTGGCTTAACACATTCCAGCTGCGAGGCGGCTCGTGGAAAGCACTCCCAAGGAAGTTCGAGAAAAATTGTCTGTATTTTGGGTGACGGACAACGACATAATGACGGTCATTGAGGTATGTCCAAAAATCGAGTACAGAGTCTACAGTTTGTCCAAATAAGTAGTGAATGGCATGTCCGCGAATCCAATTCACAGCATTGGTCTTTGTCCGAGGAAAATAGTCACGTTCCGGAAATAATAATGAAAGGGGAGTAATCCGATCCGGAATGTCCCGCGTTAGAAAAGCCACAATACGTCGAACCAAGTGCCAAACCTCCGCCGCCGGTCCGCAAACAAACCGATGTTCATCATTGTCTGGCACTCCACACGTGGAGCATAGAGGTGATTGGGCGAGGTGGATACAATGAAGGCGAAATTGGTTGATTTGCTTACCATTGACAGTTATGTACCAGACAGATTGAACATTCGTGTCAAGGTAACAGGCGAACACCGCGCGCCATACATGACGCCAGTCAACCTGTGGGAACTTTAGTTCAATCGGGTTAGGAGGACGACCTAATTGGAGGACATTGTATACTGCCTTTGTCTTGAGTAAAAGCTGTCTTGGTAAGGTGAGGCGTAGATAACTGAGTTCCAGAAAGAAGTACCGTTTATAATGGAACTGGGCCGGAACATCCGAGATCATCACTGGGGCTGACAGTGAGGCCGGCGAGTATGCCGACAGGAGGAGACCAGTGAGACTCGTTGGGCAACGTGCCCATACCGTCATCTGGGAGCTGACAAAGAGGGCGCGAGCTCTATCCGGCACGTGAAACAGACCTATCCCACCTCGTTCACGGGGAAGAGTAAGGGTCGCATAGTTAACTTTGAACAACATCCCAGAGCTGACGAAAGATGCCATCGCTGCCAACATGCGACGTGCCACAGTAAGCGGGAAAGGTAGAACTTGCGCTACATGGGGAACTCGGGATGCGATATATGTATTGACATATCGAGCTCGTTGGAGAATATCTAGGGATCGAAGGCGATGGTCAATAAGACCTGCTCTGATCATTAAAAGGAGGCGTCGGCAGTTGATGGTGGCTGAACGCCGGAGATCAGATGAAAAATCTATTCCCAAACAACGAATGGTATCAACGGTGGTGAGAGGTGTAACGCACTCCACGGGAAGTCCCGTGCCAATGAACATAACTTGTGACTTACGTACGTTTACAGAGCTACCCGACGCCTCACCATAAGTCGCTACCCACGTCAAAACAGCTCGAACTTCGTCGGCATTACGTAAACAGATGACGACATCGTCAGCATAGGCCGTGCAACAGAATCGGTAGCGATCTATGGACAACCTTACCAAACGTTGTCGTAGTCCACATAGCAAGGATTCCAAGGAAAAGGCGTACAAAATTGCTGATAGAGGGCAACCTTGACGTACGGATCGACCTATTATTATCGGTGGAGTGAGTCTGCCATTGTACATAATCCTGGATGAGGCACCTCGCAGAAGGCGCATCACTACCGTGATAACGGCGACCGGGAAACCCGTATGGTGGAGAACGGCCGTAAGGAACGAATGGTCAACCCTATCGAAAGCTTGACTGAAGTCCAAAGACGCAAGTGCCCCAGAGAGGCGTTGTGCCTGGGTAACGGCGATCATATCCCTGTAGCGGCATAAAGCCGTGCGAATATTGTTGTCGCCTCCCAAAGATGCTTGGTCTGGCGACACAACATATCGGGCGACGTTTTTAAGTCGTGCTGCCAAAAGGCGAGTGAAGATTTTCATATCACTGTTAAGGAGGGTGAGGGGCCGATAATCACTGATATTGTTGCCACCGTGCGGTTTATGTACAGGAATAATAATTCCTTCCATGAAAGCGTCCGGCACAGGTACTTCCGGAGACATCAGTTCCCGACAGATGGAGGTGAAGGTGGACTCTAACAAATCACGGAAGGTGCGATAAAATTCGAGGGGAAGACCGTCGGGGCCCGGGGAGCGATTGATGGTTCCTGCCCGGATCGCATCGCGGACTTCCTCATCAGTCACGTCCGACATCAATTCAATCGCCGCATCTCCTGGGATACCACCGAAGTTGAGCTGTGAGACTTCCTCGATCAACTCTGGGGAATGTGGAACTGCGGCGTAGAGCTGCCGGTAGTGGGCGTGAAGCACATTCCCTATGGCAGATTGGGTTGCGTAGCGACGCCCGTCTTGATCCGTTAGGACGTGAATCAATTTTCGGCGTCGATTTTGTAGTTCTTGGACGATATGGTACATCGACGGATGTTCATGAGGCATGCGATCAGCAGTACGAGATCGTACTATCGCCCCTTCCAAATGCCGTCGCATGAGATTGGAAATTTGGGCCTTAGCTTGGTTCATCCTTGTATGGCGCTCAGGGGAGGCTGGCATCGCGGAGCATTCTCGTAGGATCCTGTAGTAAAAGTCCATAGTGCTCTTCCTCCAGGCGACAACATCTTTGCCATACCGGATTAAAGTTTTTCGAAGAGCAGGTTTTGCACACTGGATCCACCAGGATATGGTAGACGGATACGTGGGTCGGCGTCTATTACATGTGAACCAAGTGTCTTCTATTAGAAGTCGACAGTTAGGTGAATTAAGAAGTGCCGTGTTCAGTTTCCATAAACCACGTCCGTGCCATACTGCCTGTCTTGTGAGAACAACATCACAGAAGTAAGCATCATGGTCTGAGAAAGCAACAGGCCAGATTTCAGCCTGTCGAGTGTGTTGAATTAGGGATCGCGAGATGTAGATGCGATCCAGTCGGCTAGAGGAGTGCGCAGTGTGGTACGTAAAGCCCAAAAGATCACCGTGAATATGTCTCCACGTGTCGACAAATTGTAGCCGCGTGACGACTGTTTCCAGAGCGGCGCATGGTGAGTGACGCGGCAATTGATCCTGAGGTCGCTGGGTGCAGTTGAAGTCTCCACCCATGATCCAGTCATCGTGTGGTCCCATAAAAAGGGGTGTGACTTCATTCGCGAAGAAGGCATTGCGTTCACGACGGTAGCTGGAGCCCGACGGCGCATAAATATTGATGATGCGTACACCAAAGAGAGTAAGGGCCATACCTCTGCCGCTGGGGAGGTATAGGACATCTTCGGCAGGAAGACCTTCGCGTAAGATGATGGCAACACCACTACCGGTGTCCGAAGCGGGAGAAAGATGCATCGTGAAGCCATGTGGTGGTGAAAAATCGGCGACATGCACTTCCTGAAAAAGCGCAATATCTATGTCCGCATCATAAATCATATCGCGGAGCAGCGCTAGTTTGTGGGGCGCACGAATGGTCGCGAGGTTAATCGTTGCGACACGATAATGCTGGTGTTGGAGTCCCACAGGCACAGGCGGGGTTTCTTCTTCAGGAGCGAGAGGTCATCGATCTTGCCGGTCCGCTGAAGAGGCTGCTATTGTGGAGAGTTTGCGGGCGCGGGCGCAACCGATGGAGGTGCCCCATCATCAGCAGCGTCCACCCCAGTCCCTTCGATCTCCACGTCGTCTGCCCAGGAGACTGATGCTGCGGTAGGGCATCGGCTGTGCACGTCATCCACGTGGAGAGGAGACGTAGTTTTCGTCTCATCCGATAGGCTCTCTTCAACGTCGACCTGTGGGGGCGACGGCGTCAGTAATGAGGGGTGTTCGTTGCCAGTGGTCGCCTGTGGCGGGTCTGTCGCATCAGCCTTTCGGTCATCAAAGATCGGTTTGTCGTCCATCTTCGGGTCTGCATCCCCGGTATCCATCCGTAGAATGGATTCATCAGGGGGTGTACGGCTACGTTTCTTTCTCTTTCGTGTCGACCCTTGTTTTCGAACAAGTCGTTCAGAGTCCGTTGGCGGGTGGCTTTCGTCTGACTCCGGACCAGTCTGAAGGAAAGCAGAAGTAGGTACCACTCCCGGATCAACGTCCATCTCAGTAGCATTTTCAGTAACAGTGCTGCGATGATTCGGCAGGTTAGGATCTGGCGTCTGGGGCACCTCAGAAGGAATCTCAGGAGCGGTTGTATCTACCTGATCAGACGACGTCAACGGAGCAGGAAGACTCTGTGTAGACGTGCTACCTTCCTGGGCAACCTTGGCGTATGTGACAGGGATCTGAGTCATCACCGCTGGGGACGCTTCCTCGCCGACCGGTGTCTGGATCAGGCGGCGTCGCATGCAGGCGGATCTGACGTGGCCTTCTTGTCCACAACCCGCACATGTTCGGGGTTGGCCGTCGTACATGACAATGGCTCGCACCCCGCCAATGGTCAGGTATGATGGAATATGTTTTTTCAGTTCAATTTTGACCTGACGCACACCATTAAGGACATGGTAGGTCGTGAAGGTTTGCCATTTTTCCTCTACGTAACCGATGACGTTACCGTATGGTTGTAACGCAGAGACAACTTCGTCCTTCGGCACTTCAAAAGGTAGTTCAAACACCCTAATCGTGCGTTCACCGTACTCTGCGAGTTCAAGTGTTACAGCTCCGACGTGACCATCAGAGTATTTGAACTTAAGTCCATTGGCATGGCGGCGAATAACATCTTCACACACCTCGGTGTTTGTCATTTTAATATGAACGACACTACTCGTGATCGAAAAATGGATTCCGATAACGTGGTTAGGATCTAAACGAACTTCTTCACGTATGAACGTTTCAACTTCATGTGCACGAGGTCGCGCATGTTCAGCTGGGAAGGAAACTTTAAGGGTCGCACGGCGGTAAGCGCTCGACATGTTGTTCACAGTGGACGGACGCAAGCCTGAAAGCTACGACGCGGAAGTAAACAACGCCTGCAGCGGAGCACTGGCCGGCGCGCGGGGCCGTCCGCACGCTGCCACGGCTGAGAGCCGACTGACCATCTGAGCTACCGAAGCATGACTCACGCCCGCTACTCACAGCTTTACTTCTGCCAGTATCCTGTCTCCTACCTTCCAAACTTTACAGAAGCTCTTCTGCGAACCATGCAGAAGAACCCGAGTTCGAGTCTCGGTCGGGCACACAGTTTTAATCTGCCAGGAAGTTTCATATCAGCGCACACTCCGCTGCAGAGTGAAAATCTCATTCTAGACATGGCGTAATGTTTACATCAGGTTTATTCTTATGATCAAGGGAGTATAATAAGCACACAAGCAGTGATTTCGGAGTTCCATCTTCATTTTCTGTCGATGAAAACATAGTAAAAGTAGAATGGAATGCATTACGAAAGCTTCTTTTCACATCACAGCTTTCTCTTTTTTTTATTCGAAACATACCAATAAAAATAAGTTACGTTAACGAGACCAAATGTGTCGTATTCCTAAGGCAAATACGCATTGAAGAACAGAAATACATTCAAAATTGCTTCCGTTACGCAAAGTTATTCATGTAAGCACAATAATTATTTAGTATTTAGAACGTATGTTGCGTGCGCACGAGATAGATAATGAAAACGAAGCAATCACACATAGTAGTCTGCTAGTGTAATGGGATATTTAAGATGGCAGCAGGCCCCGACCATCCTGGCTTCATAACAACGTACAACGTTTAAGTGCTGCATATTAATACTTGACGACGACGTAATAGGCGAAAATCGGGTTGTGATATAATACATATTGTTGACTCTTACACCAGTGTCGTTCTGATTTTCTTTCTTAATAAATTTAAATGTTGCAAATACAACTAAGTGCGTAGTCACTACAAGTACAGACAACTTAAATTAGAATCATCGCATAGAAAATGTTGTGGAGAAGGAGAACGAAAGACCGATTTTCGTTGCCGAAAGACTTAGGAACTGCGACGCTGTATGTTTATAGCTGATACTGGTAGTAGCGTTTCAGTTTTTTCCGCGAAAGAGGAAAAAGTTGCGGTGGGCTCCAAAAGTAGAATGAGTGGTGAAATTACCATCAGAGTGCATCGTTGGCTGGTGCGTGTGTTGGAGCTGTGGAAAGGAAGGTGATACCAGAAAGGGTTAAAAATCGCGTACAAAAGTACCTCTCTATTTGCAATTATGAGCATATGTCACGTAATAGTGCCAACGGTTCGTTGAATATGAAGAGGTAAACCAAATCGTACGTAACACAGATTCACATCCTTGAATACATACACCGTGGATGGGATCAATGAGACAATTATTACACTCGTGAACAGACAATCGGTAGGCTGCAATCAGTGGTTGTGAAAGTGATACAGATTCACGTGTAAAAAGCAGCGTGTTAACAGCGCAGCTCTGTGAAAGAATTATCTGTGACTATACTGTAAGTTGTATTAGAATTGTGCCATATTACTTGGTAGAGTACGCCTGCTAATTCAGTCCGTATTGAACCTTTGCTTAAGCAAACTTTTAGCTTGGTTGCTGTCAAGGTGTTGTTACGCAGAAAGAAGCAGTCTCATGCTCGTACTTGCGGGCGAGTGGGTACACACACGATTGTAAAGCATAAATTATCTACTCAGATATATTAAACCGCCAGGCGCAGATGTGAGGTGGTTACGATGTGTTTGGTGCACAACACGACAGTATTTCCTTGTTGTCGTCAGACTTGATCGACCGGAAACTTGACGACGATTTTGCTTGTCTTCACGTTCCCAAGCGGTCCAACACTGGGCCACTGCCACATCTGAATGGTCCACAAATCTGGATACTGCATGATTCGGTCAGCCGGCCATATACAGACTCTCAATGTTCTGATAACGCTGTTTCCCATGAGCACTCGGCATCTCCGTATCCTTCACAGTGATTACTCAACAACTGACGTCTGCCTCGTGATGACTGGGTGTTGTGTGATGTCCTTAGGTTAGTTAGGTTTAAGTAGTTCTAAGTTCTAGGGGACTGATGACCTCAGATGTTAAGTCCCATAGTGCTCAGAGCCATTTGAACCATTTTGAACAACTGACGCTGTTCACGCTCCCTGAATACCTTACCAGGCCTGGTAACAACACAAACACGAACAACTCTAAAGTACTGTGGTGGCCGTATTACCTGTCACAGAGACTTGCAACTCCAACCATTAAAAAGCCCGCGGATGGTGTGTGCATGAACGATGTTACCTGAAAATCTTCTGGCTGCTTCACTTTCTTTGCCAGGCAGTGTGGTTTTTGTTTCACACTGATGATCTAAAACATTATCACCACTTTGCTTAAGAGGATGCTGGTTCAACTTTGGAACGAAGTACAGCAACTATCCTGCGTGGTATCGATTGTAGAAGTCTTTTGTAGATTTTCTGAGATACGTTACGTCAGATGTCCACGCAGAGACCACACAATTCCCGTAAACTATCAGCCAGAGTTATGTGGATGCGAAGGTGGGGATAGATAGCACTCTACATGTGGTCCATCCAGTTCAGATCAGGCAAATTTCACGGGCACAACATCAACGTGAGTTCACTGTAATGCTCCTGAAACAACTATATGAAGAATCTGGCCTTGTGACTTGGACAGTTATCCTGTTGGTAAACGCCATCACCGTTGGGGAAAACATCAAGCATGAATCAATGCAGGTGGTTCGTAATACTGCTTAGGTAGTCCACAGATGTCATGTTTTAGATTAGATGTAAGTTTCGCTCCAATAGCTCCACAGTGAGAAAAAGGCCTTGCCGCAATAGTAACACTGGCTCCTGTCAGATCATTGAAGTTGAGTGCTATTTGGTTTGCTAGCACTTGGATGGATGATCAACTGGGTCTTCCGAACGCTGTTGGTAAGTGGGATGTCGTCGGCCTTTGTCAGGCCAACTGAGGAAATATTTGACTGAGAACTAGAGACTACGGTGACGTAAACGACCTGTAGGGTGGTGCGCTGACCACATGCCTCTCCATATCCGAATCCAATGAAGCCTATCAAATGAGGATGACAGAGCGGTCCGTCGGTACCGTTGGGTCTTCCGTTAAAACAAGAATACCCAATAAAACTTTCCAAAGAAGAACAAATACTAAGACAAAGAAAGACGCACCACGAAGGAATTATTCGAATGGAGCAGATATTAATAGATGTGATGTACATGCTCACACGGACAAGTGATGACAGTTGCAGAAAAACTGGAGCATTTATTAATGAGAAGACAACTGAGCAAGTCAATAACGCGTTGGTCCACCTCTGTGCTTTATGCAAACCGTTATTGGGCTTGGCATTTATTGACAGAGTTGTTTGATGCCCTCATGAGGGATGTCGTGCTAAATTCTGTCCAACTGGCGCGTTAGATTATCAAAATCCCGATATGATTGAAGGGTCCTGCCAATAATGCTCCAAACATGCTCAGTCGGAGAGAAATCCGGAAACATTGCTGCCCAAAGTAGGGTTTAGCAATCACAAGGACAATCAGTAGAAACTCTCGACCTGTGCACGTGGGCATTATCTTGTTGAAACGTAAGCATGGGATGGCCTGCCATGAAATGCAACAAAACACGGCGTACAATATCGTCGAGGTAACGCTGTGCTGTGAGAGTGCCGCCGATGTTAGCCAAAGGTGTCCTGCTGTTGAAATAAAATGGCATATCTGACTAACACTCCTGGTTGTGGGCCCATACGGCTTGCGACTGACAAGTTGGTATCCCAACGCTGTCTGGGGCGTCTCCGGACACGACTTCGCTAGTTGGCTGAGTTCTAAGCGGGATTCATCATTGAAGGCAATTCTACTCCAGTTAATGAAATTCCAGGCCGAAGACGTCTTTTGAGCCGAGCGAAAATGTTGTAAACGATAAATTCGATAAGCTTGATTTGCAGTCGAAAGTGTTGTTGCTTGCACGTAGACCTTGCACGTAGACCCAGCAGGCCTAAGGAATAAACTCACAGTTATGAAAATGCACTTTTTGTTAGTTCTTTGATCAGCTCTATCACTCCAGTAATACAGATTAATATTACTTTCAGGGATGGTCCAGTTTCAAAGCTGCCAAATGTTTTTGTATTTGCTTTTCAGGAACTCGCTTCTGACTCAATCCATTGCATTGCAGAGGCCAAAGCAACTGACGGATCTGTGAAATCATACGCGAAGCAGTGTCCCGTATCCACAACTAACAAACTACGCAAATTCGTCGCAATGATGCACTAACCAAGTTATAGCTCAAAATAGTGCTCGCTTTGAACCTCGCGGCGTAAGTAAGTAAGTAAAGTAGTCGCGGAAAACGGCTTCGTGGACAGCTGCTACGGGTTTCTGTTAAACGCCATTAAATTTATTGAGGATGATAGGGAGAAAGGAGTGAGTGTGGTGACGATAATGGTGGCGGAACGCGCAAGCAACAAGTTTTTGTTTAGTGAGTCGATGGTGTGCAAATTGCGGCAGAGTGGCGTGAGATTAAACTATAAAGTGCTTTCCAAAGGAAACGATACGGAGGCTTGAAATGATAACCGCTGAAACGATCATAGCGCCTTGTCTGAGGAGCAAGGTGCTGTCTCTAAAAAAGCGTTGAGGTCCGGAGCTTACCGCTAGAGGAACACCGGCGCACCTTCATGCTATGAAAGATCGAGCACACGCACTTTTCAGTGGCCACTGCACTAAGTCATACTGAAAAGGGTGAAGTAGAGGGCTTCAAAAGAAGATCAAAGAGCAGGAGAAGGAGTGTGAGGAACGGAAATTCATCAAAGAAGCGATTCAGTGAACGGCGGATGTCGTTGGCCTGTGACGTACGGTCTGGAACGCCACACCGCATTGCCGATGCCATGTTCAGCAAGTGGGTGCTCTCATTACTAAAGACCTGCCAGCTACGGTAGTAGCCACTACTGCAGTAGTCAGATTGAGCACCAGAACTGTGCACTACAACAGTAAGGACAGATTGAAATTTCACGCTCAGTGGGCGCCTCATAGTCTTAAACTAGCGCACGTCGCATGTAGAATGGGGATCAAACTATAGCTAGGAAAGTAATGAATTCCTGTCACTACTGATCGCTCGAAACGAGACACGGTGTCATCAGTTCGAACCCTAGTATAAACGACAACCTGTAGTGAAAGCATGAAGGGCACCACCATCGTAAAAAATCCAAGGATGACCACATAAGTGAAGGAAAGGTTATGTTCACCTTCTTCTTTGATCAAATGGGCACGCTTCTTATAAGTTTCCTGCAGCATGGAGCAACAGTGATTGCGCTACGATACTCACAACCTTTGATCACCTTTCGCAAGGCGATCAAACCGAAATGAACGGGTCAGCTAAACCCACGTGATCATTCTTCTCCAAGATAATGTATGTACACATACAGCAAACACAATCAGGTAACTCTTGTAAAGTTTCGAAATGGAGGTCCTGAGTCAACTTTCATAGGTCTAGACCTGTCTCCCTGCGAGTTTACCAATTTCGGTGAGCTAGATATGGCTCTGAGAGGCGTAAGATTCACCTCGGACGAGAATGTCAAGCATACGTTCGGAACCGGTTCACAATGCAACTCCAGGAATTTTACAGAAGGTTCTTTCACTACCTTGCGTCTCAGAGGGACAAGTGCCTCATCAGTGTGGGGCAATTCTTTTCAAATAAGTGTTCAGGTTTCTGTTTACGGGCATCGGGCTCGTTGATTCTTTTTTATGCCCCTTATATTTATTACAAGGAAGAATACGCAAAATGCTCATAGCAGATATCCCACTCATGATATGGATAACACATTGTCAGACAACAATTTCTGTGACATTGTTAACAACACAAGAAAATGCTAACTTTACGGAACTGTCCCAGCTTTTATCGCTCAGAACTGGACTCCAACACTACTTACAAACCACTGAAAAATCGTTCTTTCAATGAGATTTGATTTTAAAAGGTTTCCGAGTCATGGGAAGAGGAAAGGTTAAGGTTTAACGTCCGGCTGACGTCGAGGTCGTTAGAGGCGGAGCAGAACCTGAGATTAGTTCAAGAAGGGGAAGGAAGTTGGCCATGCCCTTTCGAAGCAACCATCGCGGCACTTGCCTGAAGCGACTTAAAAAATTCTTGGGTAAACTAAATCGGGACTGCTGGACGCTGATTTGAACTGCAGTTCTCCCGGATCCGTGTCCACTGTGCTGACCACAACACCACATCACTTTGTGTGTCCCAGTAAAGAGTAACCATGTACGAACGATGCGACACAAATTCAAAAATGGTGTACTACAATAATTTAAAAAAAATTAAGTATCAGAATTAAAGAGGCCATTGGTTTATTGAGACACAACGAAGATCATCCTTGTTTCACTAAGTACACTGCCAGGAAAAAAATACAACACCCTCAAGAGCTATGTCCAATTGCACTACGATGTGTACTGAGAGGCTGTAGTGTTAGTGATTCATTTGTCACGATCATCCGCTTTGACACTTCAGGCAGTAATTGTTGAGTTTAGAGGAGAACAATGTTTGCAGCAGTGTTTGCAACGATGCCCCAACGGAAAGTAACGTATACACTTGGAATAGCTTCAGCCATTTCAACGTGGACTCATTGTGGGTGTCGTGTCACCGCGAGACACCACACTTGCTAGGTAGTAGCCTTTAAATCGGCCGCGGTCCGTTAGTATACGTCGGACCCGCGTGTCGCCACTATCAGTGATTGCAGACCGAGCGCCGCCACACGGCACGTCTAGAGAGACTTCCTACCACTCGCCCCAGTTGTACAGCCGACTTTGCTAGCGATGGTTCACTGCCAAAATACGCACTCATTTGCCGAGACGATAGTTAGCATAGCCTTCAGCTACTTCATTTGCTACGACCTAACAAGGCGCCAGTACCAGTTACTATTGATACTGTAACAATGTACCGTCAAGACCGACATTCACCATTTATGGATTAAAGTTAAGTATTCCACCAGCTACGTCCGTTTTTTCTAAATTCTAATTTCCTTGTCCTGTTCCAGACCTCACGCCAGCCTGAGTGAGCTAAAACGCGTGCCTTTCGGCTTCCTCTTGTAACACGGTGTTGATTCTCCTGCCAACCCACAACAGAGGGCATGTGGGAAGCTGGATGGACGTATCTATAGATTGCCGCACATGTTGGGCACATCGTATTGTTGGTTTGTCTTTGCTTTCAACACTGGGTTATGGCACATTCTAACGCCTGGAGACCAGGTCCTGGATGTCCGTGTAGTACAAAAAATGGTTCAAATGGCTCTGAGCATTATGGCACTTAACATCTGAGGTCATCAGTCCCCTAGAACTTAGAACTACTTAAACCTAAGGACATCACACACATCCATGCCCGAGGCGGGATTCGAACCTGCGAGCGTAGCTGTCGCGCGGTTCCAGACTGAAGCGCCTAGAACCGCTCGGCCGTGTAGTACAGACTCCGCACAGTACAGACGGACTTCAAGATCAACACATTGTACGAGCAGTGCCAGCAGACCGAATAACATCCGTGGAGGAAATCTGGGCATATGTTGCGCCTACCGTATCACCAGGGACCACTGGAAACTTCCTGCCTGCAGCAGGATTGAAATCATGTGTGACTCTGGCCAGGCTATCAAAAACACCACGACACCGCCAAGCATGGCTATTTTGGTGTCACGAACGTGGTTTGGGGCGTCATGTCACGGACTGCGCGGCCACTCCGGCCGGAGGTTCGAGTCCTCCCTCGGGCATGGGTGTGTGTGCTGTTCTTAACATAAGTTTAAGTTAGTTTAAGTAGTGTGTAAGTCTAGGGACCGATGACCTAAGAAGTTTGGTCCCTAAGGAATTCACGCGCATTTGAACATTTTGGAGACTGGAATGATGCTCTGTTATCTCCATTTATAAGAGGAGGTTCTGTCTGTATGCGTGTGATGGACGTACACGTGTATGGCGTAAAGTAGGTGAGCACACTATTTCTGAGTGCATTCGCCAACGACACACAAGACCCATCTCAGGTTTTGTCATATGGAAGGCCGTTACAACTCGCGGTCACATTTGGTATTTCTACAGTTCTGCAGAGTAAAGTGACCACTGTACAGGCTGTTATCCCCGTCCAGCTGCTATTTACTCGATAGGAAGGTGAAGTGCTTTTCCAGCATGACAATGCATGTACATGGGGCTGCTGCGATGCAACGTGCACTTTGTTGTGTACAACAATTGCTCTGGCCAGCAAGATCACCAGATCTCTCCCCAACTAAATACGTATGGGGCGTAATGAAGAGGGAACTTATTCGTTCTCCAGGGCCTGTAGGAACCATTGCCGAATTGTAACAAAAGACACAAGATGGTTGGGAGAATCTATCGCAGGATGCCATTCGGCACCTTCATGACCGTTTGCATGAAGGAATACACGCCTTCATTGACGTGAGAGGAGGTACACTGTTTACTGATTTGACTGTCTGGGCAACCCTTACCGTAACATATACTCCTACATTTGTTAATAGCCGGCCGCAGTGGCCGAGTGGTTCTAATCGCTTCAGTCTGGAACCGTGCGACCGCTACTGCCGCAGGTTCGAATCCTGCCTCGGGCATGGATGTGTGTGATGTCCTTAGGTTAGTTAGGTTTAAGTAGTTCTAAGTCTAGGGGACTGATGACCTCAGATGTTAAGTCCCATAGTGCTCAGAGCCATTTGAACCATTTGAAATCATTTGTCGAACACGAGGGCTTGTCGCTATTTAATTGTTGCGCTGTGCGGTACATTGCCGCATAGGTGTGTAACCGGTGGCAGCGCCAGAATACCAGAATATACTCTGTTATTACGTCCCTTACCCGTTTCCCGGTTGTAGACACGACGGTGTTCCTACTATGGCGAGGTCTTCGGTTCTCTTTCATACGTCGCTGCTACACATTGAGGAACTGAAACATTATTACTGCTTTATTGAAGAATTAAAACATTATTACTGCCTTATTAACTACGTGTGGATCCACCTTTGGAACGCAATAGAGCAATAATTCCGCGTGGTACGGGTTAAATAAGTCCGTAAAGGTCTGTGGACTTAATGTGACACTAGATACCTATGACAAGGCTTCACAACTCCCATACATTACTGGCTATTGGTTTGTGGACGCGGGGCTAGTAACAGATAGCGTCCCAATGTGTTCGATTGGGTACGGATCAAGCGAATTTGGTGGGCATGACACCAACGTGAGTTCACTAACATCCTCCTGAAATGAAATGACCGTATGGCGTCGTTGGCGCAGGCCCCATTCGGGGAAGTTCGGCCGCCAAGTGCAAGTCTTATTTCAGTCGACGCCACATTGGGCGACTTGCGAAAAGGTGATGAGGATGAAATGATGATGAGGACAACACCCAGTCCCCGAGTGGAGAAAATCTCTAACCTGGTTGGAAATCAAACCTGGGCCGCTTGCATGGGAGGTGGGCACGTTACCGCCCAGCTAAGCAGGCGGACATCATCCTCTTAAAACCAGTGGAGGAAGATGCTCGCCACCTACACGGACAGCTATATTGCTGGAAAGTGCCATCACAGCAGGAGAAAACATCAAGCATCAATCGATGCAGGTGGCGCACAGTACGTTCATGCAGTCCACAGATGCTCGTTGCCTTCGATTATTACCACAGGTCCTAGGGAATCTCCGGTGAATATCCTACACAGCATCATACTGCCCATCTGATCAGAGTTCGTGGTGCGGTGCATATTTCGAGCACATTTTCCCCTGGATGACTGTACAGCCAGACACGATTACCTACATGGCGTAACATGAAACGTGATTCTTACGTTCATGCAACAAGTTTCCATTTATCCAGGGTCCAATCTCAGTCATCCCCTGCCCAATGTAGTTGTAATTGACGATGTCAGTGTGTCAACATGAGAACAGGTACAGGTTTCTGTTGCAGAGCCCCATGTTCAATAACGCTCAATAAACGGTGTGGTTCGAAACACCAGCAATCTATTCTGGTTTGCCCAAAATGTCACCAGGTACCATTCAATCTCGCAATTGGCAGTGGTCATAATGCTTTCTTATCATTGCCAATCTTGGAAAACACACAGTGGTAGAACATTTCAGCATACTACATGAAACTATTTTTATTTCATCAAATGGAATGTAACATACAACTTACTCCAGTGTTTGTGCTGACACGCAACTCATTTGTGGAGTTAGGATAGGAGCTGAAGCAATGAATTACAATTTGTACCATGGCCAGGACTTGAACCCAAGTCTGCTGCTTACTCTGTACATGTGCTAACCACTACACCACTATAACACTGTGCCTACCAAAGCTGCACGGACCACCCTAGTTCAATGCCCTCCCTAACGCAAACTTCAGTTCATACGTACAACCCACTTTCTCCTTCTTAAATCGTCAGTATTTCCGAGGCTCGCCAACACTGGAATAGCACCCTAGGTTTGTATGTAATGGGGAAATCCGCCTGTACCTCAGGTGCAAGTGATCTATTGATCTGATAGAATTACATTTTTCTAGAAATGTAGTGGAGACATCTGAGTCTCAACTTTATCTTCGAAAAGGATAGAAGCTGAAGCAATGAATTAAAATTTGTGCCATGACAGCTCTGGCAGCCACTGTGCTGGGATGGTGTAGCGGTTAGCACATCTGCCTGGTAAGCAGGAGACTCAGGTTCAAATTCTGGCTATGGCACAAATTTTAGTTCATTGCTTCAGCTTCTATCCTTTTCGAAGATAAAGTTGAGACCTGTATGTCTCCAGGAAAATATACTTCCATTATTTGTGGAAGTAGCAAATATTTCATAAGCCTCAGAGTACAAAAGTCATTTTTATGTTATAGTACTTGAGTGCATAGCGTTTCTTATTCCATTAACGGTTGATCTTCATTCCCTTGTCTGCACTGCACTTATGATATGGTTGAAGAATGACTGACGGCCATCTAGTAAAGGTGTGACTGAGAAGGCAACTGCCTGAGACCAACGTAATTCATTTGACCTGAGTTTCGTTTTATATACAATGTTCACATAACTTACGAGAATGTAGGTATGAGAGAACGTAGACAATCGCCTATATTTCGACAGGAGCACACCTTACCATTTTCAAGGCATAACTGCTGCAAGTAAGGAGACTCTGCAATGCAATTTAAAATCTCAGTTATTAGAAAAACCACAGAGAGATAACACACACACACATACACACACACACACACACACACACACACACACACACACACACACACACACACACAAACAAACAAATAAATAAACACCACCATTTCTACTTATAAGATTACTTGCTAATCTAATTCCTACAGCTTACTAAACTAACCCAATATCTGGCAGTCCATTGTTATATCAAATAGAATGGCCAGTGCCAAGAATATTTTGCAATGGTGGACTTCCCCAGCTGCTGTAAGCGTGTGTGCCATTTATGCTCAGTATGCGGGTCCTCCACAGTCCTGATAGTCTGACCAATATATGACTTGCCACAGTTGCAAGGAATTCGGTAGACACTCACCTTATGCGAACCATTACAATCCTTTATGGAATTTAAAAGGACCCAGATCTTAGATTGTGGTCTAAAGACACCTATCACATCGTATTTCCGAAAAACACCACCAGTCTTGTTCGAAATGTTCCTTGCGTAAGCCAAAAAGGCCACGATATTATCACCAATCACCCAGTGAACAGTTGGTCGATAGCGCAATGGTGACTGCTCTGTCTTTCACTATAATAGTTCTGACAAAAGGCAGCCTCGAGGTGGGATAACTCGGTTGACAAACTCTCAGAGTCCGAGATGGCATGAGGGCTGTGCACCATGGTATGAGGTAAGCCATGAGCTGAACCGGATGGTGACAACTATCAGCCTGCTGATACAATGACTTGTGAATGGGCTTCCTATAAACGGCGTTCCCCAACGTACCATCAACCTTCCGCTCGACCAGTAAATCAAGGAAGGGAAGACAGACATCCTTCTCCACCTCCGTAGTTAAATAAATATTCGGCTGAATTGTATTCAGGGTTCTAAAAATTCCTTCAAGCTCTCATTGTCATGAGACAAAACAACAAAAATATCGTCTGCTTATGACACTCATGTTTCAAAGCCGCCGACTTCAAGGCCCGTTCGTCAAAATCTTACATAGAAAAATTAGCAACGGTAGGTGACAACGGGCCTCCCATCGCAACTCCATGTATTTGCTCGTAGTATTTATTGGTCATTGAATAAAAAGTATTTGGAAGTCGACACAGATTCGATAATTCAAGATCACGCCTAACTTCAATCAACCGTAACAAATCAGGTAGAGTAACATGAGTGAAGACAGAGACCACATCAGAGTTATTCAGAGGTCTTCCCTCTAATCAACGTAAGAAATCTGCAGAGTTCTTAATGTGATGCTCACACCGACCTACTATAGGTCTGAAGAGAGTAGCAAGCTACACGATATGTCAGAACACCAACGTTACTCACGATTGTACTAAGAGGATCCCCTTCCTTGGGGACCTTAGGAAGGCCGTTTAACCTAGGGGGAACTGCACAATAAGATTTAAGACTTTTGGTAGTGTTCGGTGATACTTCAGGAGCCACCTTTTGTGTGGTCAGCAGAAATCCTGCGTTACGCAGAATCAGACAGTAAACACTGGACCTTTTGAACGTAATCCTGCTTGCCCAAAACAACAGTGGAAATCCCCTTGTCTACAGGTAAAATAACAATATCCGGATCGGTTCTAAGTGAACATAAAGCAGCCCTCTGAGCTGCTGTGTTATTACTCTTGGGTGGACGTGTCGCAGTCAACACACTACATGTCTCCCTCCTAGCCTCCACTGAAACATCAGTAGGCAGTTTAAAAACAGTCCATTCAACAGAACTAATAAAATGTACCACTGGCGTCGATGCAGAATTTAAACCTTTCCTAGCACATATAAAGATGCGTCGTCAAAAGTTTTCTTCTAGTTATAGCAGAAGACTCCGACCCAAGGAACCGTATTCAAACTTCGCCAAATGCCGGTCAGTTACAGAATGAAATTCTTTGTTAGACTGCCACCATGAAGGAGTTCCAAGAAAAAGCCGAAATTCTGAAGCAATCATTAAATGAAAGCGAAACAACTTCTTGGAAACAAAATTCAACTGTCGATGAGTGTAAAGGATCCTTCCACAAAGGAGAGCTAGGCCGGCTCTTACGACGATTAAAGGGAAGACGTTTAAATGTGGTGCCTCTCTTCGCTCGTGTTCCCTCGTCTGATTCGTTATGGTTGATTGAGTTAGGTTTGTTGCTCAGTTAACGAAACTATTTCGACATGTGTTGACTTCCACTACATTTTACACATGAAGTTGCAGTGAAAATTACGTATGGTCATCGCAGTGGGTAATGTATGTAAGCAGGTGCGATCATCTAATTTATACCCTTCTCTGATAGTAAGTCGACAGTACCGGCGTCATTTGACCAGTCGCTGTGCGAGTAAGTAAGTAAAGGGATAATTGCGTAAAAATAACCGGTAGAAAGTGACATTAGTAACAAACAAAAGGTGCTGATAGGCTGAAAAGTGGCAGTCCCAATGCCAGTTCATTCCTATTGGCGGATCACAGATGGGAAGGGTGTGATATAGAAAAAACAAACTATCCATTATACGATACTAGTAACAGGGCAAGGCAGCTGAGAGACAGGTACACTAAGTGATCAGTAGTATACAGACACCCCTATGTAATGCGGAATTGACCTGTAGATGTCATGAGACGTGGATCCGCCAGTATGAAAGGAAGCGGGCTGTGTTGTGAGTATAAAAGCAGAAACAACAGAATGGATCGGCCAGGAGAGCTCACTGAACATATTACGTGAGAATCAGGGACATTTCATCGTTTTGAAGCTGACCAACTCGGCACTTGATAATGTGACTGTGAAGTGAAAACGAGAAGGAACAACCGCAGTTGATCGAAGATCAGGCAGAGCGTGCCATGGCTGCTGAGCACTGCGAAGGGCAGTCATAAAAGATCGCATGAAATTAGCGAAGGGAGTCGCTCATGAGTTACAGCGTGCTACCAGCAGTCCAGCTATACTTTGATTGTGCTTCGGAAGTTAAAAAGAATTCGGATCGAACAGCTCCTCAACAGCCACACATTTCAGTAGTCAGTCTTAAGTGAAGCCTTTGGTGGTGTGAAGAGCAACCCCAGTGGACAGTGGATGGCAATATACCCTGTGGCAATCCGATGGAAGAGTTTGGGTTTTTGAGACTGCCTGAAGAATGTTAGTGTCAACATTGTACATCTACTTCTACATCTACATCTACATAGATACTGGACAAGCCAACAATATGGCGCGTGGTGCGTGGAGGAGGGTACCTCGTACCACCACCAATCATTTCCTTTTCAGTTGCACTCGCAAATGGAGAGCGGAAAAAACGACTGTCTATATGCCTCCGTATGAGCCCTAATTTCTCGTATCTTATCTTCGTGGTCCTTATGGGCAATATATGTTATCGGCAGTGAAATCGTTCGGTAGTCAGCTTCAAATGCTGGTTCTCTAAATTTTCTCAATAGTGTTTCTCGGAAATGCCGTCGGCTTCCCTCCAGGCATTCCCATTTGAGCTCCCGAAGCATCTCCGTAACACGTGTTGTTCGAACCTACCGGTAACAAATATAACAGCACTCCTCTGAACTGCTTCGATGTCTTCCTTCAGTCGGACCTCATACAGATCCCAAGCACTCGATCAGTACTCAAGAATAGGTCGTACTATACGCGGTCTCCTTTACAGGTGAACCACTCTTTCCTAGAATTCTCCCAATAAACCGAAGTCCAACATCTGTCTTCCCTACCACAGTTCTCACATGCTCATTCCATTTCATACCGCTTTGCAACATTATGCCAGATATTTAAACGATTTTACTGTGTTATGCAGAACACTAGTGATACTGTATCCTAACGTTACAGGTTTGCTCTTCTTACTCATCTGCATTAACTTACATTTTTCCACATTTAGAAGAAACTGCTATTAAGCACACTAGAACTTTTGTCTAAGTCGTCTCGTATCTTCCCACAGGCCCTCAACTTCGACACCTTACCGTACACCACAGCATCATCAGCAAACAAACGCAGATTGCTGCCCACCCTGTCCGCCAAATCGTTTATGTATACAGAGAACAACAACAGTCCTATCATATTTTTCAGGGGCACTCTTGATTACACCCTTGGCTCTGATGAACACACTCCGTCGAGGACAACATACTGAGTTCTATTATTTAAGAAGTCTTCCAGCGACTCACATATCTGTGAAATTCCATATGCTCGTACCTTCGTTAACAGAGTGCAACGGGGTACCGTGTCAAACGCCTTCCGAAAATCTAGAAATATGGCATCTGCCTGTTGTCCTTGATCATTAGTTCGCAGTGTGTCATGTAAGAAAAAGGCAAGTTGAGTTTTGCACGAGCGATGTTTTCTAAAACCATGCTGATTCTTGTACATAAGCTTTTCAGTCTCGAGAAAGTTTATTGTATTCGCACTGAGATTATGTTCAAGGATTCTGCAGCAAACCGAAGTTAGGGATATTGGTCTGTAATTTTCTGGGTCCGTTCTTTTACTCTTCTTACACACTGGAGTCATCTGCACTATTTTCCAGTCGCCTGGAACTTTATGCCAGCTGAGGGATTCGTGATAAATGCAGACTAGGTAACGTAAAATTTAAAACTTCGGTTTTGGCTTTGCTAACTTCAACTGCCACACCAGACTGGTAAACGAGCCGGCAATGGAAGCCTTAGACCCGCTTAGCGATTTTTCATGCGACCGGAGTTTTCTCGTGTTCTCTGCGATGTGACAGTGGTAGTTTGTTGTAGACTTCCGGCATAGATATTTTCACAGACGCACGAATCTCTACGAAACTTCGTTGGTCGTCATTTGTACGTTCACTTCTGAACCAAAGGTTCAACAACCTCTGCTTCCTCAGAATCATGCGACTTTCGTTGTTAAAACATTGAAGGTCTTTCCATCCTTTATCCATTCACTAAACACTTAGCTCTCCAGACCACGATTTACAATCTGCTTCAACTTTGCCCATAATTCCTCTACGTCCATCTTACAGGAACTAAATGATGTCAGTTCACTGTTTAACTGAGATGCTAACAACTGCTTAACTGCTCTGTCTAGCAGAAACATTCCCCTAGCCTTCATGACTGATTTCTTAAGTTTCGTAACCATAGTTGCTATGACATAAGGATCGCTAATCCCCTTTTCTATACTGCCTTTGTCGATAAGGTTCGGTCTGTTTGTAGCTACAAGGTCTAAGATATTTCCATTGGATATGGTCTGCCAAGATAGCTGCTCAACACAGTTTTCGGATAATGTGTTCAAAAGTATTTCGCATGACTGTCTGTCTGTACCTCTGGCAATTAATCCATACCCGGTAGGTTAAAGTCGCCTTCAACTTGTATTGCATGATCTCAGTATTTGCACGCTACTGACCGTAGACTTTCTTCGAAAGTCTCTGGAACTGTCATAGCAGACTCGCGTGGCCGGTTAAAACATCCAGCAATTAATTTAGTTTCCTTTACACCTGTTATCGCGACCAGATAGTTTCACTGCCATACTGAACTTCGACCTCAATAGAGACAATAGCTTTCAACTGCAATAAACACTCCATGGTCTCTAATTTGTGTTTGCGATAAACGTTGCACTAAATATCTCAGACCTTTCCACACCAGGTTTCACACAGCTCTGGGTCTCAAGAGTAATTTGAGTGGAAAAACTTTCCTGGAGGGCAGTAAATTCGAGAAATTTATTATAAATGTGTTTACTCTGAACGCCCTCTGACCTCCCTTGCTGCATATCGACTGGCGATTGTTCATCAGAGCATCTCAAACTACCATCTAGCCTAAAAAACCCTCATGTGCACTCCACAAGTACTCTGCTACGCGACTAGCTGCCTCTTTGTGTAGTGCACGCCCGACCTACCAAGGGCAGTCCTGCAAATCCCCAAACGATAGCGCAGGCCTAGAAATCAGCGGCCAAGACCGTCACCGAGTCGAGGAAGCCTTTGGTTGAGACCTTCCACTTCACACCAGACCAAGAGACACCTATCAACCGTGGGAAAAATGCTGCAAAGTTGTGAGCTCGCCTTGAAACCCGCACGCAAGGCCTGTGGTCTTCCCTAGCTCCGCCAGCCACATGTCAGAGCCCATGCTGCAGGTGTCGTTGGTGACCCTGCTAGTTCGATAGACCATCTCCACATCTCATATGAGGCCCACCCCACTAACGTTGGAGCTCCCAATGACTAGCAAATCCTTCCCCCATGTGAACCTGCTCGGACCCTGCTGAAGCAGCGGCCACCTGTCCACTCACAGGGCGAAAGGGCGAGGCCAGGCGGCCAGTCTCCACATTAGCCCCCCGCCACCAATGGTTCAAATGGCTCTGAGCACTATCCGACTTAACGTCTGAGGTCATCAGTCGCCTAGAACTTAGAACTACTTAAACCTAACTAACCTAAGGACATCACACACATCCATGCCCGAGGCAGGATTCGAACCTGCGACCGTAGCGGTCACGTGGTTCCAGACTGAAGCGCCTTTAACCGCACGGCCACACCAGCCGGCGCGCCACCAATGACACGAATTCGTTACTACCCACCACTCACCCCTCAGTGAGTGCGGATACACCGTCGGGTACATAGGAGGTGCCTCGGAAGCAGAGCCCTTGGGCAAAACAAGTAACACCCGAGGTGTCCCATGTAACTGAATAGATTCTCCGTCACCGTTACACCCCGAGGCAGCAGTCTGAAGGCGATAGACCGTAGCCAAAAGCGCATTCAGCCGTTAGCAAACTGCGTCAGCTCGTCCTGCATCCGCAAACAGCATGCGCACATCCTCACCGTCCTAACAAGAGTAACTGAAGAAGTAAACTATAAAATCACACAGAATCCTAGATATTCATCTTGCAACCGTTTTGATGTGTCCCCAATGGACGCTGATGCTTTAATGAGCTACTGTTCAGTGAGCAATTATTGCGCTAAGGACTCAATGAATTCACTATTACAAAAACGTAAGATTGAACTTCTTAAACAGAAAAACAGTGACGAAATTTAATAAATATACTACTAGGGAAACACAGAAAAAGATAAACACTCAACTTGTCGCTCTGTAGACGCACTCGTATCACAGCAGAGAGCTGCGACCTGATTGGCTCCCTTACTAAACAAACGGGCGGTTGCCTTCAAAACAAAACAAATGAGCAACTACTGCGCTGTAGACTGAATAAATTTACGCTTACAAAAACGCAAGATTAAACCTCTTCAAGAGAAACATACGCACGACATTTAATAAACATACTACGAGGAAAACACAGAAAAAGATAAATACCTAACTTGTCGCTCTGTAGACATGTATCAGCTAAGAGCTGCGGCCTGTGTAGTGCCAGCAGTGAAGCACAGAGGATGTAGTGTTATGATATGAGAGTATTTTTCGTGGTTAAGGTGCAGTCCCACTATTTTGCTTAAGAAAATCTTAAATATGGAAGGATTTGAACACTTTTTACAGTATTTTGTACAGATTACAGCAGAGAATCCATTCTGAGGAGATGATTATATCAGCATGATAGTGCACCCTATGATACAGCAGCATCTGTGGAGCAATGGTTTGTGAAAATAAGGACAATAACATTGCTGGAATGGAGTTGCCTGTCCGAAGTCCCGGCCTCATCCAAATGGAACACCTATGGGAACCCTTATTTGGTCGGCTTCGCTCCAGACCGCACCGTCCAACTAACTACTTTGTACCTCAAGACAAATGGAATGCGGTACTCCACGAACTTGAGAACTGGTGTCGAAGCGTTGAACTGTCACTGTAACCTCACAAAACACCGTATCTGCCGCTGAAAGGGAACCTAGAGAGAAACACTAAAATAAAATAAAATGATTTTAAGATTAGGAGACGCTCAGGAACAAGATATCTAGGGTTATTTCTACATGAACGTCCTAAGTTTGGACATCATAAAGAGGAAGCAGGCAGAGAAGGTACAAATGTGCTGAACAAAATTAATAACCTTTGCAAACAGGCAGTTTCGGCTTTTGTTGAAAACAATCACATCATAATATCAGTCTGTATTAGCGTCAGTCGTAGGATATAATACGAGCGTTTCGGCTCGTAGATTGCAGTTGGTGAAGCCAGCCTCATTAGTTAGAAGAGCTTATAAGGAGTGCTATTAATAGTAACGGCCGCCTGCTTCTCTGCCCCGAGAGTTACTTTGTTAGTAATTCCAGGAATATGCCCGGTGGACTTGGAAATTAGTAAGAGCTGGGCCTTTTACTGGTTAAAGAAAGGTAATGCAATGGAAGTAGGAAGGATGCTTGCAACTGATGCCAAATCAAAAATGTTGATAAAAGGTCGCATATTACAAAGGTGGCAAAATGAATGTGACACCTTAGACAGAAGCAGGAGAACATACGAACTACTCCCTATCACCAGGGAGAGATTAAAAATGTGACTCGTTAACTAGTCGAGGGCACTGATACATTACCTGACTGGCCATCGCCCATATGTTACGTATCTATAAAAAATCAAAAGACGGATGAACTATAGCTGCGCCCACGGCAGTGTAGGCACGCCAGAACACATTGTGGGACCTAACTCTACGAAGATGCACCGGGGGATGGCCGTCAGGAATTAATAATGTTGGATCTCAAAGCAACAGTAAGGAACGAGTCGATCGTGCGGTAGCGTTCTCGCTTTCCGCGCCCGGGTTCCCAGGTTCGATTCCCGGCGGGGTCAGGGATTTTCTCTGCCTCGTGATGACTGGGTGTTGTGTGGTGTCCTTAGGTTAGTTAGGTTTAAGTAGTTCTAAGTTCTAAGGGACTGATGACCATAGATGTTAAGTCCCATAGTGCTCAGAGCCATTTGAACCATTTGAACGAGTCGGCCTGGCGCATCTTGGACAATACTGCAGCCGCAGTACCCAGGAAGGCCATGGAAGACTTCATGAGGCATTCAACTACACGTTACCAAGCTGCCATCCCGGATAGACGACATTCCTCTCCACAGCGAGTAGTTCGCCTTCCGTAATGTTCGCACATGCATTGACAATGCGCTGACGCATTTTGTCAGGCGTTGTCAGTGGATCACGATAGCAAATATTCTTCAACTTTCCACACAGAAAGAAATCCGGGGACGTCAGATCCGGTGAACTTGCGGGCCATGGTATGGTGCTTCGACGACCAATCCATCTGGCATGAAATATGCTATTCAATACCGCTTCAACCGCACTCGAGCTATGTGCCGGACATCCATCATGTTGGAAGTACATCGCCATTCCGTCATGCAGTGAAACATCGTGTGGTAAATCCGTAGAACATTACGTAGGAAATTAGCATACATTGCACCATTTAGATTGTCATCGATGAAATGGGGGCCAATTATCCTTCCTCCCATAACGCCGCACCAAACATTAACCCGGCAACGTCGCTGATGCTCCACTTGTCGCAGCCATCGTGGATTATCCGTTGCCCAATAGTGCATATTATGCCGATTTACGTTATTCCTGTTGGTGAATGACGCTTCGTCGCTAAATAGAACGCGTGCAAAAAATCGGTCATCGTCCCATAATTTCTCTTATGACCAGAGGCAGAACTGTACACGACGTTCAAAGTCATCGGCATGCAATTCCTAGTGCATAGAAATATGGTTCGGGTGCAATCGATGTTGATGTAGTAGCATTCTCAACACCGACGTTTTTGAGATTCCCGACTCTCGCGCAATTTGTCTGCTACTGATGTGCGGATTAGCCGCGACAGTTGCTAAAACACCTACTTGGGCATCATCATTTGTTGCAGGTCGTGGCTGGCGTTTAACTTGTGACTGAACACTTCCTGTTTCCTTAAATAACGTAACTATCCGGCGAATAGTACGGACACTTGGATGATGTCCAGGATACCGAGCACATGCCCGTTGGGCATTTTGATCACAACAGCCATACATCAACACAATATCGACCTTTTCCACAATTGGTAACGGTCCATTTTAACAGGAGTAATGTATCAAGAAGAAAATACCTCCGCACTGGCGGAATGTTACGTCATACCACGTACTTATACGTTTGTGACTATTACAGCGCCATCTATCACAGAGCGAAAAATGTGGTCCAACTGAAACATTGATATTTGTTTACGTACTACACGAACGTGTAATACAAAATGGGGGTTCCTATTTAAAAGAAACGCTGTTGATATCCGTTTGACCTATGGCAGCACCATCTAGCGGGCCAACCATAGCGCCATGTGGTTCAATGGTTCTTAGCACGATGGGACTTCGGAGGTCATCAGTCCCCTAGAACTTAGAACTACTTAAACCTAACTAACCTAAGGACATCACACACATCCATGCCCGAGGCAGGATTCGAACCTGCGACCGTAGCAGTCGCGCGGTTCCGGACTAGAGCGCCTAGAACCGCATGGCCACCGAGGCCAGCGCGCCATGTGGTTTCCTCCTTCAAGCTAGACGACTTTCGTTCCTTTCAGTTTTTTCGTTTGATGTTTATTTCGTGAGATATTTGGACCGGTCACTATCAAAAATGGCTCTGAGCACTATGGGACTTCTAAGGTCATCAGTCCCCTAGAACTTAGAACTACTTAAACCTAACCTAAGGACATCACACACATCCATGCCCGAGGCAGGATTCGAACCTGCGACCGTAGCGGTCGCGCGGTTCCAGACTGTACCTACTAGAACCGCTCGGCCACCTCGGCCGGCCCGGTCACTATCAATAAACCACCCTGTATAACTTTATTAATAGCCAAGAAGATGTGGTTTGTATGGCCTATTTTAATTTTTCAGATAATAGGCTGTAATTCTGAAGAAAAAAAAAATCACTACGTTCTGTGGTTTCAGTTGCTTGGCGAGAACGGCCGTTCATTCCTTCCTGGATAGGTCCCCAGCAGAGCTAATCTGTGGTAAAGGTGAAGGGTGGCAACCCCCATATCAATGTCCACTAATATGTTTCCGGATACTTGAGATCGTAGAGTGGATAACCACGAGGAAGAGAGGTACGTACCAGAGGGCGGCGCTGATGCAGGCGTTGAGCTCGGGGCACTTGTGCGGGCACTCGACGAGGGGCGGCGTGGGCAGTCCGGCCGAGTCGTTGGCCGGCGCGGGGGCGGCGTCGAGCAGGCGCAGCGAGGCGCGCGGCCTGGAGATCTCGAGCCAGCTGAGCGAGGCGGCGCCCGCCTCCCGCGACACGAACTCCACCAGGAAGGAGGCCGGCCGCGGCGGCGACAGGTACACCTGCTGCGCCGCCGGCTCGCCGAACCACTCCTCGGAGAACACGTGCACCGCGTACTGGCGAGCGTTGGGCGACGCGGGGCACACCACGCGCAGCAGCCTGCGACACGAAACACCACGTTACGGAAACTGTCAACACCAAGGCTTAAGGATGAAGTTATATCTGTTGAAATCTGTCTGCTATACACATCTTTCATACTGTTGTGACAGCTGATGTACTGCATCTCTAGTTGGATTATATACACTACTGGCCATTAAAATAGCTAGACCAAGAAGAAATGCAGATGAGAAACGGGTATTCATTGGACAAATATATTATACTACAACTGACATGTGATTACATTTTCACGCAATTTGGGTGCATAGATCCTGAGAAATCAGTACCCAGAACAACCACCTCTGGACGTAAAAACGGCCTTGATACGCCTGGGCATTGAGTCAAACACAGCTTGGATGGCGTGTACAGGTACAGCTGCCCATGCAGCTTCAACACGATACCACAGTTCATCAAGTGTAATGACTTGCGTATTGTGACGAACCAGTTGCTCCGCCACCATTGACCAGGCGTTTTCAATTGGTGAGATATGGAGAATGTGCTGGCCAGGGCAGCAGTCGAACATTTTCTGTATCCAGGACCTGCAACATGCGGTCGTGCATTATCCTGCTGAAATGTAGGGTTTCGCAGGGATCGAATGAAGGGTAGAGCCACGGGTCGTAACACATCTGAAATGTAACGTCAACTGTTCAAAGTGCCGTCAATGCGAACAAGAAGTGACCGAGACGTGTAACCAATGGCACCCCGTACCATCACGCCGGGTGATACGCCAATAGGGCGATGACGAATACGCGCTTCCAATGTGCGTTCACCGCGATGTCGCCAAACACGGATGCGACCATAATGATGCTGTAAACAGAACCTGAATTCATCCGAAAAAATGACGTTTTGAGATTCGTACACCCAGGTTCGTCGTTGAGTACACCACCGCAGGCGCTCCTGTCTGTAATGCAGCGTCAAGGGGAACCGCAGCCATTGTCTCCGGGCTGATAGTTCATGCTGCTGCAAACGTGGTCCAACTCTTCGTGCAGATGGTTGTTGTCTTGCAAACGTCCCCATCTGTTGACTCAGGGATCGAGAAGTGGATGCACGATGCGTTACTGCCACGCGGATAAGATGCCTGTCATCTCGACTGCTAGTGATACGAGGCCGTTGGGATCCAGCACGGCGTTCCGTATTACCCTCCTGATCCCACTGACTCCATATTCTGCTAACAGTCATTGGATCTCGACCAACTCGAGCAGCAATGTTGCGATATGATAAACCGCAACTTTCCTCATGTCAGCACGTTGTTGTTGTCGCCACCGGCGCCAACTTCGTGTGAATGCTCTGAAAATGTAATCATTTTCATTTTACATCATCATCTTCCTGTCGGTTAAATTTCGCATCTGTAACACGGCATCTTCGTGGTGTAGCAATTTTAATGGCCAGTAGTGTAACTGAACTCCATACCAGTCTCGCTTTGGTTGGAGGGGGATATGGGAAACCAAGTACCTAGGCCGCAAGGAGAATATCTCGCCGTATAATGATCTCTGGCGAAACAGTGCTGTCAATGCATACTTTGCCACATCCCCGCAAAGCCGGAAGGCCGAATAACCTAATACCAAATAGCAGTACCTGTGTTATTAAGAAGTTCGATACCATATTCCTTCAGACATGACTGCACGTTCGAAGGAACAGGCAATGCAGCGATTGTAGCCGTCAAGAGATACAGGAAATGTATTCACAGTTGCGAATATGAACCACCAAAGGCTGTATAATAGAATGACAACAATGAAAGTCTGTGCTGTGCCAGGACTCTCATCCGGATTTCCCGATATATGCTAGCGGTTGCCTTAACCGCTTCAGCTATCCGTGCACGAATCATGGCCAGACCCAACACTTCCATATGTCGACGTCCGTGTGTCGCAACCAGCACTCGTACGTCACATCTTTTCCGTCCAGATAGGACACTTTTATTGACAGTCGAGTGCCTCTTATTGGCGAATAAATGCGAAATGGCACTGCCTGTGTTATTAATGGAAACTGTACGTCATGAGGGCCCAAAAATGGAAATATTTTAATTTAATTACATTATGTACTTTATGAGTAGTACCTCAACTTCTTCATGTTTAAACGCCGTGCTGAAGCAGATGCCGCGCGTGAATACGTAGCTGTCACACTATTGTCAAACACTAACCTTTCCTACGGTGTCTCCTTATTTAATTTTGGTGCCGCTGTTTCCATAACAATTCCTTTGTGTAATATCCCGGAAGAACATGTCAACGGTACTATGAACAGCGATCCCTTTGTGCTACAAGTAGACTACTTCTATTTACTTGTGTTTTTCGCGTATGTTCGTGTTGTCAATTTTTTGCTGAGACTGCGTGTTTCAGACATTTTTACATCGTAAAATGTCATGAACGAAGAAGTTCAGTTGTAATGGTAAATTTTACGGTAATCTACAGTAGCATTTTGATGGAAATCGTAAAAAAATGAAGCAAATGTTATACCGCAGCGAAGCGAGGTTCGGCCTAAAAGTTCACCTTTCAGTGCTTAAAAAACGCAAGTTGAAACATCTTACGAAAAATGAACGAGGTGTTGGTGTTCCAAATAGTGAAAATAATGGTTATATTTTAATTAGTAAGTGCAGGATTTCAGAATTGTTGTCTGTTGCTAAATGTAAATATTGTAATACTGAAAAATCCCTTACCATTAGTGAGGACGTAAAGCAAGAGAAGAGGCCTATCCAGTAAAACTGTAGCGGAACGTCAAGTGTATAAAGTAACGAAATGTACAATGACATCTCCTGTGACATATACAAAAGATAGTGAAGGTGATAGTCTTGCTTATTCCATGAGGTGTACTGGGGAGGGAAGAAATGGAGCCGAGATATTCTGTGCTGTGATGGGTCTCCTATCGCCACCTGTCAAATCTGAGAGGTATTATAAACGTTTGCATAATGCCCTAACAGAAGCCAGTGAAGCATCTGTGCAGCGGGCAGTGAAGGAAACTGAAGATATTTGTCAGTTAACTGATATTATTTCTGCATTGGACTGTTACTGACAGAAGACAGGGCATACATCACTCAGTGGAGTTGCCACCACTGTAGATACTGCAAAGGCGTCTGACAAAACACTGCAAGGTGTGCCAATAATGTAAATGAACACAAATGTGACAAAAACCTCGAAGGTATCAGTCACAGCAGGGAAAGCAAGGAGGCAGTCTCTATTTGTAACAGGACGTGTTGTGCGATACACTCACTACCTTCGTGGTGATGACTCTAAAGGCTTCAACAGTGTTGTGGCTGCTAAACCCTACGGTAAAACTGAAATTTATAAACTAGAATTTATAGGACAGGTGCAAAAGAAATGTTATCATTGAAAAGAAAATGACATTCAAATCTTAAGCTTCAATAATGATACAGTGCTTGCCTACACAATGAACCACATTTTTCAATAATATATATATTAATTGTATTCGCAATTGTGAATACGCACAACGGTTTCCTGTATAATAGAATGACGACAGTGAAAATTTAAACCAGACCAGAATTCGAATCCAGATTTCCCGCTTATCGCTAGTGGTCGCCTTACTACACTACTGGCCATTAAAATTGCTACGCCACGAAGCTGACGTGCTACAAACGCGAAATTTAACCAACAGGAAGAAGATGCTGTGATATGCAAATGATTAGCTTTTCAGAGCATTCACACAAGTTTAGCGCCGGTGGCGACACCTACAACGTGCTGACATGAGGAAAGTTTCCAACCGATTTCTCATACACAAACAGCAGTTGACCGGCGTTGCCTGGTGAAACGTTGTTGTGATGCTTCGTGTAAGGAGCAGAAATACGTACCATCACGTTTCCGACTTTGATAAAGGTCGGATTGTAGCCTATCGCGATTGCAGTTTATCGTATCGCGACATTGCTGCTCGCGTTGGTCGAGTTCCAATGACTGTTAGCAGAATATGGAATCGGTGGGTTCAGGAGAGTAATACGGAACGCTGTGCTGGATCCCAACGGCCTCGTATCACTAGCATTCGAGATGACAGGCATCTTAACCGCATGGCTGTAACAGATCGTGCAGCCACGTCTCGATCCCTGAGTCAACAGATGGGGACGTTTGCAAGACAACAACCATCTGCACGAACAGTTCGACGACGTTTGCAGCAGCATGGACTATCGGCTCGGAGACCATGGCTGCGGTTATCCTCGACGCTGCATCACAGACAGGAGCGCCTGCGATGGTGTACTCAACGACGAACCTGGGTGCACGAACGGCAAAACGTCACTTTTTCGGATAAATCCAGGTTCTGTTTACAGCATCATGGTGGTCGCATCCGTGTTTGGCGACATCGCGGTGAACGCACATTGGAAGCGCGTATTCGTCATCGCCATACTGGCGTATCACCCGGCGTGATGGTTTGGGTTCCCAATGGTTACACGTCTGTGTCACCTCTTGTTCGCATTGACGGCACTTTGAACAGTGGACGTTACATTTCAGATGTGTTACGACTCTCCATTCGCTCCCTGCGAAACCTTACATTTTAGGAGGATAATGCACGACCGCACGTTGCAGGTCCTGTACGGGCCTTTCTGGATACAGAAAAGGTTCGACTGCTGCCATGGCCACCACATTCTTCAGATCTCTCACCAACTGAGAACGTCTGGTCAATGTTGGCCGAGCAACTGGCTCGTCACAATACGCCAGTCACTACTCTTGATGAACTGTGGTATCGTGTTGAAGCCGCATGGGCAGCTGTACCTTTACACGCCAACGAAGCTCTGTTTGACTCAATGCCCAGGCGTATCAAGGCCGTTATTACGGCCAGAGGTGGTTGTTCTGGGTACTGATTTCGCAGGATCTATGCACCCAAATTGCGTGAAAATGTAATCACATGTAAGTTCTAGTATAATATATTTGTTCAATGAATACCCGTTTATCATCTGCATTTCTGCTTGGTGTAGCAATTTTAATGTCCAGTAGTGTATTTCGCGTACCCGAACATGACTGATGGCCACACCCAAACTTCCATATATCGTCAACCATGTGTCTTCATCCTGTACTCGTTCATCCATTATGTATATCCCCTTAAAAGGGAAGATATTTTACTTGAAAGTCTCTTGCCCGGTCTCGACAGATAAACATCATATTGCAGTGCCTGTGTCATTCAGAAATACGACGCAAATTCCTTCAGACATGCACTCTTAGCGTAAATAAAGCATTAGAAAATTCAGCACATCGTTTGTAAACTTTATGTTATAGTAATAATGAGAAACGCAGTTTTTAAATCTCATTATACGAGAAAGTTTCTGAAATTTTGCTAGTACATTATCGGAAACTTACAACAGTAGATTATAGGCAAAGTCGCTATTTCCTTTCTATCAGTTTGCTACAAACGAACCATAACGAAAGCTGGTCCATGACTGTAGGAAAACGAAGGTTACTTCACGAACAGGGTGTATTTATTTATTTCATTAACAGTGCAGAGTAACCCACCGCCTTGAAATGTAAGGTGGGTCGGATGCTTCTGAATCTAATAGCAAAGACTTTTCATTGTTACAGGCTTATTGGTATACAGCTGTTAATGATTTTCTTAAATAATATAAAGAACATAATATACAGGGTGTTACAAAAAGGTACGGCCAAACTTTCAGGAAACATTCCTCACACACAAAAAAAGAAAAGATGTTATGTGGACATGCGTCCGGAAACGCTTAATTTCCATGTTAGAGCTCATTTTAGTTTCGTCAGTATGTACTGTACTTCCTCGATTCACAATCAACATGCGTGGGCTGACGAGAATCCGCACGCAATTGTGCAATCACGTCATCAACACAGATTTTCTGTGAACGTTTGGGCAGGCATTGTTGGTGATGTCTTGATTGGGCCCCATGTTCTTCCACCTACGCTAAATGGAGCACGTTATCATGATTTCATACGGGATACTCTACCTGTACTGCTAGAACATGTGCCTTTACAAGTACGACACAACATGTGATTCATGCACGATGGAGCTCCTGCACATTTCAGCCGAAGTGTTCGTATGCTTCTCAACAACATGTGCCTTTACAAGTACGACACAACATGTGATTCATGCACGATGGAGCTCCTGCACATTTCAGCCGAAGTGTTCGTACGCTTCTCAACAACAGATTCATGACCGATGAATTGGTAGAGGCGGACCAATTCCATGGCCTCCACGCTCTCCTGACCTCAACCCTCTTGACTTTCATTCATGGGGGCATTTGAAAGCTCTTGTCTACGCAACCCTGGTACCAAACGTAGAGACTCTTCGTGCTCGTATTGTGGACGGCTGTGATACAATACGCCATTCTCCAGGGCTGCATCACCGCATCAGGGATTCCAAGCGACGGAGGGTGGATGCATCTATCCTCGCTAACGGAGGACATTTTGAACATTTCCTGTAAAAAAGTGTTTGAAGTCACGCTGGTACGTTCTGTTGCTGTGTGTTTCCATTCCATGATTAATGTGATTTGAAGAGAAGTAATAAAATGAGCTCTAACATGGAAAGTAAGCGTTTCTGGACACATGTCCACATAACATATTTTCTTTCTTTGTGTGTGAGGAATGTTTCCTGAAAGTTTGGCCATATCTTTTTGTAACACCCTGTATAAAGATTTCTCTGAGGTTAGAGCGAATTGAATGCTTAACAATTGTTAAAATGGTTCCATATAATTTGTTATTATCTAGTTGATGACAATATAATTTATATAATGTAAATGTCAAACAAAAATGAAAAAAAAAGAAAATGTAACACAATGAGCGTGGTTAAGAATAATTTTTGATATATAGAGGGAAGTGATATGCTGTATTTGGATGCACGTTGGTTAGTAATGGCCTATTTCTATTTCAGATTCGCATCTGAAATGGTTTGCGCTAATGTATGTTTGCAAAAATTATACAGATTAGGTGTTGATCCAGCACTTCATACATAGAATACACGAATTTTAGCTTCACATGAGAAATACACTTCTGTTTGTAACTTGTTTAGTTGAAATAGAATATAGTTTATTACTACTTGACTGCATTATTCCTTAAATAACTTAATACATTTCTTATATATGAAAGTCATTGATTATAACTTTGAATAGAGAAGAGAATATACTTCTGTCTGCACTCAGTAATACGAGCAATACAGTATTGCTTGTGTGCAGTATACTTTAAACACTATGCAGGATGCCATCGGGGAGGAGGAGCCTTGGAATAAAAGTTCTTCGAGCCTACTGCTCCAAAGCAAAAATGTTGCAACAGATTTGGGGAGGGCTTGTAGAGAGCGTCTTAAGGAACAAATCAAGAACAGCAACCGTGTCCGCAGGCGGAACATACCGCGATGTTCTTTGTTACTCAATGATCACAATTGATTTCCACCATCTCCAGTGGAGAAGATAAAGCTAGTTGCTGCGTATAAAGGCCTTGTCTTCTATGAATGCGATGCTCCCTTGAATTGGTGGATGGCAGTTTGACTTCCATCAGTAGTTTATTTTTCTCTCGTAACCGGAAAATAAAAGACATTTTTGATGGTTCCAGGAGAAAATTAATTTGCGGACGGAAACTCGTGTCCAAAGCCGTCATCCACAGACGCTAGAGAGCATCACATTCATGGGAGACAAATCCTTTCTATGTAGCCGTTACCTCCATCTTCTCCACTGGCGATCGTGGCAATCAATTGCGACTGCTGAATAACGAACAACAATGCGAGACGTTCCGCCTACACTGTGCTACAGACCTGGCGGGACGTCCCGTGTAGAGCAGCAGCCTGTTGCGGGTGTGGCAGCGGGCGCTCTCGGGCGCGCTCGCTGTGGCGGTGGCGCCGGGGGCGGCGGGGACAGCGGGGGCGGCGGGGGCGGACGGCTCCAGCGGCAGGAAGCTGCCCCACGTCAGCAGGAACAGCGACCGGTTCTCGTGCGCCTCCACCAGCCACGGCAGGCCCTCGCACCGCCCGTCCAGCGTCACCTGCCAAACACCAAGCTACGTGTGTCCAGCCGCAGTAACACATGCGTTTATTATGGACAATTCGAGGGGAAGTGATATAGTCTTAACTAACACCTCGAAACCACAAGTTTAATTTTTGCAACGGCCTCGCCAATTCGTTTTGTTTACTCTAGCAGCATGCTACAATACTGTGGACTGAGAGTTTCAGTTTCTAACTCGACTGCAGATATACGAGGGTAATCCCAAGAGTAAGGTCTACTATATTTTATAAGTCATAGATCTGTTTATTTCCCATTGGTTTCCGTCAGTTTACAGCTTGAACATTTAGCTATTATTCGACATAATCACCATTTCTGTCGATGCATTTTTGTAGACACCGTGGCAGTTTTTGTACGCCCATGTCATACCAGCTCGCCGCCATGCTATTCAGAAAGTTATGAACCTCTTCTTGCCGGCCGCGGTGGCCGTGCGGTTCTGGCGCTGCAGTCCGGAACCGCGGGACCGCTACGGTCGCAGGTTCGAATCCTGCCTCGGGCATGGGTGTGTGTGATGTCCTTGGGTTAGTTAGGTTTAAGTAGTTCTAAGTTCCAGGGGACTTATGACGTAAGATGTTGAGTCCCATAGTGCTCAGAGCCATTTGAACCATTTTTTGAACCTCTTCTTTCACCTCTTCTCTCACCTCGTCGTCGGAGCTGAGTCGCTTTCCGGCCAAATGTTCTTTTAACCTAGCGAACAGGTGGAGTCACTGGGCGCCAAGTCAGCACTATAGGGTGTGTGAGTGATTATGTTCCACTGTAACTATTGCAGGTGAGCAACGGTTTGCCGAGCGAAGTGTGGGGAAGCGTTGTCATGGAGAACGTGCATGCCCTTGCTCAACATTCCTCTTCTCCGGTTCTGAATTGCCCGTTTGAGTTTTTTCAGAGTCTCACAGTACCTGTCAGCGTTAATTGTGGTCCCAGCGTTTCAGCTCCAACGACGAGCAGCATGGCGCTGAGCTGGTATGACACAAATTGCCATAGCGTCTACAAAAATGCATGACAGTAATGGTGATTATGTCGAAAAATAGCTAAATGTTCAAGCTGTAAACTGATGTAAACCATTGAAGAAATAAACAGGGCTATGTACTTATAAAAAATATAGAAGACCTTACTTTTCGGATTACCCTCGTGTATGCACAAAGATCAAATTAACTGACAATTTTTTTCGAGGTAATAATTAAAACTATATCACTTCCCTCGTAACACTTTGTACTGAGGAACGTAGTTTAATAGTAGATATATACTAAATATCTGTCGCGTGAAAAGTTCTTCGCAGTTGTTGTCAGCATACGGAAGTGAGTCATCCGAATACCCGAAACTGTGATTATGTTGCCAGTTTAAGTGTTTGCCAGGTATTTCACAAAAACATTCCATGCCGTTTCTTTTAATCCGTTTCAACTAAAGAATCCTGAATATCGAGCGGCTACCTGCAATAGTCGATTCTTAAATAAAAGTTTATTGATTAGTTAGTGCCCTTACAGATTTACGAGAGACTTTCAATAAGTATTGGAAAACTTTTTTTCTGAAAGCGGGATCGTTTCATTCCCATACATCATACTTTGCTTCCGCCGTTTTTTCCCCAACATTTGAGGCTTTAATGAAACAAATTGATTACACATGTATCTTTCAAAGTATTTTCCATCGCTGGCCACTACGTTCTCCCATCTTTCGGGCAGTGTGCAAATCCCGTGTCGAAAAAATTATTCATCTTTTGAAGCGATCCACGAATCGATCCAATCTGTGACTTCTTCATGAGATCGGAAGTGTTGGTCAGACAGGCCATGCACCATTGATCTAAACAGGTGATAGTCAGAGGGAGCTATGTCTCGAGAATACAGCGGGTGGGATAGGACTTCCCATTTTAACGTTTCCAAGTACGTTTTGACGTCTTTTGCAACGTGTGGTCGAGCTTTGTCGTGCTTCAAAATCACTTTATCGTGCCTCTCGCTGTATTGCGGCCGTTGGTCTTTTAACGCTCTGCTCAAACGCATTAACTGCGTTCGATAACGGGCACCTGTGATTGTTTCACTTGGTTTTAACACCTCATAGTACACGACGCCGAGCTGGTGTCACCAAATGCAGAGCATGATCTTGGAGCCGTCAATATTCGGTTTGGCCGTCGACGTGGAAGCATGGCCGGGTTATCCTCATTATTTTTTGCGTTTAGGGTTACCGTAATGAACCTATTTTTCGTCCCTGGTCACAATGCGATGCAGAAATCCCTTCCGTTTTTGCCTCTGAAGCAACTGTTCACAAACACACAAACGCCGTTCAACGTCTCTTGGTTTCAGCTCACATGGGACCCACGTTCTTTCTTTCTGAATCATGGCCATAGCCTTGAGACGTTTTGAAATGGCTTGCTGTGTCACTCCCACTAATCGTACCAATTCTTCTTGAGTTTGACGCGAGTCTTCACTCAGCAGTGTCGCCAATTGTGCATCTTCGAAAATTTTCTCTCTTCCGCCACTATGCCGGTCTACGATTTTAAAATCACGATTCTTCAAGCACTGAAACCACTCACGACACTTTCTTTCACTAACAGCGTCGTTACCATACGTACTTGAGAGCATTCGATGAGACTCAGCGGCTGTTTTCTTCATACTGAAACAACAAATGACGAGAATTAGGCTCGTAAACTGACATTTTCAATCAAGAACAACTTTATGATACAGACAAAAATCGACTAATGTTTGAATGAGGTTCTGTTGACCAAGGTCCAAGCTAACTGCCTGATGTCTGCGATCTGTTTCTTTCGATCGCTACTTACCGTTACGCCACCTACCGGCAAAGGGTGGAAGCAAATTTGTACACCTTGTATTATTTCCTACTCTTTTGGCTACAAAACCCTACTTTTGAACGTAATCTTCATTTAGTGGGACAATCTTACATCGCCTTAGTGGGAGGGCCTCTATGCCTGCATGGCACCACTCTACTGCTCGACGTCGAAGCCACTGTCTTGCTGCATCAGTAACCCTCCCATCATCCATGTACTACTTCCAGCAGAGTGAATCGTTCATTGGGCCAAATTCAGTGGATGAGGAATAACAGTCCAATGAAGTTTTGTGAGCTTGTGTAGTGTGCGCAAACTTGTGTGAAGCCTTGCGTTGTTTGTGGTCCGTCGATCACCTACAATGAGAGTGTCCGCACGGATAAATTTGCACAACCTTATTGCGATGATGACACTTTGCCCAACAACTCATCACGCTTTTGTTCACTGCCAGGTCTTCGCAGACATTCTGCAAGCGCCTATGAATATCTGCGATGCTATAGTTTTCCGCCGCAAGAAACTCAATGCCAACTCTCTGCTTGGAACGCATCTCCGTTACATACTCCATTTTTAAGGTTACGAATTACTCTGCCACCTGTCGAAATTTCATGAAACTATAAGGGCTGAAGCAGGAATATTCCACTATATCCCACAACAATATTCGCATTTTTTTCAACCGAAACTGGTCGAGGAAAAAGTGCTGATCTATTTATTCAGAGCCCCTCCTATTCAAGCAGCAAAGTTTCCAAGTTCCGTCTGTAAACTGAAAGGGAAAAAGTGTTGTATCCACAACTCAGCGTTCCCTCTAAGCACTTAAATTAGAAGTTCACCTGGACTACCATCAAAACCATCGAAAAGTGTAGCGCTTTCAAAGCTTTGTCGTCCCAGTTTCGCGATTCACACTGGCAGGACCAGTTCTTATGGTATTCAGAAGCATAATCTTACCAAAATATCCACTGCTGTAATTGGAAACCACCTATTACCGCCCGACACAGCAATTCCTGCAAGACCACTCTCGGACCATTAGGAATCTGAATCTACAGCGTTATGTCATGTGCGGGTCGTATCATTAAGGGAGATGGGAGAAGCTATAACCCATAGGCGGTTGCACAGCCTAGTCCCCCTGAATACAACCAAGGATGGCGCCGACCTAAGCGTCCCCATCCGACGGACAGATGACCATGAACAGTGTAAGATATCCTCACTCCGAGAGATAAAGTGGAGGGGTTTGGAATTAAAACCTGGACATTGCGCTAAGTTTAATGATATGGAAGTTTACACCACCACTTCACCTCCCCATGCCGATCATATATGGTACTTGATCAAAAGTATCTGGACACCACTGGTTCATCCAAACTCACAAATCGATGGAACGAGAGGCAGAAGCTTAAGTATAAAAGGTGGTGGGGAGTATTGTGTTGTCCGCAGAGAAACATATATGGTACTTGATCAAAAGTATCTGGACACCACTGGTTCATCCAAACTCACAAATCGATGGAACGAGAGGCAGAAGCTTAAGTATAAAAGGTGGTGGGGAGTATTGTGTTGTCCGCAGAGAAACAGTAACAGCAGAATGGGTTGGTTCAAAAATTCAAATGGCTCTGAGCACTATGGGACTTAACATCGGAGGTCATCAGTCCCCTAGACCTTAGAACTACTTAAACCTAACTAACCTAAGGACATCACAGTAATCTATGCCCGAGGCAGGATTCGAACCTGCGACCGTAGCAGCAGCGTGGTTCCGCACTGAAGTGCCTAGAACCGCGCGGCCACAGTGACCGGCAATGGGTTGGCCAAGAGAGCTCAGTAATTTCGAACCTGGAGTAGTCAATGGATGTATCAAATGCTTCAGGGTCATTTCAACTCCTCTAAAGCTGTCCAAGTCGACCGTTGGTGATTTTAAAGTGAAGTAGAAACGCGAAGAAACAATCAAAATCAAATTAAGATCAGTCATACCTCACATACTAACGGATAGCAACTGTCAAGTATTGCGAAGGGTGGTTGTAAAATATCGCATGAAATCCACGAGAATGATCACTCGTTAATTCTAAAGTGTTACCAGCAGTTCAGCTAGTGCAATGACTACGCTTAGTGAGTTAAGAAGAACGGGGTAAAATGGTCGAACCGCTCATTATAAGCCACATATTTGTGTAGTCAATACTGAGTGATGCTTGAGGTGATCTATAGAGACAATGGGTGACTGGAAGCGGCTGATTTGGAGTGATGGATCACGCTTTACACTGTGGCAATCCGATGGAAGGCCTTAGGTTTGTCGAATGCCTGGAGCACGTAATGGGCCATCACATGCAGTGCCAAGTGTGAAGTATGGACGAGGTGGTGTTAAGTATTTTGATGTTTTTCGTAGTTACGGTGTGGTCCCGTTAGTGCGCTTAAGAAGATGCGTATTGCCTACAGTAGAGGAACAGTTCGGAATCAGCATGACAATGCAGCCAGTCATAAATCACCATCCGTGAGGTAACGTTTTGTGGACAATAACATCCCTAAAATACATTGGAATGTCCAACGTCACGACCCGAACCCACTGATGCCCCTTTGGAATGATCTAGAATGTCAATTTCGCTCAAGACCCAGTGTTCCACATCACTGGCTTCTCTCGTTTCGGTTTTTGAGGAAGAATGGGCTTTCTTTCCTCTACAGACATTCAGACACTTCACTGAAAGTGTCCTCAAAAAGAGTTCAGGCGGTCGTAAAGGCGAAGGATGGACGTACACAATATTAATGTCCATTTCTACAGACTTTCTTAATATATCTAAATTTTGGCCTTTGTATTTACAAGAACACCTTATGTACTCAGATACCGATCAGATTATGTAGTGCTTGTGAAATTTTCTTCTATTAATCTACCAAGTTTCTGGTTGTTACATCAGATGCGAAGGCCAGTGCACAGACCTCGGCTATGATAAAGTGAATACTGCAATAAATCATAACAAAACTGCAAGATAGAAACTATGTGAGAATGCCAAATGTACTGCACAAGGTAGACAGGACGTGAACTACCACATTTATCGTCCAGTGGAATAAAGTGAAAGTTATTTGTGACGTTCTAGTATCCCTGAAATATGTATACGTTAACAGAGAATAGCGAGAAATTGTGTTTTGTTCAAGTCAAAGTTTATGATGTATGATTTTTTGTCATCTTTCTCCGATCTGAACTTGTCCTCCGTCTCAAATGGCCCCGTAGACGTCACGGGGGTAAACCTTAATCTTCCTTTGCTGTTTACGGTCCTTCTATCTCATCTCTGAAGAGTCATTCAGATGCAGCTCAATCTTCGTTGATCCATTATGGACCATGGGACAACGGCTGGCATGTATTTCTTGATGCAATAATTTTCCAACAGCAGTATGTATTGTAGAAATTCATTTTATGAACTTCTTATGTGCTACAAGTTTCGGCATTACACTGATGCCATCTTCAGGCCCCACCTGTGTCGCCTGGCCACCAAGAGCTGTTGCATAACGATTTGATTCACGGATCCAGTTATATGGCTCCTTTCGTGTATAGCGATTTTACGACTATAACGTGTGGGGCCTGAAGATGGCATCAATGTAATGCCGAAACTGGTAGCACATAACAAGTTCATAAAATAGATTTCTACAGTACATACGGCTGTTGGTAAATTATTGCATCAAGAAAATTATTGCATCAAGAGATGCAGCTCAGGTGGTATCAGCCTTCCGACAAGTAGAACGAAGTATTTCCGTTGACAAGAAAGAAGGAGTAAGTGAAGAAGGAGAGCGAATGAGAACTAGGAACACATTTTTTTGTCACCCAGAGACATCTGCCACTTTTTCGAGGTGGGTTGGAAAATTGACGGTAATTTTGTAATCTGGTTTGTTGAATTAGTTTGATTATAGCGATATTTTCGGTAATGTGTTGGTAAAGGTGTCTAGAAAGTTTCTGTACAGTTTTAGCAACATGGGATATTTTAGTCTGTGTCCATTGTTAAAAAGATTTCATGTGTTTTGGTAGTCTCGACGATTATTTATTATACATAAAATCTTTTGGAGAATTTCTATTTATTTGCTACAAGAACGGAGCAAAGTCCATCAGAATTTTAGAAATGTCAAATATTTCTTTTGGTGTGTTTGCTACAGGTAAACCAAAGGTTAATTAGCAGTATAAGCGTTTCGAAGAAGGACGTTAAGACGTTGAAGACGACGACCCCATGGACGTACGAGCATTTCATCAACTGATGAAATTATGGAAAAAGGGAAAGAAACGTTTATAGACGTTGTCCGAATCGTGTTCAGAGAAGTCGATGATGATGATGGCGTGTTGTAACGTCGCAGCTATTTGGATAGCTGTAGAGTTTTTCCAGTAAGTTTTATGCCGTTAGGTCAAGCTGTATTGGAGGCTGGCAATGAAGCCTCCAGCCCTGGTCGTTGTGTAGTCGGCTGCTGGCGTCATAATGCCGTCTGCCGCGGTGTGCGGACAGTGAGAACTGCTCTGTGTGGAGCGTACTAAGATCACTTACTCATCTCATCTAAAAAACTAAATAGGTATGATAAATATGATCTGTTTGTTTTCAAATGTGGTATAGGAACTTTTATAATTTAGAAGAACAGTGTGCAAAATTTTTATGCGGATAACTTAAATACTTTTGAAAATATAAAAAAACCTTTTAAAAAAAGTACTTAACCGTCACTTAATAAAGTAAATTCAGATATGAATCACGACAGTTTAAGTTTCTTTGTCATTTGAAAATACTAACAGCAATTTCAGTGCACACAAGTTATTTTTAAAGAATTTTAATTCTAATCTTTTAATAATTTGGATTTCGTAAGGAAAATAATGGTTTAAAAGTTGATATTTATATTTTATGTCTGGGTGGAGCGGATGAGAGTGAATGTGAGTGTGTCTGAGGGGGCATACGTCAAATTTCAATTTCATAATGTATTACGCCATCCGTAACCAGGATGTTCTGAAAACGGTGGATCCCCCTAACTGGTGGATGACGTATGTCTAGGAGCGTTTGCTTTTGTAACAAGGCAGCCAGAAAGATAGTAAGAGGATGCTTAGATCTAAAGTATATTTCAAGCATAGTTTTCTTTTGATACTCGTTTCGTTTGGTTTAGTGGAGCATTTTGTGAAATTTTGCAATATGAAATGACGCAGATGCATCTGTGAATGCTGATTGGAGTAAAGCGGTTTGCGCTTGAAATTGATCATGAAAGGTTAATCTGACTGGATGATCATTTTGATCAACCAATGAGAGAGAAGTCTTTCCCGCGTAATTGAATGAGTTATGTGCCCGGTGAGCGACGGTATTCAGGCAGTCGTGGAGTCGCTGTCGAACGAGAAGGTCATGTTAAATGTGTCCGAAATAATTATCTATAAGGTGAAGAAATGACGGTTAAATCGCGCTCGGTTTATATGGCCATGCTAGCAGATGAAATTGCGGACATTACGGTGAAGTTTGGAATGTTGGTTGCAGAATAAACCGTGTGTGAAACTATCGGCCTTTGTGAATATTCTGCGTGGCGTGTTCCGTATGGATGCACAGAACATTTTGGCGAGCATCTTCTTTCGAAGAATCCACTGAAAAGGATCGAGTGTGAACTCTTTTTGTAACAGCGTGTTTCCTGTGTGAATCTTGCAATATTTCGGTTGGACTTAGCAGATTTCTGGCTGGCTTACGTGTGATATGAGCTGCACGAACTGGTAGTAGATGTACTACCAAAGTAAATGTGGGCTTGGTGACACTATAAATGAATAGGACCGTAATAAAACATCAGTATCTACAAACAAACATTTTCAATGAAGGGAGGAAGCACCCACTTTGCCCGTTATTAATAGAGATTTACAGGTTTGTCTTGTTACTTGAGTTACTGCGGACCAACCCCGCCCCGTCGCAGTGTCAGTTGGATCATGCTACAAAATTACTTCCATTGTTTGGATATGAAAAGTGTGGCTTCAAAATTGCTGAACAAAGACAGCAGCAAACGGAAGTTGCCCATGAGTTGCTAGATGAACTCGACAACAATGCAGAGCTACTGAACGTTGTCATTAACAGGTGCGAAAACATGGATATGACGTCAAACTTAGGTGTCAGAAGGGACCACATGACAACCAAATTTTTGTATTTTTCTGTATTTCTGGTACGTGAAGTTCAGAACCCAAATATGAATATGCAAAAGCAGTTCGTTCCAACTCTGAAAAATTCTCGACAAAATCAATTCTGAAGTTTTCCGACCATGTTTCTTTTCGATAAGTAGCATGTCTCTGTGGCAGAGTGCACGGCCGGCATGGTAGGTTGGGTTAGATGGCCAGCGAAATTAAATTTTTAATTAAGTTTCATATTTTATGAGCATCTCTGCGCAGCTATGAACGCGTAGAGAAGAGAAAAAATGTATTACCAACGTATTTTTTCATGAAAAAATCTTGATTAACAATATTTTATAAAACATTCGGCAATTAAGAGTTCATGTTTCTATTGAATACTGGATTTTTGTGCACATGTAATTAAAAATAAAAACGTGTATTTTTCATAAAAATGACAGTTAAATATGTTAATGAGCATATATTTCCTCAGTTTTAAATTTCAAGAACATATGTATTCGAACTGAATGGGGAAAATATAATAAAGGAGCGAGTACCAGTCTTGAGCGCTGTAGATCTTTTATCCACCTTTATGTGTTGAACGCTTCATGGAAATGCTCATAGAACATTCACTTTTGTTTAAAACTTTAATTCCAGTGGGAATCAATTCCAGGCCCCCCACATTGCAAGCCAGCTGTCTACCACAGAGCTTGTCGAAAAAATGTGCCTTAATTTAGCTTATTAAAAGCGTTTGGTAAATTTCCAAGTCGATATCTCGAGGATTTTTTAGAAATGCGTTAGACCGCATCGATAGAATGATACCCGAGTTCTCAACTTCACGTGCCAAAATATAAACTCCGTCCGAACAGGCCATAGAGGCACGAGGGTACCGATCGGCCGCCGTGTCATCTTCAGCCCACTGGCATCACTGGATGCGGATATGGAGGGGCACGTGGTTAGCACACCGCTCTCTCAGCCGTTGTCAGTTTTCGTGACCGGAGCCGCTACTTCTCAGTTAAGTCGCTCCTCAGGTTGCCTCACAAGGTCTGAGTGCACCCCGCTTGCCAACAGCATTGGACAGACCGGATGTTCACGCATTCAAGTGCTAGCCCAGCCCGACAGCTTCGGTGATCTCACGGGAGCCGGTGTTACCAATGCGGCAAGGCCGTTGGCAACAAAATTATTACAAAAATCCGATTGCAGTCAGTGGTGCCAGCGCCGCTCACCTCTCCGCCGGAGCCGCGGAGCCGCTGCCGGCGGCTGCAGTCTGCGCCCCTGGGCGAGGCGCGGACCATCTCGAAGGAGGCGCTGAAGTAGATGTTGGTGAAGTCGTCGTAGACGCGCAGCGGGCGCACCGTGAAGGCGACCTCGAGCACGCGGCTGGACGAGAGGAAGACGAGGTGGCGCGAGCCGGTGCTGGACAGCGTGCTGTTGTCGCACAGGCAGAGCCGCGGCAGCCGCACCTCGCGCCACGGCGCCTCCCACACGCGCAGCTCCGACACGCGCTGCCAGGGGCCGGAGTTGACGCCTCCGCCGACTCCGGAGTCCGCCTGGCGCACGCACTGCGGCCGCCCCGTGTGCGGGTCCGCCTCCGTCACGCACTCCGCGGCGCCCCAGCCGTCGCCGAACGAAGCGTTGTGCAGCGTCAGCCGCACCTGCTCGTCACGGACAAACACCTGCAGTGTGACACCCTTCCATGTCCCTTTTTTTTGTTCCACTGCTATTGTGTCACAAACGATATACGTACATATTATAAAAATCGATGCATGTACGTATGCGCGCGCGCGCTCCTTATATACAGGGTGAGTCACCTAACGTTACCGCTGGATATATTTCGTAAACCACATCAAACACTGACGAACCGATTCCACATACCGAACGTGAGGAGAGAGGCTAGTGTAATTGTTTAATACAAACCATAAAAAATGCACGGAAGTATGTTTTTTAACACAAACCTACGTTTTTTTAAAATGGAACCACGTTAGTTTTGCTAGCACATCTGAACATATAAACAAATACGTAATCAGTGCCGTTTGTTGCATTGTAAAATGTTAATTACATCCGGAGATATTGTAACCTAAAGTTGACGCTTGAAACCTTCGACGTTCAGTTGCGTGTAGTAACAAACACGGGCATAAATTGGCCAGCCCGTTCTCCTGATCTTACACCTCTGGACTTCTTTCTGTGGTGTACGTTAAAGGAGAATGTGTACCGTGATGTGCCTACAACCCCAGAGGATATGAAACAACGTATTGCGGCAGCCTGCGGCGACATTACACCAGATGTACTGCGGCGTGTACGACATTCATTACGCCAGAGATTGCAATTGTGTGCAGCAAATGATGGCCACCACATTGAACATCTATTGACCTGATATGTCGGGACACACTCTATTCCACTCCGTGATTGAAAACGGAAACCACGTGTGTACGTGTACCTCACCCCTCATGATAATTTACATGTGCGTCAGTGAAAAAGACCAATAAAAAGGTGTTAGCATGTGGACGTAATGTGCTGTTCCAGTCTCTTGTGTACCTAAGGTCTATCACCGTTCCCTTTGGATCCGTACGTAATTCCCTGCCCTCCGATACACACGATCGAACAGCGGAGGAGTGGTACTCAAGCGTCAACTTTAGGTTACAATATCTCCGGATGTAATTAACATTTTACAATGCAACAAACGGCACTGATTACGTATTTGTTTATATGTTCAGATGTGCTAACAAAACTAACGGGGTTCCATTTAAAAAAACGTAGGTTTCTGTTAAAAAATATACTTCCGTGCATTTTTTATGGTTTGTATTAAACACTTACACTAGCCCCTCTCCTCACGTTCGGTCTGTGGAATCAATTCGTCAGTATTTGATGTGGTTTACGAAATATATCCAGCGGTAATGTTAGGTGACTCACCCTGTATATATATATGTGTGTGTGTGTGTGTGTGTGTGTGTGTGTGTGTGTGTGTGCGTGCGCGCATGAGTGTGTGCGTGAGTGTGTGTGCACATTTTCCACATCTCCTAAACCACTGGACCGATTTCAGTGAAACATGGTACACATACCTCTTACTGTCAGGCTGTCAGGCACCAGTCGCTGTGGGGGTACGAACCACATCCACATCTACATCTACATACATACTCCGCAATCCACCATACGATGCGTGGCGGAGGGTACCTCGTACCACAACTAGCATCTTCTCTCCCTGTTCCACACCCAAACAGAACGAGGGAAAAATGACTGCCTATATGCCTCTGTACGAGCCCCAATCGCTCTTATCTTATTTTTGTGGTTTTTCCGCGAAATGTAAATTGGCGGTAGTAAAATTGTACTGCAATCAGCCTCAAATGCTGGTTCTCTAAATTTCCTCAGTAGCGATTCACGAAAAGAACGCCTCCTTTCCTCCAGAGAATCCCGCCCGAGATCCTGAAGCATTTCCGTGACACTCGCGTGATGATCAAACCTACCAGTAACAAATCTAGCAGCCCGCCTCTGAATTGCTTCTATGTCCTCCCTCAATCCGACCTGATAGGGATCCCAAACGCTCGAGCAGTAGTCAGGAATAAGTCGTATTAGTGTTTTATAAGCGATCTCCTTTACGGATGAGCCACATCTTCCCAAAATTCTACCAATGAACCGAAGACGACTATCCGCCTTCCCCACAACTGCCATTACATGCTTGTCCCACTTCATATCGCTCTGCAATGTTACGCCCAAATATTTAATCGACCTGACTGTGTCAAGCGCTACACTGATAATGCAGTATTCAAACATTACGGGATTCTTTTTCCTATTCATCTGCATTAATTTACATTTATCTATATTTAGAGTTAGCTGCCATTATTTACACCAATCACAAATCCTGTCCAAGTCATATTGTATCCTCCTACAGTCACTCAACGACGACACCTTCCCGTACACCACAGCAACAGCCGCACATTGCTATCACCCTATCCAAAAGATCATTTATGTAGATAGAAAACAACAGTGTACCTACCACACTTCCCTGGGGCACTCCAGATGATACCCTCACCTCCGATGTACACTCACCATCGAGGACAACGTACTGGGTTCTATTACTTAAGAAGTCTTCGAACCACTCACATATTTGGGAACCAATCCCATATGCTCGTACCTTAGTTAGGAGTCTGCAGTGGGGCACCGAGTCAAACGCTTTCCGGAAGTCAAGGAATATGGCATCCGTCTGATACCCTTCATCCATGGTTCGCAAGATGTCATGTGAAAAAAGGGCGAGTTGCGTTTCGCAGGAGCGATGCTTTCTAAAGCCGTGCTGATGAATGAACAGCAACTTCTCTGTCTCAAGGAAATTCATTACATTCGAACTGAGAATATGTTCGAGAATCCTGCAACAAACCTATGTTAAGGATATTGGTCTGTTATTTTGAGGATCCGTCCTTCTACCCTTCTTATATACAGGCGTCACCTGCGCTTTCTTCCAGTAGTTCGGGACTTTACCTACATACGACGGTAATCCCAAACGTAAGGTCTCCTATTTTTTTTATAAGCACATAGACTTGTTTATTTCTAGAATGGTTTACATCAGTTTACTGCTTCAAAATTTAGCTATTTTTCAACATAATCACTATTACTGTCATGCATTTTTGTAGACGCTGTGGCAGTTTTTGTGTGTCCATGTCATACCAGCTCGCCGCCATGCTGTTCAGAAAGTCATGAACATCTTCTTTCACCTCGTCGTCGGAACTGAATCGCTGGGACCACAATTAACGCTGACAGGTGCTGTGAGACTCTGCAAAAACACAAACGGGCAGTTCAGAATCGGAGAAGAGGAATGTTGAGCAAGGGCGTATACATTCTCCATGACAACGATCACCCACACATCGCTCGGTAAACCGTTGCTCTCCTGCAACAGTTTCAGTGGAACATAATCACCCACCCACCATATAGTCCTGACTTGGCGCCCAGTGACTATCACTTGTTCGGAAAGCGATTCAGCTCCGACGACGAGGTGAAAGAAGAGGTTCATAACTTTATGAACAGCGTGGCGGCGAGCTGGTATGATAGGGGCATGCAAAAACCGCCACAGAGTCTACAATAATGCATCGACAGAAATAGTGCCACTACACCATTTGCGGCCATTGAACTGAAGAGACATGACCAGCATTTCGAACTTGTACTATTTGTCTACCTGTTTCATTAGCTATATGCAGGACTTCTGTGTCTTCGTTCGAGATTTTAACTTTTGCTCGACCTCTCAGCACTTAAACTTCTGCATTATCCTTCTGGACTTTGATTGTGGTATGCTTAGTGTATGGTCAGTGGATTTTGGAACTTTGAATTTACTATAAAAGTTTCAGGTCTCCAGTCCTCAGATATTATAATTGTTGTTTCGATAGTCAAAAAATGGATTGTTTCAATTATTGTGGTCCAAACTAACTTCCGTCAGAGAAGATTGTTTATGTATGGTACGTTAAACTCATATTCGTTTCCTACATTGTTTATTTTTCTAACGTCACCCTTGGCGGGCACATCAATTGGTCACGAGACATTTTGTTTCCCGAACCAGTGTCTCACATGTGTGCTCCAACCGAGGTAGACAGTGTTTTGAGTTGTGTTCTTCCTTTTTCAATTAAACTTACCGTCACGTTGTTTCCAGCATAACAGAGCTGGTGGAGTCTCTGCCCAGGTGTTGTTACTGCTCCAGTAGAGGCATAATATCTATGAAATCATATTCAGGCAGCTTATGGCCATCTTCATGTCGCTTCCAGTGCTCTCAGACCGACTCCCTTGGATATAATCCATGATCTAGGGCTTCTAGACGACGCCCCCGCCCTTTCCCCTGTTCGAAAAGAAGGTCGAGCCATGGGAAAGCTATGGCAGAAATACAGAGCAGCGTTTCTTAGCCAACAGTATCACAGATGACAAATGACATCCAACAGTGTGCCTTCCTTTCGGAAAATGCAAGCCCAGACGTTTACCACCTCCTGCCACAACTTAACTCGGAATTGGAGCTACAAGCTCTGCCCTATCTCAGGTTTAAGTACAGTTTAGTACAATATGTTTAATCTGAGGTTCAAGTGCCGAGCGCTCCACAATTTTTTCAGCTGTCATAAATTTGACTGTCCTACCGTGAATGATACACTTGCATTCAGGGTTCACCTTACGACTGCTATTTCTGGTGTAGTAATCCTCAGTGTAACCAATCGTATGCAGCCTTCCTGATCTTGGACATTTTTCTCGTGCACAAAGTCAATGAAGGACTATGCACACATCTCCTTAAACTTAAGGACTGTTCCTTAGAAAAGAGTTCCCCCATTATCAGAGCTTTGAACAGTCTGTCATTTCGTCAGCCACTCAACAGGATCTATCACAAATTTTCGCCACCTGATGAACAAGCCATTCTCAGCCCAAGACATGCCCATCAACCATGTCGCATTCACAAAATGCAGGAAAAGATTCAGCAGCCAGACGTTGCCCACAAAAGCTCCCTTTCTGCTGCTACTGTTTTATTAGTCACCAGTACCATTGTCGGTGATCCAACAGCACCTTGCACCTCTTGTGGGGAATCCGGACATAGGGCTGCATTGTGCAAAGCAGTGCTCAAAATGAATAGCGACTGTGCACGTGTGGAACATTCAGGTGTGGTGTTGGACGACAGGGTGCATATGCTCCTTGAGGTATTCTATGTCCAGTCTCCGCATCTCCTCTCAGAGGAATCTCTGTCATTCACAGTAGCCATCAACGTTGTACCCATAAAGCTGGTGATAGACACAGGATACTCCGAAACCATCATAGACTGGCATTCTTATTTTTACATGCCATCCTTTCCCCTTCAAACTTTTGACATTCCACTTCATAGTTATAGCAATTACATAATTAAAGACAACAGTTAATTTACTCCCAAATACAGTACCGTTTGTCTGTCCTCACAGCCAGGATTTTGGTCGTCGACATCCCTGGAGCCATCAGTCTCTTAGACCTGGTTCAATGCTCTTGTCTTAGAAATCCATGACCCTGCCCCCACAATCAAGTCGCTGGGCTCCAACCCCTATATAAAAGACTTCTTTTCCACATTTAGCTCAATTTTCATGCAACCCCCTTCACATGTCACAAATTTCGAGGCACATGTAGCTCTTTTTCCATCAGCTACAACTAAGTTCTTTAAGGTCAGAAATGTTCCATTCATATTCAGAGACAAACTTGAGTTGGAGCTTCAGTGGCTGCAGATTGAGGGTATTCTCACTAACATTCCCATAAACAATGGGCCACTCCCATCAGCAGTGTAGAAAAACCAAACAGTGCATTTGCATTTGTGGGAACTTCAAGACAACCATTAATACAAAATCTGGCATAGATGCTTATCCTGTTTCCTATGTAGAGGACATAATGAACCACTTTGCGAGTTGCAAAGTGTTTGTGAAGATTTACCTCTATGCCTTTGATGTGGCTCCTGAAGTCTCTAACTTATGGATGTTGTTCTTGAGGCAGCCATGGCCAACCTTCTGTTGGACACCAAGCTCATCACACCGCACACTGCTACAGACCCAGTGCTCTGCGAGTTACTCCACATGGAGCAATATGGTTGGCTGCCAGACCATAAGTAGCTGCAGTATCCGGGGGTCCAGGTCTACTGGTATTACTGGAACGAGCTCTCCAGCCACAACAAAGTGCTCCTGCTCCATGGCGACAATGGCCACAGCATGGTCGTGATCCTAATGGCCCTCCAGCAGTGCACCTTGTCTCTTTTGTACAATGGGCATTGTGCTCACCATGCACTGTGCCCATAAACATATCTACTGATGGGACATGGATATGGTGATTACCCTCATACTTACCTCCTACCCCGCCTGTCCTACCAGTCGGTGTTTTCCTTAGCCAGGCACCTCTGTCCCCTTGTCCCATCTACACCTGGATTTCATGGGATGCTTCCTTGGGTACTCCTGGTTAATCGTCATGGATACTGGCAATGTTTTCCCCTATGTCTCATGCATGATCACCACATTCACAGAGCAAACCATTCAAACCCTGTCCCATATTTTCTCAGTTGAAGGACTGCGACAAACTACTACAACAGATAATGATCTCAGTTTCATTCTGGGGAATTCTACATCTTTTGCGAAGCAGATGGCATACCACTGCCACATACTGCGTTCATCCACCACGTTTCTAATGTTCTAGCCAATCAATTTGTCCATAACTAAATTCCAGCTGTTGAAGCTCCACAACCATCACCCCTTGGTCAAGAATCGTACACTCTTTCTGGATCTTTATGCTTCAACTTCTGATAATGGTCAACCCCTGCAGAAAAACTCCATGGTCAACCACATGGTCGCAATTATCTGTCGTCAATCCCACCAGCGCCCATCCCTCCTCTCAGCAGTCCAGCAGCTGCCATTTCTTTCTCCAAGATCCTGCATGGGTCTTTGTCTACAGCAAAGGCCACCAGCAATGGTTTCTATCGTTTCCAATCTTCTGTACTGGGCCATGGTCGAGGCAATGTTTGAAGTCGGTACAATGTGACGTAAGCATAATTACCAATTGCAGCCTCGCAATTGGCCCTCTTCCTGCGTCTGTTCGTGAGCCATCATCTTTTGTTCCAGAGACAGAGTACTCCATAATTCCAATCACAGATACCACCGCCCTATCTTAGATCCAGCCTTTGGATAGTTATCTAGAGGGATCTTCCGCAGGTTCACATCCAACAGCAGCACCAACTCGGATGGAGGACCTCAGCTCCCGGGGTTGTCGACGAGTTTTGCTATCACTTCCCCTCCAGTTCAGAAGAGGGAGGGGGTTGGGGACAGGTGTGCTGTCTCGAGATTTTGCGCCTTCTCAGCCAGCAACCAATAGTAGAGATGGGTCATGTTGGTGTGGACTTCACTGGGAACAGCTCTTGAGATGACAGACAAGGGATGGCTGTACTCTGCATGACCACCAGCCAACAATCCAAGTGCTGTCACAGGTAATTGGTCCTGTGGACCTTTTCTCCTCCTTGTGCCACGTGAGCAAAAGTAGTACCTGCAGCATCCTGGTACCTGTGCAGTATTTAGGATAGCACCTGAGAACCCCGACGAGTTCACTGTGTGTGAATTCCCTGGGCCAAGCGCCAATTTAAAGGCAGTCCCACAATTAGGATCTCGCTCTGGAGCTGCCACTACGATGACAACGCCATCCACGCCGACCTTTGCCTCTTGAACCTACCAACTACATACCTAGACCATTCATGGCCTCTACACCAAAGTCGCACAGCCTCTAACGCCGTAACTTGCAACTGAGCTCCAGTCCGGAGCCGCGCTGTTGCTACGGTCGCAGGTTCGAATCCTGCCTCGGGCATTGGTGTCTGTGATGTCCTTAGGTTAATATTCTTTCAATTTTCAAGGCATGACTTGTCTCAATTATTGTGTTCCAAACTAAGTTTCGTCGCAGAAAATTGTCTATGTGGATAACACTAAACTCACATTCATTTCCTGCCTGCTTACTTTTCCTGTGCCGCCTAGAGCGCACACATAATACGAATAGTGGATCACCATGTATATTAATAAAGGGCTGAAAGGGCCACCCGAAAACCTGGTCCCAAATGCACATGACCCATCTTACGGCTTCCAGGTACAGAAAAAAATTTATTTTCAATACTGTATATAATTACTGATTTAATTTTAAAATTTAATGTGCCGTCATAATCAATTCATTAAGCGATGTAATATTTCGTAACAGGTTTGACATAAAGAGTCAAATGTTACTGTGAGAAACTGAGTATATGTATCTTGAGAGAACTAACAACGCGACTATATATGTCCATTACATGAGAATTTGAGCAGTTAGCTGCTTTCAACAAACATAAGACATCATTTCAAATTTTTGCAGAACTTTTATCTCTCAGTGAACTCACCCCTCCCCTACAAATGATGAAATGAAAATTTCAATATTAGAATGATGTTTTAAATTATTTCTATATTTATTACTGCTTCCATTCATAACAGGCAGTATTCACATATACCATTGAATATATGTGCAAAATTATATCATCTTACGAGGCATAGTGCACGAGATACGACGTCATAAACGTTTGGATGCGTGGAAAGCTAGCTTTTCTTAAAATAGAGCGCAGGTTACCTAGATTATATTCATCGATGATTCGATAATGAGTACACTTAGCGATTTCAAACAAATTTCAAGCATCATTTCAAACCTTTTACTAACTTTTCCTCTCTTACAGCCCCACAAAATAACGAAAGGAAGAAAGTTCAGCGGTTACTAAATTTCTTCATGCGGTGACACTCATCATTAAAAATGGCGTTTTAATTTATTTATTTTCTACTGCTAACTCTGTTCGCTTCCCATTTTGCAAACGTGATCCACATATATCACTGAAGTTTCCTAAAAAATTATACCATTATATGATACAAAGTTTAGGAGAAAAACTAGCCTTTCAGAAAGATTTAAGCATTTCTCAAAATCGGTTGCATCAATAATTATAGAATTATTACAAACTAATTTGGGTTTTAGGTCTTCAACCACACATACACAACGTCAAATATTCAAGACATTAACTCATCTACAAAGTAATCACAGGTGTTAAGCTGTTTTATAAGTAGTAGTTCAAAGATTTAAAGAACTGGTGAAGGGAGAGTGGAGAGGGTTACAAGATCAAGTTAATACAAAAATTTTACGGGCGTGGTTCCGCGTCGTGTTGTAAAAAAAACCTTTGAAAGGATGTAAAAATGTTTATAGTTATAAATAATATGAAAGGAATGTAAGTATCAAAACAAAGAAAAACAAAAAATAAATACATTACGTTATTTATTATGTAAATTTCTCCATATGATCATTGATGTGCGTCTTCCACGATATATCTTTGAGTTTTGCCTGCGCTGAACGGGAAACTAGTTTCCTCTGCCACCATTTTTTCATTTCCTACATGTATTATACTTATGCATGTAATCTCAAAGATTTAAAACTAACCGTAATTTATAGTCAGTTATTGAGAAATTCGGCAAAAACATCGAGCCATCTGAATTATTCGTAAATTACAACATCATAGTGTTACTGATAACTTATATACTTAGGTTATATTAAACTAAGTAAGAAATACTTATGCTCTCATTAGCCAACACAACACAACATTTGACTGATCTCGCAGAGTTTTTGTGCAACTTGTGAGCTCATGTTGTCCTCACCATTCTTAGGACAAACACTGGCTGTATACGCTTTAGTGAGGTTTTGTGTCGTGCGAGAGGGAGCTAGTGAGTATTTGCTGGAAAGATCACTATGGCAACCAGGACTGAATTGTGACACTATTTAGCAGGATCCAATTGCACCTAGACAGTGCCGACATTGGTAATTTTGTGTAATTACTTTATCAGTTTTTAGACAGACTGTGTCTACAAGCGCTGAAAAATTTATTCTGTCGTCGAGAAAGCTTCAAAATACTTGCACGTAGCGCTTCGTGTAATTGGACTGTTACCTAACCTAAAGATTACACTCTTGCATAAGGAGACTTTGCTCTTAAACAGCACATATCTAGTTTTATTTGCAACTATTGTTAATCTGGAATCTCCAGAGACCCCCCATGATATCATGAGGGTAAATCACAACTCGATTCGTTTCATCAGTGTCATCCAGCAATTCTAGTAGCGGCCTTATTGTCGATTTTCAGGTTCCAAAATATTCGTCCACGTATCGACCATTGTCGGCAACGCTTAGTGATCGTTTTTTATTACAATGTGGCACCCAATAATCCATTCCACTGTGTAATCTTTACAGCAGTCCATGAAACTAGGACAAAAGGATTTTCGCATTCTAATACTTCTCAGCGGTGACATTCCAGGTCACCACTATCGAGTACGCCAGCGATGTCGATAGTAACTGTAGCACAATATTTAAGCTTCACAAGTAGGTCAGTTACACGGTTAACCTCTGTAATGAATACCGAGCGAGGTGGCGCAGTGGTTAGCACACTGGACTTGCATTCGGGAGGACGACGGTTCAATCCCGTCTCCGGCCATCCTGATTTAGGTTTTCCGTGATTGCCTAAATCGCACCAGGCATATGCCGGGATGGTTCCTTTGAAAGGGCACGGCCGATTTACTTCCCCATCCTTCCCTCACCCGAGCTTGCGCTCCGTCTCTAATGACCTCGTTGTCGACGGGACGTTAAACACTAAACTCCTCCTCCCTCTTCTGTAATGAATATGAAATAGCTTCTCAATCGAGTATCATAAATTCGTCGACCGCCGCCGACTGACGTGAGGAAAACAAGAAAATTCTTCAGTGTAACGTGTCACAGAGAGAGAGAGAGAGAGAGAGAGAGAGAGAGAGAGAGAGCCAGTGAAGCTGTGAAAATAGCTCTGAGCACTGTGGGACTGAACATCTGAGGTCATCAGTCCGCTAGACTTAGAACGGCTTAAACCTAACTAACCTAAGGACATCACACACATTCATGCCCGAGGCAGGATTCGAACCTGTGACCGCAGCAGCAGCGCAGTTCCGGACTGAAGCGCCTAGAACCGCACGGCCACAGTGGGCGGCTCAGTGAAGCTGTGAAACGACAGTGATCAAGAGCAGTAGACGGTAGGCGAGTGCACGTAGAGTACTGACCTTCTCGCCGGGCGCGGCCTCGATGCGGTAGAGGCAGGAGAGCTGTGTGGCGCCGCCGCGGCCGAACAGGCGCACGTTGCGCGGCGACCAGAAGTGCCCGGCCCGCGTCCTGCGGAAGAGGCGTGCGCACGGCTCGTGGCGCCGCCCCGGCAGCGGCTCGCCGCCCAGCCGCGTGTCCACGAACTCGTAGCGCAGCCGGAACGACGCCGGGTGCAGCGCCGTGCCGGACACGCTGCAAAGGACGGCGCGTCACACGGCGATATCAAATGGTTCAAATGGCTCTGAGCACTATGCGACTTAACTTCCGAGGTCATCAGTCGCCTAGAACTTAGAACTAATTAAACCTAACTAACCTAAGGACATCACACACATCCATGCCCGAGGCAGGATTCGAACCTGCGACCGTAGCGGTCGCTCCGCTCCAGACTGTAGCGCCCAGAACCGCACGGCCACTCCGACCGGCACGGCGATATCACTGAGGTGTCTCATCGGGGGCGGGGGGGGGGGGGGGAGGGAGGTGGGGAATTGGGAAGGGGAGGAGACAGGGCTCAACCCACTCCAGTAACCAAGATGGAATATCCAGCAAATATATGTTCATTATGGAACTGTATTTCTGACCTCATCCTTTTGTAGAAATAAGGAATGCCCTTTAAGCTACAATTTTCTAACGTTCTTGCAGAACGAAGATCTCCTCGTCTTCGGCAGATACCCTGCCAGACATAGCTCTTTCCGCTCACCCGATACACACTACTGGCCATTAAAATTTCTCCTCCAAGAAGAAATGCAGACGATAAAACGGATATTCACTGGACAAATATATTATACTAGAACTGACCTGTAATCACATTTTCACGCAATTTGGTTGCATAGATCCTGAGGAATCAGTAACCAGAACAACCACCTCTGGCCGTAATAACGGCCTTGATACGCCTGTGAATGGAGTCAAACAAAGCTTGGATGGCGTGTACAGTTACAGCTGCACATGCAACTTCAAGACGATACCACAGTCTATCAAGAGTAGAGACTAGCGTACTGTGACGAGCCAGTTGCTCCGCCACCATTGAGCAGATGTTTTCAGTTGGTGAGAGATCTGGACAATGTGCTGGCCAGGGCAGCAATCGAACATTTTCTGTATGCAGAAAGGCCCGTACGGGACCTGCAACATGCGGTCGTGCATTATCTTGCTCAAATGTACGGTTTCACAGGGATCGAAAAGGGTAGAGCCACGGGATGTAACACGTCTGAAATGTAACGGCCACTGTTCAAAGTGCCGTCAATGCGAACATGAGGTGACCGAGACGTGTAACCAAGGTGGTGGTGGTTAGTGTTTAACGTCCCGTCGACAACGAGGTCATTAGAGACGGAGCGCAAGCTCGGGTTAGGGAAGGATTGGGAAGGAAATCGGCCGTGCCCTTTCAAAGGAACCATCCCGGCATTTGCCTGAAACGATTTAGGGAAATCACGGAAAACCTAAATCAGGATGGCCGGAGACGGGATTGAACCGTCGTCCTCCCGAATGCGAGTCCAGTGTGCTAACCACTGCGCCACCTCGCTCGGTACGTGTAACCAATGGCACCCCATACGATCACGCAGGGTGATAACGCCAGTATGGCGATGACGAATATACGCTTCTAGTGTACGTTCACCACGATGTCGCCAAACACGGATGCGACCATCATGATGCTGTAAACAGAACCTGGATTCATCCGATAAATGACGTCTTGCCATTCGTGCACCCAAGTTCGTCGTTCAGTACACCTTCGCAGGCGCTCCTGTCAGTGATGCAGCGTAAAGGGTAACTGCAGCCACAGTCTCCTAGCTGATAGTCCATGCTGCTGCATACGTCGTCGAACTTTTCGTGCAGATGGTTGTTGTCTTGCAAACTTCCCCAGCTACTAACTCAGGAATCGAGATGTGGCTGCACGATCCGTTACAACCATTTGGATAATATGCCTGTGATCTCGACTGCTGCTGATACGAGGTCGTTGGGACCCAGCACGGCTTTCCGTATTACCCTCTTGAACCCCCTGATTCCATATTCTGCTAACAGTCATTGGATCTCGACCAACGCGAGCAGCAATGTCGCGATACGGTAAACCGCAATCACGATAGGCTACAATCCGACCTCTATCAAAGTCGGAAACGTGATGGTACGCATTTCTCCTCCTTGCACGAGGCATCACAACAACGTTTCACCAGGTATCGCCGGTCAACTGCTGTTTGTGCGTGAGAAATGTTTGGAAACTTTCCTCATGTCAGCACATTGTAGGTGTGGCCACCGGCGCCAGCCTTGCGTGAATGCTCTGAAACGTTAATCATTTGGATAACACAGCATCTTCTTCCTGTGGGTTCAATTTCGCGTCTGCAGCACATCTTCGTGGTGTAGGAATTTTAATGGCCAGTAGCGTAGTTTCGCGCCATTCCTTAGTGAGCAAAATACGAGTTTACGTATTATCTGACGAGCTTTGTTATCGCATTCACGACTCGTAACAGGCATAAATCGTTCATTAATGGAATAAAATCAGTAGATGTAAATCTAACCCCAGCGTACCAAAAGAGAATCTTGTGAGTTCCTTACTGCAGTGATATAAATGTATGTAACAATGGAAAATCCTGGATGGAATGTAACATTATTATGAAAAGGGTAAGTGCTACTCACCATGTAGCGCTGAGACGCAGATAAGCACAACAAGAAGACTGTCGGAAAGTGAGCCTCCGACCAACAACACCTTCTTCGAAATTAGACAACATAGACACACACTCTCACGCAAAAACAACTCATACACACATAACCACAGTCTCTCGCAGCTGAAGCCAGACAGCAAACAGCAGCGCATGATAGAACAGGCAACCGGGTGCTGGGGTGAGGAGGACGCTGGGCTAGCGTGAGGTATAACGGGGTAGGGGTAGGGGGCGGAAAGTGCTGCTTGTGGGAATGCACAGCGATGAGGCAGAGAGAGGTAGGGCAACTAGGTGCTGTTGGCAGGTTAGACGAAGGGTGGATGGGAAGGGGGGGGATGCATGGAAGGGGAGAAGTAAAAAGCCTGATGATGCATTGGTGGAATGGAGGGTTGCATCGTGGCGGAATGGGAACAGGAAAGGGACTAGATGGGTAAGGACAATGACTTATGAAAGTTGAGGCCACGAGGGTTACGCAAACATAGGATATATTGTTCAATTGAGAAAAGTTGGTGTTGGTTGGGATGATCAGATTGCACAGGCTGTGAAGCAGTCATTGAAATGAAAAATGTCATGTTGGGCGGCGTGCTCAATAATGGGGTGGTCCAGGTGTTTCTTGGCCACAGTTCATCGGTGGTCATTCATGCACACAGACAGCTTGTTGGTTGTCATGCCTTCATAGAATGCAGCACAGTGGCTGCAGCTTAGCTTGTAGATCACATGACTGGTTTCACAGGTAGCCCTGCCTTTGGTGGGATAGGTCATGTTTGTGACTGGACTGGAGTAGGTGGTGCTGGGATGATGTATGGGGCATGGTCTTGCATCTAGGTCTCCTACAGGGATGTGAGTCATGAGGCAAGGGGTTGGGAGCAGGAGTTGTGTAGGTTCAATGGCTGGGTGGAATACCACTTTGAGAAGGGTGGGAAGGATAGTGGGTAGGACAGTTCCCATTTCATTGCATGACATGAGGTAGTCGAAACCCTGGCGGAAAATATAATTCAGTTGCTCCAGTCCTGGGTGGTATTGAGTCACGAGGGGAATGCTCCTCTGTTAGCAGGCGGTGATACTTCGGGAGGTGGTGGTTGACTGGAAAGAAAAGGGACGGCAGGTCTGTTTTTTACAAGATTGGGAGGGAATTAAAGTCTGCGAAGGCCTCAGTGTGACCCTTATCATATTTCGAGAGGGTCTGCAGCACCTCTTACCAAATTCCCGCTACCAGAACATGGTACGCTACAACAGAAAATGCCTGTAGTGATTATTTCCCACTCTGAACGTGTTGTTTACATCCTTTGTTTCTACATGTAGTAATACGCATTCTTTTAAATACTAAGCTGAAGAGAACAAGTTGTGGGCGATATTGTATTGTATGTTAACCAGGGGCCTAGAAAAGACGGAGCGACTCCATCCCTGCTGCAGCCGCAGTGGTCCACAACCCCACTACGACTACCGCAGTCCACTTCACACCCCTCAGCCGCCCCACACCGAACCACTCTTTCAGGGTTATTGTGCGGTTCAGCCCCTAGTGGACCCCCCCCCCCCCGCCCCCACTCCCCCAGGGAACGTTCACACCAGACGAGTGTATCGCCGACATAGTGTAGCTGAGGCAGAATAAGGGGAACCAGCCCGCATTCGCCGAGGTAGATGGGAAACCGCCTAAAAACCATCCACAGACTGGCCGGCGGATTCGTGCCGGGGACCAGGTGCTCCTTCCCACCCGGAAAACCGTGCGTTAGACCGCACGGCTAACCGAGCGGGCTTGAGGGTGGTACTTGCGGCAAAGGGCCACACACCACAACTGTGCTAATAGCCCATCTACTCTATTTTTGGATTGGACACTATTACCCTAGGCTAGGTCGTACAGCGATGTTGCGTGGTACTGACCTGGTGTGGGCGATGGAGAGCGTGGCGCCGGTGGAGAGGTAGCTCTCGTGGTCGGAGCAGGGCCGTGTAATGCGCGTGGCGTTGCTCAGCGAGGACTGGTCGCAGAGGCGCGGCGGGTCGCCGTCGCAGTGGTCGCCCAGCAGCGGCGGTTCCAGCGCTCCGCCGCCTGCACAGGGCAGGCCACGCCCCAGAAAGCACCCGGCTCACTTTCCAGACCTCCCTGCACACCACTCCGCTTCAAAGCGACACGTCTGCACGGCTCAACCCGGATACCACCACCGATGAGGCAGGGAAATGCTAGTTTTGGAGATACACTATCTCAGCAAAAGGACCTGGACACATATTAGTGGACAATATCAGAGGGCATGTACATTCTACGCAATTGCGATGGATTGAATTCTGCTGAGGACACTTCCGATGAGGTTTCTGAATATCTCTGGAGCAATATCAGCCCATTCTTCCTCAAGAGTCGAAACTCGAGATGGTGGTCAAGTTGGATACTGGAAACTGGAGCGAAGTTGACTTTTAACTTTCCCCAAAAGTGTTCCATTTGGTTCCGGTTAGGGCTCCGGACAGGCCAGTCCATTTCAGGAATGTTGCCATCCCCAAACCAGTGCCTCACAGATGCTACTTTATAAGAGGGTGAATAGTCCAGCTGATCGATTCTGTTCCTCTACTGTACACAGTAAGCAATGCTCTAAAGTACCTTCACTCACCGACTAGACCCTCACCACGTTAAGTGGTGAGACGACATTTAGTTCTGGTTGGACGTACAGAAGTCGCCGTTTCTATAGCGCCTGTCACGTTAGCGGAATTAAAGTGCTGCCGAATATCCTTCCGACTTGGTTAAGGGGCCCGCACGGCCCGACGATAGCAGAGAGAAGTGGAGAATCAACTGGAGGTCAAATGGACAGTCTGCTGGTCTAGTTGTAGGGTCGACGTCCCTCCAGCTTGTACGTCTAACGCCAGCGAAACAGAGGCTGCCACTCACCTTTACTGCCACCGTTCGACTACAAATTAACCAACAATTTTCTGCAAGTGTAAGCTAACCTGATTAGGGCTTTGACAGAAAGTGATTACCAGCCAAATACTCTGCCAAACGTCAGCACTCTTCAAAATAGAACTAACTACTGTATATACTGAGTGGTTATAAGTAAACTTTCGATACTTGAGAGGGCCGCCGTGGCAAATGAGTGATCGTAGGATTATGTAACTATGTGGGAACATTTGTAAGGATATGAGGAAGAGAAATAGCGAATAAACCACTGGAAGAAACGCATTTTAATTTCCTCATGAGAGGGTAACATTTGTTGATTGCGTACCATATTTACGTTCCTGTTACAAACGTTGCACAATGTGACGACCATCTGCATCCACGACAGCTTGCAACCGCACCAGAGAATGCTCTGCTGCTGCCCGAAACTACGGTGGACCATGGAATGTTCAGTTGTCATGACACAGTTCGTGCATCACTTGAAGATCGCACAATGTGTCCAGCATTCTCGGCCATAGCAACAATAACTTCTTCAACAATTTGCGGTGCAATTATCGTAGACCTCTCCCAGGAAATTCCAGTAAGTAATTCAAAATTCCGAATCATTTTCTTCAAGACTGGTGCGGAAACATGACCATTCCGTATTCATTTAATGAATCGAAACCGGCGAAGAAGATAAAGGAGCTTAACGAGTAAAGCCCTGCTCACCTTATGCAGACCAATGTTGCCTGTCTGCAACCGTAGTACACACAGATGCTTATGTTTCGCGCCTAACGGCAAGTTATGACCCAGACACTACTAACAACGCAAATTTTGCAGTGGACAGTCTTAATGTCATTCCTATTAAGTTGGGTACCCGTACGATTAATAGTTTTCGTTCTACACTGACTCAAGTAGCGGAAATTTAATCACAACCGGATGGTCATATGTACTTTATTCCGTAATAAATGTTGCGAACTTTTACTCGGAACCGATACTCAGTTGTTAGAAATCTTGATAGAACTGATATAACATTGAAATGCACCATGTAAAACTGTACCTGAAGATTTAGCCTCAGAAATGACTCATAGAAAGTGCTGCGTTGTAGCTACAAGTTTTCTGACCACAATTCTTTGATTTCTCTTAAACTGTTCGAACATTTGAAGTGAGTCCTTGATGCAGTGCGTTGGAACCTAAATTTTGTGTTTACGGCTCAAATGGCTCTGAGCACTATGGGACTAACTGCTGAGGTCATCAGTCCCCTAGCACTTAGAACTACTTAAACCTAAGTAACCTAAGGACATCACACATATCCATGCCCGAGGCATGATTCGAACCTGCGACTGTAGCGGTCGCGCGGTTCCAAACTGAAGCGCCTACAACCGCTCGGCCACACCAGCCGGCTCTTGTGTTTACGGCAGCAAATCAATTTTCTCTTATAACAACACGATTTCAATGCCGTTGTAACGTGTAATTTAACCTCAGATGCGAAAAGATTTGCATTACAAAATCTGCACTCTAAATTAATCAAACCGTAATTATAACTCTCATAATTATTTGGAATTACGTTAAGTGCTCATTTAAATTTATCTTTAAAAACAGCAATAGGATTATCAACATCACCGTACATACTATTCCTATTACTTTGTCTACAGAAAAATTGTGTCTCTCTAGTTCTTCGTCTTTCAGTCCGCCTCGTTTAGTGTTGTTCTTCGAGGCATACCCTAAAACAAATATAGCTTCCGTATAATAACGGAAGTCGCAACTATTCAAAGTGAAAGAACTAAAATTCAAGAACACTTCAATTTTTGTGGTGACGGTGGCAAAGGAACACTAAGTTTGGTCTGCTTACTCTTAGCCAAAAGTAGGTGAAAAATAATGCTAATGAACAGTGTTTGTTTCCCTCGACGGCTTCGCTAATACGTTTCGCCGTCCACTGCTCACAACACTAACGACGTAGCACATGTGGGAGTGTAGATGTCCTGCATTCCTGTCTAACAGCAAATGAACCATCTGCAACATTTAAACACGAACGCCCTTAGAGTGTGATTTCACGAAACGCTATATCGATGCCGGCCAGATTGGCCATGCGGTTCTAGGCGCTACAGTCTGGAACCGGGCGACCGCTACGGTCGCAGGTTCGAATCCAGCCTCAGGCATGGATGTGTGTGATGTCCTTAGGTTAGTTAGGTTTAATTAGTTCTAAGTTCTAGGCGAATGATGACCTCAGAAAACAGTCGCATAGTGCTCAGAGCCATTTGAACCATTTTGAACCTGATCAGTACATTGGGAGAAGTTGGTATCACAATAATTTTCGATGATCAAGTATTGGAGATTTTAATGCGTAGAAGGTACCATCAGAGTTATGAACATGAAAGCATTTAATTCATTTTACCACTCTTAATGGCTTCATATATTCATGATTTTTTTTCTTTCTGCTCATCTGTAACAAAGAACCTTCCGAATCATATAATTTTTATTTACGTCTTTCTATAACCAATATTAAAAATAGATCCTTTAATTTTCATATTCACTTATTAATATTACCATGTGTACTCAATGCAGCAAAAAATGGAGGTATAGCCACTTGAAAATGAAGGTGTATGAGGCTGAAAGACCTAAGTCGAAACGAGGCCACGGAAGTATACAACATTCCATTATAATTACTAATAGTCTTGGGAGAACGAGCCATGACAAAACTATATCATCTGGTGAGCAAGATGTATGAGACAGGAGAGACACACTCAGACTTCAAGAAAAATGTGACAGTTCCAGTCCCAAAGAAATTAGGCGCTGACAGGTGTTAATACCGTCAAACTACCAGTTTCGTAAGTGACGATTGCAAAATACTGAAATTACTTTCTTACAGAAGAGTGGAAGAACCGGTTGGAGCCGACCTCAGGGAAGGTTAGGAAAGGAAGGGAGGTGCGAGGCAATACTGACTCTAGGACATATCTTAGAAGATAGATTAAAGAAACGCGAACGTACGTTTCTAACATTTGTAGACTTTGGACAATGTTGACTGGAATACTCTCTTTCAAATTCTTAAGGTGGCATGGGTAAAATACAAGGAGGGAAGGGCTATTTAGAATTTGTACAGAAACCAGATGGCAGTTGTACGAGTCGAGAGGCATGAAAGGGAAGCAGTGGTTGAGAAGAGGGCGAGAGAGTGTTGTAGTCTATCCCCGATGTTATTCAATCTGTATATCGAGAAAACAGTAAAGGAAACAAAAGAAATATTTGGAATAGGAATTAAAATCCACGGAGAAGAAATAAAAACTTCGAGGTTTGCCGACGACGTTGTAATTCTGTCAGAGACAGCAGAGGACCTGGAAGAGCAGTTGAACGAAATGGACAGTGTCTTGAAGGGAGGCTATGAGATGAACATCAACAAAAGCAAAACGAGGGTAATGAAATGTAATCGAATTAAATCAGGTGATGCTGAGGGAATTAGATTAGGAAATGAGACACTTAAAGTAGTAAATGTGTTTTGCTATTTGGGGAGCAAAATAACATGATGGTCGAAGTAGAGAGGATATAAAATGTAAACTGGCTATGGCAAGGACAGCGTTTCTAAAGAAGAGAAATTTGTTGGCATCGAGTATAAATTTAAGTGTCAGAAAGTCTTTTCTGAAGTATTTGTGTGGAGTTGGCCCTTGTATGCAAGTGAAACATGGACGATAAATAGTTTAGACAAGAAGAGAATAGAAGCTTCTGAAATGTGGTGCTATGGAAGAATGCTGAAGTTCAGATGGGTAGATCACGCAACTAATGAGGAGGTACTGAAGAGAATTCGAGAGAAGAGGAATTTGTGGCACATTTTGAGTAGAAGAAGGCATCGGTTTGTAGACAAATTCTGAGGCATCAAAGGGATCGCCAATTTAGTACTGGAGGGTAGCGTGGAGGGTAAAAATCGTAGAGAGAGATGAATACAAATGGTTAAAATGGCTCTGAGCACCATGGTACTCAACTGCTGATGTCATAAGTCACCTAGAACTACTTAAACCTAACCAACCTAAGGACAACACACACATCCATGCCCGAGGCAGGATTCGAACCTGCGACCGTAGCGGTCGCGCGGTTCCAAACTGTAGCGCCAGAACCGCTCGGCCACCAGCGGCCGGCTGATGAGTACACCAATCATTTTCAGAAGGATGTAGGTTGCAGTAGTTACTCATTGATGAAGAAGTTGCACAGGATAAAGTAGTTGCATCAAACCAGTTTCTGGACTCAGGACCACAACAACAATGGGGCTTCACCAGTCGAGTCCCTCTTATTGTCACCAGTTATTTATAGTTGCGTGAACGTACGTTCGTCTTTGTGAGGAAATGAACTGTAAACAAACATAGAGCGTGTTTGCGCCCTACCTGAGAGCCAGTTGAGGACCACAACAACAATGAGGCTTCACCAGTCGAGTAGCTCTTATTGTCACCTGTTATTTATAGTAGCGTGAACGTACGTTCGTCATTGTGAGGAAATGGACTGTAAACGACCATTAGCGTGGTTGCGCCCTACCTGAGAGCCAGTCGACCCCGCCGCCGTCCCAGATGCGCAGCCTGGTGGAGCAGCGCGGCGGCGCGGCCGTGGCGTTGCTGGCGGCGGCTGCGGCCGCCAGGCCGTGCGGCTGCAGCTGCGGCTGCGGCGGCTGCGCCGAGAGCAGCGGCTGCTGCGAGTAGGACACGAAGTAGAGCCACACCACGTCCTGCGGCTGGCCCGCGAACAGGTAGCGGCACGTCGTGTTGGGCGGCAGCGTGTGGCGCGGGCTGAGCACGGTGCCCGCGCGCCCGCGGCCCAGCGTCCACACCTCGTCGCTGTCGGCGCTGCTCGCGTTCACCACGAACTCGCACCTGCCGGTCAGAGTACTACGCTACCTGACCCAATCTGGAACTCCATTCACATATCAATAGAAAAACCTCGCTACTCGGTATTAGAATTTATTGAAAAACTAGCGGCCCATCCCAACTTCCCACTGGTAACCCTAAGCTTCTATGACTGCACGACATGTTTATAGACTGTCCAGTCACCTTAACGTGACCATCTGCCAAAAGTCTGAATAATCACCATTTTCTGCGCTGACCGCTGCAAGATATGCAGGAACACAGTAAATGACGTTATGGAAGGTACAGACAGGGATGTGGAGCCACGCCGACTGCAGCGTCGTGGCCTGTTGCGGTAGGTTTCTCGTCTGATATGTCTCACAGATACTTGGTTGGTTGGTTGATTTGGGGTAGGAGACCAAACAGTGAGGTCATTGGTCCCATAAGATTAAGGAAGGCTGGCGAAGGAAGTCGGCCGTGTCCTTTCAAAAACCCATAACGATCTCCATACATACTCTGCAAACCGTTGTGTAGTGCAAAGCAGAGGTTATTGTATTGTATTGTATGTTAACCGGGGACCTAAATACGACGGAGAGGCTCCGTCCCCGCCGCAGCCGCAGGCCACTTCACCCCTCCGCCGCCCCACGCCGAACTCAGGGTTATTGTGCGGTTCAGCCCCCGGTGGAACCCCCCCCCCCCCCCCCCCCCCAGGGAACGTCTCACACCAGACGAGTGTAATCCCTATGTTTGCGTGGAGAGGTGGTGTACGCGTACGTGGAGAACTTGTTTGCGCAGCAATCGGCGACATAGTGTAACTTAGGCGGAGTAAGGAGAAATGGAAAACCGCCTAAAAACCATCCACAAGCTGGCCGGTTCACCGGACCTCGATACAAATCCGCCGGGCGGATTCGCGCAAGGGATTAGGCGCTCCTTCCCGCCCGGAAAGCCGTGCGTTAGACCGCACGATCAACCGAGCAGAGGGTACATAGCATTGTACTACATGTTAGAGTTTCTTCCCGTTCAAATCGCATAAGGAGAACGGAAATATGACTGGTTAAATGCCCTTTGTGCCTGTTATTATTTGTCTAATCTTGTCTTCGCGGTCGCTACAATAGCCTTATGTAGGAGGCAGAAATATACAGGGTGATTCAAAAAGAATACCACAACTTTAAAAATGTATATTTAATTTATACATCATTACAAAGAGTATTTAAAAAGGTTTTTTTTTCACTCAAAAACAAGTTCAGAGATGTTCAATATGGCCCCCTCCAGACACACGAGCAATATCAACCCGATACTCCAACTCGTTCCACACTCTCTGTAGCATATCAGGCGTAACAGTTTGGATAGCTGCTGTTATTTCTCGTTTCAAATCATCAATGGTGGCTGGGAGAGGTGGCCGAAACACCATATCCTTAACATACCCCCATAAGAAAAAATCGCAGGTGGTAAGATCAGGGCTTCTTGGAGGCCAGTGATGAAGTGCTCTGTCACGGGGTGCCTGGCGGCCGATCCATCGCCTCGGGTAGTTGACGTTCAGGTAGTTACGGACAGATAAGTGCCAATGTGGTGGCGCTCCATCCTGCTGAAATATGAATTGTTGTGCTTCTCGTTCGAGCTGAGGGAACAGCCAATTCTCTAACATCTCCAGATACTAGTCCAGTTACAGTAGCACCTTCGAAGAAAAAGGGACCAAAAACTTTATTGGCTGAAATGGCACAGAAAACGTTCACCTTAGGCGAGTCACGTTCATACTGAGTTGTTTCCCGCGGATTCTCAGTGCCCCATATACAGACATTGTGACGGTTGACTTTCCCGTTAGCGTGGAAAGCTGCTTCATCACTAAACACAATCTTTGAAACGAAAGATTCATCTGTTTCCATTTGAGCAAGGATAACATCTTATCAGCTGCAGACAGTGCTTGAACCAATTTCAGACGAGAAGGTTTCATAACTAACCTTTTTCGTAGGACTCTCCATACAATTGACTGTGGAATTTGCAGCTCTCTGCTAGCTCTGCGAGTCGATTTTCCTGGGATGCGAACAAATGCTTGCTGGAGGCGTGCTACATTTTCATCACTCGTTCTCGGCCGTCCAGAACTTTTCCCTTTGCACAAACACCCATTCTCTGTAAACTGTTTATACCAACGTTTAATACACCACCTATCAGGAGGTTTAACACCATACTTCGTTCGAAATGCACGCTGAACAACTGTCGTCGATTCACATCTGCCGTACTCAATAACACAAAAAGCTTTCTGGAGAGCGGTCGCCATCTTAGCATCAACTGACGCTGACGCCTAGTCAACAGCGCCTCAAGCGAACAAATGTACAACCAGATGAAACTTTATAGCTCCCTTAATTCGCCGACAGATAGTGCTTAGCTCTGCCTTTTGTCGTTGCAGAGTTTTAAATTCCTAAAGTTGTGGTATTCTTTTTGAATCACCCTATATTTCTACATTCTACACTTAATAGTTCTTCCAGTTAGCCTCTCACAGGATAGTCTGAAATAAAGCATTCGCCAGCTCGGTTTCTTCAGTTTCTCCCATGGGTCAAATAATCCTGTGACCGTTCTTGAGGCCCTTCCACAATACGCCCAATACCCTCTGATAGACCACTTTTATATTGATCTGTCACTCTTCACCAACGTTGAAAGAAACACCAGTGACTTACAAATGGTCTCATATGTAGACTGACTGTTTTTTCCGGTTTCCTGCCAAAGACCAAAAGTCTGTAAGCTGTCTTACCTACAACTCATCATATGTGGCCATTCCACTTCATGCTCTGCAAAGTGTTATACCTAAGAGTAAGTTCGATGCACGACTGATTCCTTTTGTAATACAATGATAATCACAGGATACTAGTTTTGGCGCAGCATTCAGTCTTTACACTTCTGCACTCTTGAAGAAAGTTTGCAAACTTTGCACCGTTTTTAAATCTTATCAAGATAAGATTGAAGGTTTGTGCAGCTTTTTTCTCACAGTACTTCAAAATCCATACATATAATAAAAACGAATGTACGAAGGGTGTCCATTAAGTAATGTAACACTTTTTTTTCTGAAACTAGGTTGGTGTTACTGACGATTCCACTGAACCATATTATTCCCCACTCTTCTGGCTACAGAACCCTATTTTTGAATATAGTCTCCGTTCCATGCGGCAGCCTTTCACCACCTTATTGGGGGGGGGGGGGGGGGCTGTACGTCCACATGGTACCACTCTACTGGTCGACGTCAGAGCCAACGAGTTGCTGCATATGTAACCTCCCCATCATCAATGTACTGCTTCCCGTGGAGTGCATCCTACATTGGGCCAAACAAATGGAAGTCGGAAGGTGCGTAGGCGGCAAGGAACCAAGCGGGCGCACACCTTTGAGTACTCCTACTTGGTTGACGAGTGTTTCAGCACGACCAAGTGTTTGATTGTGATCCGTTGATCACTTCCAATCAGACTGTCCGCACGTTGCAACACTGCTGCGTATGCCAAACTCGCAGGTTTGCGCGACCTTGTCGCGATAATGACAGACGCTTCGCTCGATGACTCAGTGTGATTTTGTTCACTATCAGGTGTCTGTAGACCGGTTGCAAGGGCCTCTGCTTTTCCGCCAAATGAAATTCAACGACAGCTCTCTCTTAAGAAAACACCTCTGCTACAGACTTCATTTTGAAGGCTACGTATAACGCCACCACCTATCGGAATTTCACGAATCTGAAGCGGGAATATTTCACGATTAACTCTAAATTTTTCAACCGAAATTGGCCGAGATAAAAAGGTTTGTGTTATTTATTGAATGCTCCTTGTACGTATGTATGTCTGTGCATATGTATGTATGAATGTAAGCAACGTCTCACAATAAAACACCGACTGACTTTACGGAGGGGTTCCTTACAAAACAAGAAAAACATTATAGTAAACAAGAGCTCTAATGCAAATACCTTAAGAGATACGACCACTTGTTCATCTTCGAAACTATGAAACGAATCTCTTCCACTGCAAGCTGTTCGCTTTTCATATTTGGGGAGGAGATAGTATGAACCAAAACAAGAAAAAGTATCCAGCAAGCACGGGCAGTTGTTCAGTGGAAGAGATGTGTGTCACGGTAACGAAGGTAACAAGTGCTCATAGCTCTGAAAGTATGCATTTTAGACAGATGTTCAATGTTCAATAGACATTTTTTCTTGTTTTGGTCAATACTTCCTCCTCCCAAAGTACGAAAAGCAAAGGCCTTGCTGTGGAAGGGATCTGTTTCACAGTATTGAAGATGAACCTCTTGAGGCATGCTTTAGAGCTCATGTTTACTAGATTTTCTACTTATTTCTATAAAATGGACCTGTCTCTCAAGTTTGTCGGAGTGTCTTTTGGGACATCCTGTATGTGTATGTATGTTTCATACCTTCTCCTAAACCCATAGACCGATTTCAACCACATGTGGTGTACGTATTACTCATTATATGGAGAGAATCGCTGTGGAGTTAAAAACCACCTATCTATGAAAGGGGCGGACAAGGGAGTGAAAATTAATGTAGCTTATGAGGCATGATCGTATCGATCAATCCATCGCTAGTTCGCGGTAGTGTGGTAGCAGCTTTGGTGGTTTTCCAGCCGAGGAGCTTTGACCGGCATTAGGGCTGGAAGTTGAAATTCGCCGGCCGAATTGGAAGGAGCACTTGCATGGTCCCAGACCCGTTTATTTCGGCTGGCTGGAGCGATAGTAAACGGCTTTTGCGGAACATGGACCTCGTCCTGCAAGAACGGTATTTGGGTTAGCAGTGGTGGCGATGGGACTGGAAATTTTCCTGTGCCGAGCATGTGGAGGTCTTTAGCGACCTTTCGCTACCGATTCATCAAATATTTTTTGTGAGATTACTTCTGTGGTTTCTGCGCCTTCTTTTGTTAAAGTCGTAGTGCTGCGACTAGTTTCTTTTTCGTGGGTCTGCTGCGTTTGCTGTTTATGGGGTTCGCTCCGAAGGAACTGAAGTTTACCTTAATCGGAGGAGCTCTGTTTCGTTACAGACATTAATCGCAACTGTTTGTGAAATGCGTCAAAGTTCCGTGGTCTGTGTTAAGGAGCTAGTAGACTTACGTTAATCAAAATTATGTGTTTAAATTCTTCATATTTCGAGTGGCTTGCTGTGGACCTTGTTGAGGGCTGACCTGCGTATTGTTCCTCATTTTAAATACAGTGAAGTCTAATTTAATCAGAGTTTCTTTGTAGCGTAATCAAGTAAGGTAAGCATTTTCCAAACATTTTAGTGAGGCTAGTTCAATTTAATCAGAGTCGCGTTTCACCATAATTATTTTAGTTAAGTGTTTGTCAGACATTTTGGTGGGTTTGTTAATTAACTCATCCTGAGATTTTCAATGATAAATTCTGCTAAAATAACAATGTACTTCCCACTGTAGCTGTATTGTATTGCATCGAACTGGGGACCTAGAAAAGAAAGAGGGGCTTCCTCCCCACCGTAGCCCTCAGTGATTCACAACACAACCCCACAACAGGCTGCAGCAGTCCACTCACCCCACCGCCACCCCACACCAAACCCAGGGTTATTGACCGGGTCGGTCGACAGTGGACCTCCCCCCCCCCCCCCCCCCTTAGGAATGTCTCACTCCAGATGAGTGTAACCCCAATGTTTGCATGCTAGAGTAATTATGGTGTATGCGTACGTGGAGAAAGTTCTTGCTCAGCAATCGCCGACATAGTCATAGTGTAACTGAGCAGAAATAAGAGAAACCAGGCCGCATTCGCCGAGGCAGATGGTAAACCAACTTAAAAACCATCCACAGGCTGGCCGGCACGCCAGACCTCGACACTAATCTGCCGGGCGGATTCGTGCCGGGGACCAGTGCGCTAAGCAGTGCATTAGATCGCGCGCCTAACCGGGCGGGCACTGTCGTTGTTATGGGTAGCCTGGTAAACCAAGTTTCACATCTTAGATTTGGTTGTTAGCTATTTGAAACAGTGTAGTTTACGTTAGTAACAGCTGCCAGATTCGTTACTTATGGGTTGCGTCTTACTGCAGAAAATGATGTCAGTGAGTTTCAATAATCTTCCATTTCAAAATAGCGTCTAATGACTGTTCCTCCAGCATAATCAGTACAAGTAACTGTTCGCCAATTAATTTTCAGGGCACATAAGGTTTTCACATTCCTGTAATAAGAGTGCTACCCATTATTAAGTGCTTTGTTGCTTATCAACATATTCGCTGACTAGATGGATACGTGTTTTTTATTAATCGGTGCTGCGTGCACACTTAGAATTTGTCCGGGTGCGCGAACCTTCGGGTAAAGTCTGGCGCCGGCGGGCCAGCGCTGCGGCCGCGGCGACATCGAAACACATGGAGCAGAAGCACCTGGAACCCTCCGCCTCTCATCGCCTTGACGCTTCAAGACATTACGACGCCACGGCTATATAGAGCCCACCCTGCTGTCGCAGTAATTCAGTGTGGATAGTTTCATTCAGTGCATGCTGCAGACGTGTTTAGTGTTCCGACTTCAGTGTCTTGTGGACTATTTTATATGACTTTATTTTATTAGTTTACTTTAATGAATTAAGTTTGCAATGGATACATTTTTTACCAAAGAGGCGCGCTTGCAAGTTGATGATACTGCAAGTCGACCTCCAACAATTATTGTATTGTCAATTGCTTCGTCGTCTTCAGGCGAGAACCGTTCACAGCCGAAAACTGGACAATCCGGTAAGAGAAGATCATTTCAGAAGTCTTGGTTGATCAAATATACATGGCTAGAATATGAAGCATCTACCGAAAAAGTTTTTGCAAAACCTGCAAAGAGGCAGATGCTAAAAAAAATCTATTACAACTTTCTTCAAAAAAAGATATTCTAACTGTAAAAAGGCTT